>NC_083240.1:17961517-18264548 GCF_032191835.1 Heteronotia binoei
ACCACCTCCTCTCCCCAGCTGACAATCGGGCCAGCAGTTGCAGGCCTTTCTCTGGAGAGCGCATTTGCTCTCTGCTTGCTTTTCTGGGTTCTGGCCAACGTGGGCCTTTTTTCCCTCCGTTACAATGGACCAAAGTAACAGCTTGGGAGGTAGGGAAGGGGCGGGAGGCAGAGGCCTCGGATACCCTCCCAGGCTCTGGCACTGCGGCAGTGACATTTCCTAGCCATTGGCAGTTGCTTTGAGTGTGTGGTTGCCAACCTTCAGGTGGGAGCTGGAGACCCCCCCCCCCCAGAATTGCAGCTGTTCTTCAAACTTACGTAGATAGCTTCTTTATTAGTCATTTATTGAAAGTATTCCACAGGCAAGCTTGATTTCATATGATCTCAGGAACTGAGCAGGGCAGACCCTGACAAGTAGTTGGATGGGAGACCTCCTTGGAATACCAGGAGTGGGAGGCAGAGGCAGGCAGTATCAAGCCACTTCTCTGAACGCCGTCCATGCCCCAGTAGAGGGCGCTAGAAGTCTCCATGACTCCATGCACACACGCGCGCACTCTCTCACCAAAAAAGAGAAAGAAAATTAAAACATTTATTCCACTTCTCCTGGAGAAAATGGCTGCTTTGGAAGGTTGTGTGCATGGCCGGTGCATGGGAGTAGACCAAGTAGGTGACTGCCTAGGGTGCCATCTGGCCTAGGGGGCAACACCAGGCACCCCCTCTCCCCACGGGAAACGTAAAAGCTGACAGTGCCTGCGCAGTGTGCTCCTTGGAGCCCAGCAGGGATAAATTAACCAATTAAAAAAAAACTAATGTATAAATGTAAATAGTTTCAAGTTGCTTCATTTCTCCTACAATTCTCTGTTTTCTAAATTTCAGGGGAGTGTTAGTGGGCAGCTCGCCTAGGGCACCAAAAATCCTAGCACCGGTCCTGGTATGGCACTATACCCTGTTGGGGTCCCTCCCCCCTCTAAAGCCCACCCTCCCAGGCTCCACCCTCAAATCTCCAGGTATTTCTGAACCCAGAGCTGGCAACCCTGTCTGAGTGGGTGTCAGCTTGACAGGTCCAGTTGTTCTGTCGCCGTCCCTTCGTTCACAGTCTACTCATCACTAATCGTTCCCAAGGAATTGGTTTGTGCTGAGAAAGTAACAGAAGTTGGCCATATCTGGGCATAGAAGGCTGGATAGCCCCTGTTTACCAGGGACGGCCTCTCTTTCCCCTGTCTGCTTATGGAGGTGGCTTTCCCTATCCTGTCCTTATTTTGCAATTTAACTTTTGTAGAACCAGTGTTTGCGTTGCTCACTAATTAGAGTTACTTCAGGGTTCAGGTGCTCGGCTCTGAAATCTCTCTCCGTGGGTTAATTGCATGAGTTTTAAGAGCATTGTCAATTCATTAATCAATTAAAACTGCATACATTTGCATCAGAATAGAGCACCACAGGGGAGTGCTTTGTTTTCAGAGGATACGTCCGCATAGGGTTGCCAGCCTCCAGGTGGTGGCTGGAAATCTCCTGGGATTACAACTCATCTCCAGGCAACAGAGATCAGCTCCCCTGGAGAAATAGGCTGCCTCACCAAAGTCCCTGCCCTCCCCAAGCCCTGCCCTCCTCAGGCTCCACCCCTAAAATCTCCAGGTATTTTCCAACCTGGAGCTGGCAACCCTACTTCCATGCAAGAGAAAAGAGGAATGGCAGAGAAGAATGCTGCTTCTGAGAAGAAGCTCTAGGTCAGGGGTGGCCAAATTGTGGCTCGGGAGGTACATGTGGCTCTTTCACACATATTGTCTGGCTCTTGAAGCACCCCCACCCCACCCCATTGGTGAGCTTGGAGAAGGCATTTATCTCTTTAAATCACTTCTGCAAGCCAAGCCAGCCAGAGTCTTGGAGAATGCATTTAAAGTTAAAGTTGCTTTCTTTCCATCTCTTCCCCCTCCAATCTGTTTGCTTCCCTCCCTTCCTCCCTTCCTTCCTTGCAGCTCAAACATCTGATGTTTATTCCGGGTGGCTCTTACGTTAAGCAAGTTTGGCCACCCCTGCTGTAGGTTCAGCTTTTCCTTCTCCTCTCCCCTTGTTTCTATAAAAAGAAGTCCAAGACAATGGCAGAAATTCTGGTTGCACAGAAATTGAGACTTTATCCTGATTTTAATCCCATGTACTACAGAACTCTACTTCACACATTTGCACTCACATGACTTCGGTTTTTCTCCACCAAGCTCTTGTACAGATGGTCTTCAGTGAGCAAAATTAATTATTACTTAATGTGTCCTAACCATTAAATGCAGTCAAGTTGCAACCAGCTTGTGGCAACCCCTCGTGGGGCTTTCAAGGCAAGAGACGAGCAGAGGTGCAACCTCGTCTTCCTCGGCGGTCCCATCCAATGCTCCCTCTAAGCTCTGGAGACTTGTGAGCAAAAATTCTACTTTGTGAGCGACTGACATTAAAGCTGTGAGCGAGCAGTTTGGCATAATGAATTTGCTCAGGGACCATCCTTCCTGAGCCGAGGCAAAAATGTGTGAGTTGGAGGCTAAAAAACTGAGCTAGCTCACACTAACTCAGCTTAGAGGGAACACTGGTCCAGTCCAAATTCTAACCAAGGCAACCAACCCTGCTTCGCTTCTGAGCTCTGTCTGGGCTGTTTTTGTCCATCCACAGAGCACCGGGTGGTACACACACACACGTTTCTTCTTGCTTCCATTTTATCTGCACAACCGTACACAGACACATGAAGCTGTCTTACGCTGAACCAGATCACTGGTCCATCAAGGTCTGTCTGGTCGACTCAGCCTTTGCAGTGGCTCTCAGGCAAAAGTCCTTCTCATCACCTACCACCTGGTTTTCTGTAACTGGAGATGTCGGGGATTGAACCTGCGACCTTCTGTATGCAAGGCAGATGCTCTGCTACTGAGCCACAGCCCCTCCCCAGCCATCTTGTGAGGCAGGTTACAGTTTCATTGGCATGCAGGGATCTGAACCCAGTCCTTTTCTGAAGAAGGGCTGGCTCAACCAGTTTTTCCCTCCAGTGTGCAACTTTGAGGAAGTTTTAGGTATGCGACCAGCTCACTTTGCAAAGCCACACTGGTCCGTTCCTCATGCACCACATGCCAGGTCTAGAATGTATCCCAGAATCCTTTGCAGGAGGCAGAGGTTCCTCGATAAATGAGCCAGTGTGAAGATATTTCCCCTGGAAGCTTGAATAGCCACTTGTTTTTCATGGTTTTAAAATAGAGCGAGGAAGTTCTCCAGAAGGCTTGTCGTAGTAGGGATTTTGGCAGTGAAGTCCCACACAGCCTCCGATGCCCAAATGCAGTGGATTTCCCCGTGAGTCTGTGTAGCATCTGGGACCTCGCCTGCTGCTGGCTCCATGCGTGTGTGAACTGGGGACTCACAGAAACGATTTAGGAGCTTTAGCAAACTGATTGGCTTATAGGATTAGTAATGCAATACCGGGGCTTTCAATTTCAGGTCACCAGTTTGACTCCTGGCTTCATTAGCATTGCTTACCTGGCTGGGAACCGTTTGATGGGGAGGGCTCGAAAAGACAGCACTGAAATCTTCTGTCGACTTAAATCCCAACTTCCTAGCAGAAACCTAAATTTGCGGGTGGTTGTTGTTTGATTGCCGGCATCACGCTTTCCCCACCCCCGCCTTTTTAAAGCTCTTAATGAAAGGCGTGACCCCTTTTAAACAAAACTTTAAAGTGGGGTTAAAGTAGAAATCCTCCACGATCAGACACGAGGATTACTGAAATCCAACCATAGACAGGCAGGAGAAAGGGTATTACTCAGCGGGAGAGTACCTGCTTGTCATGAGAACCCGGCATGGCTTAGCGATTTAAAGGGTCAGATAAGGATCTGGGATACCGGCTTCCAATCCCCACACTTTCATAAAACGCACTGGGGCGCTCTTGAATGAGTCATTCTTCTGCCTAGCCTACCTCACAGGGCTGTTGTAAGGTTAAAACGAGGAAGGGGAAACCACAAGGGTCATTTTGTAGAAAAATAGGTGGAGGGACTCATTAGCGTGACTCACTAGCTTATGCTGCCCCCCCCCCTGGCCAAAAGCACCCCGATGCAAAAAAGGAGAGCCCCGGGAGAGTGATGCCTGCTTGGACTGGCTAGAGATCCAGCCAGCCCAAACAGACCTTGCTCGCCTGGGGCTCTCCTAGGCTGCCGCCCCCCCAATCAAAAGGCCAGCAAGTCACCCGCCACCCAAAATGACATAAGAAATGGAGAAAGGGTGGTGCGGGCTTCTCCAGGGATTAATGAGGGCTGCTGGGGGGATGGCAAAGCTCCTGGTAATAATAATAATATTTTATTTTTATATCCCGCCCTCCCCGCTAGGCGGGCTCAGGGCGGCTAACAGACATGGGAGTCCCATGATTCACATAAAACAACATAGCAGTTTAAATATCAGTTACAAATAAGTTATTTAAAATAGATAAAACATATAAAATAGGTGCTAAAATGTTGTAGTCATGATGTACACAAGATGGCTAGGTGTACTGGCTGGCTGCCCACTCTCCTAACCCAGGTATTGTTATGCAGCTGCACCTACTAGTCAATGGACAAGGTAGGTGGGGAGGGAGAGGGGGAACCCTCAGAAAGGTTCAGGAGCTGTGCTCCTGTGAGCTCTTGCTGAACCTGAGGCCTGGGAAACCATCTTTGCACCATTCTGAGATCTTAGGAAGAAGGGTGCATTTTTAAGAAATAATGCATTGGATACATAGGCTGTCACCACCAAGTTGGTGCCTTCTTGGGGGCAGACTTTTAGCTACAGGGGGGGCCGGTGGGGGCCCTGCCCCATGACTTCCTGTCGGGTGCCTCAACTCAAGTGCTCCCGACCTTCCCTCTTTTCCCTCTCCTAAAGATGGTACGTTGTTGTTTTCTGTTGCCCCAGAAGGTTGGACCAGAAGCAACGAGTTTGAAATTAAATTGAAAGAGTTTTCGACTAAACTTTAGGAAGAACTTCCTGACCGTTAGAGCGGTTCCCAGTGGAACAGGCTTCCTTGGAGGTGGTGGGCCCGCCTTCTGGGGAGGTTTTTAAACAGAGGCTAGGTGGCCATCTGGCAGCAATGCTGATTCTGTGAACTTAGGCAGATTGTGAGAAGGAGGGCAGGAAGGGTTGCAGCAGTGTGCTTGTGGCCCTTCCTTACACACCCGGGGAAGTGATGAGCACCACTTTGGGGTCAGGCAGCAATTTTTCTCCAGGCCACTTCGGCCAGGGATCCTGGAGGGTTTTCTTGCTATCTTCTGGGTGTGGAGCAGATATCACCGAGGCTGTGTGTGTGGGAGGTATTTGTGAATTTCCCGGCATTGTGCAGGGGGTTGGACTAGATGACCCTGAAGGTCCCTTCCATCCAGTGTTCCCTCTAAGCTGAGTTGGTGTGCTCTAGCTCACACTTTTTTAGCCTCGAGCTCACACATTTTTGTCATAGCCCAGGAAAAATGGCCTCAGAGCAAACTAATTGATACAGTCGCTCACAACTTTAATGCCAGTTAAAAGTAGAATTTTTGCTCACAAGGCTCCACAGCTTAGAGGAAATAGTTGCTTCCAACTATGATTCTATGACCTAGTTAATTTGTGTTGTTTTTTTTATTTAGACCTGTAAGTGATTTCAAGATGTTGACTACTAACTTATTTATTTGCTTATATCCCAGTGGACTCCCAAAGCAGTAGTCATAATTCTCTTATTATTAGTTTTATACTCACAACAACCCCGTGAGGTAGGTTAGGCAGGGGTCCTCAACCCCCAGGCTGCAAACTGGTACTAGGCCACGGCCTTTTAGTAACTGGGCTGTGCAGCTTCCCTGCCCCTCCCCCCCCCCCCGCGGCACCTCTTCCTCCTCCCTCCATTTTTACAATGTTAAGGCTGGGGAAGGAAGTGGGAAGGAGGCAAGGGCAGCGTGGCTTTTTCAGCGGGCTGCTGCCACCATGGTTTTGCCCAGTTTTCCCACCGATCAGCTGATCGGCGGGGGTGGGGGGAGTCAGCCTTTACAGAGCCCGGAAGGCATTTCACAGCCCCTTCCCCAGCCTTAACATTGTGAAAATGGAGGGAGAAGGAGGTGCCACGGGGGGGGGGGCGGCAAAGGTTCACGGCACCATGGGGGGGCAAGGCTGAATTCAGTGCCCCCACCCTGCCGGCCATGGGGCCACGATGGGCCAGCCAGCCCTGGTGCCGGTCCCTGGTGCCATAAAGGTTGGGGACCACCAGGTTAGTGTATGATTGGCCCAAGGTCACTCAGCAAGCTGATGTTGCGGAGTGGGGGATTCAGACTTGAGTATCTTGGATCCTATCCTAACGCTTTAACCTCTGTGCACCATGCTGGCTCTTATTGATTGTATATTGTATTTTTTTTTCCAAATGGACTTTGAGCTTTGTTCAGAAAAAAAAACCAACACACACACACACACGCACACACACACACACACACACACACACACACACACACACATATATATATATATATATATATATATATATATATATATATTGAATGCATAAAGAAGAAGAAGAAGAAGATATTGGATTTATATCCCGCCCTCCACTCCGAAGAGTCTCAGAGCGGCTCACAATCTCCTTTCCCTTCCTCCCCCACAACAGACACCCTGTGAGGTGGGTGGGGCTGGAGAGGGCTCTCACAGCAGCTGCCCTTTCAAGGACAACTCCTACAAGAGCTATGGCTGACCCAAGGCCATTCCAGCAGGTGCAAGTGGAGGGGAGACTTGCAGGTCTTCAACAGTCTCCCAAATGGGACTTTTTTTTCTTTTTCTTTTTTGCAATTCAAATTCAGAATGTGGCGTTTCAGAATCTTGGCTTCTGAATAATCATTTACCTCCAACATATGAAAATGCAAAAAAAACAAAAAAAAACCCCAAAACAATATGCTGGCATCTCTGCGCCGTTTTTATTTTGCAAGGCATACAAATGTGAAATCACACAGGCTGTTATGCATCAAACTGCCAAATGCCACACACTATCAAATATGATCTGTCAGACGCAGTCAAACACTAAATATTGCTGCGGGTCATTGACAGAAGACAGTCTGGTACCACATGCAGAAGCCGAATATTATTGGTTGTCAAATGCATCCTCAGGAATGGCTGAGCTTGGAGCCGTGCTGCTTTCATCGGTTCATGCCTGTCAGGATGAGGGTTCAAATCCTGAGGTTGCTCGCCTACAGGGAACCTCCATCTCAACTTCCCCCAGAGAGAATCTCCATTGAATTTAACTCATGTTACCCCATGATGTGCAAATGCAGGACTTGGTTCTATCGGAACACGCCATTTGATTGTGCTATTAAGGTCATTTTGTCTGACAATATCCAGTATTCTCTGCTTCGCTATCTCCCTAGCATTATCATAAGTAAGAGAACTGAGATATTGTTTTGGAAAAGGAAAGGTCCCCTGTGCAAGCACCAGTCATTTCTGACTCTGGGGTGACGTTGCTTTCACAACGTTTTCACTGCAGACTTTTTACGGGGTGGTTTGCCATTGCCTTCGCCAGTCATCTACACTTTCCTCCCCACAAGCTGGGTACTCATTTTACCGACCTTGGAGGGATGGAAGGCTGAGTCAACCTTGAGCTGGCTACCTGAAAACCCAGCTTCTGTCGGGGATTGAACTCAGGTCGTGAGCAGAGCTTAGGACTGCAGTACTGCAGCTTTAACACTCTGCGCCACGGGGCTCTTTTTATATTGTTTTGAAAGGCCGTAATAATGAATTCTGTCCTCTATGGCCCTAATCCATCTTGGAACCAAGGTATCTTGCAGAATTAAACTGATCAAGCCCTTAGGAAAAAAACATACATTTCAACCAGAACTGGATGGCCAAAATCCAAAGCCTCGCTTCTACTATAATCATGCCAGTTTCTATCCTAATTAATGCATTCGAAATGCCTTTGGGTGCCTGGAGGACTTTGAGGGAGCGGGGAACCTGTCAGGGGCCAAGACATGTGCCAAGTGAGGCTAAACAGAAGGGTCTGTATTCAAGTTGGGGGAGAGAGGGCAGATTAGGTGGTCAAAGGTCAGTAGCAAGGTTGTACGCACAGCAGAAACAATATGGAGGTCAAGTGAAGGGGCTGAGTTATGCTGAGTTAGACCATGCTGGTCTATCACTGTCAGTATTGCCTACTCAGACGGACAGCTGCTTTCCAGGTTCTTAGGCAGAGGTCTTTCATGTCACCTACTACCCAGTCCCTTTAACTGGGAATCCCAGGAATTGAACGTAGGACTTTCTGCAAGCAAAGCAGCTGTTTTACTATTGTCACAACCCTAAAGCCAAAGGTTGTGATGCATGGAGAGGAGGAGCAAGGGTAGGCACAGGGCTTTTTTTGAGCAGGAATGCAGTTCCGGCTGACTTGGTGTCAGGGGGTGTGTCCTAATATGCAAATGAGCTCCTGCTGGGCTTTTTCTACAAAAGAGGCCCTGGGTAAGCAGAAGAACATTCAAGGTTAGGGAAAGCAGAGGTGCCGTGAGGTCAAAAGAGGCAAAAGTTAAGAACTAGGCTTAGCAGATTTAGAAACGTCTTCACCTGTGGACAGGGTTGCTCAGACTAAAGGACCCAACCTGGAGAAGAGAAGCTTTATGCCTCCAGGCTGGCTCTGATTGGACTCGCCAGTCAGCTGACCTCAGCAGCTTTCATTGGGCCCCTCCAGACAGGGTGTGCTCCCCCTCCTGGCCATCTCAAGGAGGGCACTGTGGTACAGGGGAGAGGCTGGGGCCAGCTGCTCTCTCTGAAGGCAGGTAACTCACAAGCAGTGTTCCCTCTAAGCCACGGGTGGCCATACATGTGGCTCTTTAACGCCTATTGTGTGGCTCTCATTGGCCAGCTTGGAGAAGGCATTGATCTCTTTAAGTCACTTCTCTAAGCTAAGCCAACCAGGGGCTTGGAGAATGCATTTAAAGTTAAAGTTGCTTTCTTTCCACCTCTTCTTCCCACCCCATCTGTCTTCCTTCCTTCCTTCCTCCCTCTGTCCCTCCCTCCCTCTGTCCCTTCCTTCCTTCCTCGTCTTGCGGCTCTCCAACATCTGACGTTGGTTTTATGCAGCTCTTATGTTAAGCAAGTTTGGCCTCCTCTGCACCTCTGGCTGTGACTTGAAGGCCCTTTCCACCAGCACTGTTCATGGCCTCTAGACGCGCTTATAATTTGCCTTTATAAGTAGACAAGAACAAAGGTGATGATAGTGTGTGGGAGACATAAACCCACGAGCCTCTTGAAGGAAGCTTCCAGAACAAACACAAATTGCTTATAGTTCAGAGCATTACTACATTAGGAAAGCCATTAGGAATCGTTTACATAACACATTTCTTTCCCCCAATCCCTTTTAACAAGATTGTTAAATCAGAGGGTGGGGGACGGACAAAGGAGAGAGCATGTTTTTCCTTATTAAGCCCCTTCAAAACATAAAAGTTCAGTGTTTTTAAATGTCACTGCTGCCGTTGATCCACCCGACACGCAATGGGTGGCCAGCATCACCCGCCTGCTCTCACATCTTTCCTTCTTGTGTCTTGAAGGCACAAAATTATCTGTTTGGGGGATATGGAAGGACTATCATGCTCGATCCCGGTTCTACCTGCATTTATTTTTAAAGTTTGCTTATTAGCATCGTTATCAGACGGGGACAATATTTCCCAAGTTCTGGTAGCTGAGATCTTAACTGAACATGCCACAGATTGAACTGGGGACCTTTGACATTCAGAGCCTGTGGACTGCCAGCAATGTCCCTTCTCTTTTATTTCACTCTACTGAGTGGAGCAGTTCACCTCCTGAGCTGAATATAACTGCTGCTGCTTAAAATGGGCAATGGGTCGTGCAAGCTGCAGGTTGTGAGCGGCCGCTCACAGTTTAGAGCAGGGGTGTCAAACGTGCAGACTGGATCAGGCCCCGGAGGGCTCCTATCAGGGCTGCAAGCAACTTAATATCATCTGCTTCCTTCTGTCTCTCTTGCTTCTTTCTGCATCACAGCTTGCTTTGCCAGGCTTGCTTAATTGCACAGAAGCTATAGAGGAAAGCCTGTTTTCTCCATTGGCTGACCAGCACATGAAGCGACCTATGTACAAAACCTCGCCATGCCCAGCCATTTCATGTTTTCCACTGGGTCTTAGGCTCAAAGCATTCATGAGATTTCTGTAATGAATGTCAATAAATTAAAAATAGGGGGTTGCAACTAACAGACGCACCTGAACAACACCTGAACGGCATACTCAAGATTGCTACAGCATAGACATTGCCTTCAGATTCTGATGCAATAATTCAGACCAAGAGGAGTCAGTTATCAGAAACTGTTAAATAAACAAAATATTGCAAGAGTACTAACATCTTCTAAACATGTTTTGTTTAAAGTTTAAAACAAACATCTTTAATAGTGTTTACCTGTGTCTTATAAAGTTTATATCTCCACTGCCTGGCATTGCATTTTTATGACACACATGGCCCAGCCTGACAAGATCTCATTTATGTCAGATCCGTCCCGCATAACAAATGAGTTCGGCACCCTGGTTTAGAGAGAACACTGCCGGCCACTGAATCATACCAAGGCTAGCTGTGTTATCCCTACTCAGTCGCTTTCAGACGTTGCTGAAAGCTGTGTTCTGGAGGCTGCAATCAACTTCAGTTGAAAAACTCAACGGAGGGGGGAGGGGTCTGCACTGCGCTATGGCATCGTGCACAGCACCGCCTGTCGTTCCCAACCCTGCAGCTGCTGAGCTGTGCCTTGCACCGTTGCTTGGGAGCAAACACTTCCTTTTTCCTTCTAGTGACCCTGCGGCAGGGAGGCGAAGCTTGCGGAATGAGAATCCTACCAACTCGCGCTCAAGCATATTAAGAAGGCATCCTCCCAGTGGGAATACAGGAATGTACCAGGGGTGTACTGAAATGGTTTATTTGTGTTTTGTTTTTTTCCTGGTTTGGGTTCCTTTTAAAAGTTTGTCCTTGTTATTCAATTCGGGAGGGGGGCAGTTTCCATGGGAAATGCATTTCCAGCTGTATGCATTTTCGTTTTTCATCACGTTTGGACGACGTTTCCGGGATTGGACCCTTCTCCCACGGTACTTTCCATGCTGACCTTTAAGCAGATAAGGGGGGAAAGTGTCCCAGTTGTAGGCGAGAGTCAATGCAAAACACATTTCTGGCAATGCCTTTTTTGTCTTCTATCCGGTATGGACGTGTTTCTTTGCGTGTGGGAAGACTGGGGCAGTTGCCCCAATTCCCAGGCCTTTGAAAAAGTCTGGGGAAAGAGAAGTTTTCCGACGTCAACCAGGCTGTAGTGTAGCAGGAAGCTAGTGCCGTTGAGACAGATTCTTGCTGCCCAGTGAGGGTGAATAACACCTGGGTAAGTGAGCATCCGATGCAGGGATGGCATTAAAAGACCTCCTGTCCTCTTGGCAAAGGGGCCCTCTTGCATCTCGGTGGGGCAGGACTGCAGCTCTGTAGCCGAGAGCCTTTTCCTACAGCGGCATCCATCGCCTCCAAAAGATGGATATCTCCGAGGCAAGTGGGTTTGCGTCTCGGCAAACTCCAGGTGGCGCTGCTGAGCCGCCCCGTCTGTCAAGTGATCAGAGGTGGCCAGCAGATGGCAAGAGGCTTATTACAAGTAAGTGTATGGGGGGTGGGGAGTGGAATTAAGACCCTTGTTCCATAAAGGGACATAGCTGTGGTGGTTGGAATCCTACTGGGCCTTCCCTAGTCCCCAAAGTCTCTTCCAAGACAGCATCTCAAGGTCAAGGGTTGGCAACGTGTTTGGGATTTGGGTGGGGGGAGGAAGGTGCTCTTGTCTTTATGATTGCAGCAAGAAAGGGCACACTGTTCTAAACTGGAAAGTGAGGGCTAAGTATTCTCCGTGCCCCGGCTGCCGGCGTCTCACCAGTTTAACCCAGCTAGCTACATCAAAAGGATCTTTGCGTCCTTTTTTTTTTTCTGCAGGCCAAGATAGGAAAAAAAGAGATTCTATTTCTTGCGATCTTTTCTGCCCCACCTTTCCCTCCAAAAGAGGCTCCAGGCAGCTTACAAAAATAAATTTCCAGCAACGAAGACACACATTCTAAAATTAACTGGGTCTGGGAGTGAACTGTGGTTCCAGGGCTCACTGAAGCACATGCACGCTTGCCAAGAAATTGATTTCCAGTCATTGGCCTGTCCAAGATGAGCCCAACATGTCAATCAGCAAATTCCCTTTGGAACCGAAGTCTGTATGAATGATGCCACATCTGTTCTTTGGGGTCTCTGCACATCACGTTCTTCCCGATCCTTTTGATTGGTACTGCTGGAAATGGAAATTGGGTCTTTCTGGTGGCATAGATGCTCTACCACTGAGCACATCTCTTCCCATCATTTCTAGACAGGGATAGTGCTGTTTATGTGATTGGAATTGTATCTTTTATATGGAGTTCTTACCTGGCTTATTGGAGCCTGTAGGACTGAGCTTGGGGACTTAGGAACAATAGGCAGGAGGATCCAAATTCCTGATGCCCTGCTCCAATCATGAGCCCCCTGCTGGTTTGAATGGTCCAATAGCATGCTAGCGGGGGAACTTCGTGTGTGTATATATTGGCCCTGTTGGCCCGGTCTTGTGAGGCACCCCTATACGATGCTGTATTCAGTAAAAGAGCTGTGATCACTGCCACCTCGCCTCATTGTTGCATAGAACCCACTATATTATAGATAGAATTCTACATCTAAAAGAAAAAAGATCCCCACGTTCTGCAGCTTGCTGTAGCCAGTTAAAAGAAGCAGAGGTGTATTATATTTTGATTTTTAAAATATAAGGTGAATTTTCAGTTTTCTAAATATTTCTGTTGCTTTCCACTTAACTGTACCCCACAGAAGGTTAAATATGAACAACGTTACATATACTAAACCCATCTTCCACTGTATTTCAATGTATTTTTTTCCTAATGGCAAACTAGAATGATGCATATATTTATGTTACATGTTATAAGGTAAATCAGTTGGACAGGAAAAACTTCTGGGAAAGAAATGCCCTCATTTTGACCCAGGCTTATTAGCAATAGAATAATTGACAGATGTTCTCACATTCTGACATGTTACTGTTTTATTGCTTTCCCACGCTAATGCAACCCAGAGCAAAGGTTTTCTGGGTTTGTTAATTTTACTATTCTGCTATTGGATTTAACTTTGTGCCATTTTGCATTCTAAACCCCACCAGCTATATGTAGCTCTGCTTACTGTACCTCATTCCTCGTCTGAAGAAGTGTGTAGGCACACAAAAGCTTACATTCTGAATAAAGGTTTGTTGGTCTTAAAGGTGATACTTGACTCCTGCTTTATGAACAGCCTAGTACAGGGGTGGCCAAACTGTTGCTCAGGAGCCACATGTGACTCTTTCCCAACTGTTGTGTGACTCTCGAAACCTCCACTGCCCTGTTGGCTGGCTTGGAGAAGGCATTTGTTTCTTCAGATATCTTCCCAAACCAAGCTAGCTGGCGGCTTGGAGAATGCATTTAAAGTTAAAATGGCTTCCCTCCCTCCTCCTCCCCCTATCTATTTGCTTTCTTTCCACCTTTTTTTTCCTTCCTTCCTGTCTTACGGCTCTCAAACACCTGACGTTCATGTCTTGCGGCTCTCAAACATCTGACATCTATTCAGGTGGCAGCCACCGCCAGATCAGCCTTTTATCACCTGCGGCTGATAAGGCAGTTGGTCCCCTAACTCAAACGCAATGACTTAGTGACAGTGGTCCACGCTACGGTCACCTCAAGATTGGATTGCTGCAATGCCCTCTACATGGGGCTGCCCTTGTCCCACACCCGGAAGCTTCCAACTAGTGCAGAATGCGGCAGCCAGGTTAGGCCTTTCCTTACAGGAGCATATTCAACCTGGGCTGAAGCCGCTGCACTGGTTTCCTATTGCATACCAGGTTCGTTTCAAGGTGCTGGTCCTTACCTTTAAGACCCTATATGGCCAGGGACCTGCATACCTTAGGGACCGCCTTTCCCCACATGTTCCCCAGAGCACATCGGTCTGGGTCACAAAATCTCCTCTCAATCCCCGGCCCTAAGGAGGCCAGGCTAATGACAATTAGAGCCAGGGCCTTCTCTGTCGTGGCCCCACGCTGGTGAAATGAGTTGCCAGAAGAAGTCAGGACCCTGCGATAGCTCAAACTAGACTGCTGGCCAATGCAGTTCTTAGGCAACATCTGGACCACTTCTTGCAAGCTGCTCTGTAGCAGCAGTGGAAAGGACCATCTAAGACTCACCTATAGAGAACATAAATCTGAATGTAAGATCATAGCTTTGAAATGTTAATCTTCTATGTGTTTAAATTGTTTTATGGTTTTTATGTCCTATTATATGTTTATACCCATGCATATGCATGAGCATGTAAGCCGCCTTGAGCCTGCTTCGGCAGGAACTAAATAAAATAAATAAATTCTATGTGGCTCTTATGTTAAGCAAATTTGGCCACTTCTGACCTAGTACAAGCAAAAGCTTCAAGGTAACTCATTAGGGTTTCCATCTCTGGGAAATTCCTAGAGATTTGGAGGTGGCGCCTGTGGAGAGGGAAATTTGGGAATGGATTTCCCTAGACTTTGTGGCTTTCCCTCGAGTTCCTCTGCCAAAGCTGCCATTTCCTTCAGGGGAACTGATCTAGTTTATAATTCTGGAAGAATGCCCAACAGCACTATAAAACCAGATCGGCTGGGCCGGTCCTTTAAAATCACTAGGTAAGCCCAAATTCCACCCCCACCTCTGCCAAGCCTGGAGGCAGGGAAGGGAAATGGAGTGCACCCTGAACCACATTTTTGTCAGCAAAGTAGGAGTCAAGTGCCACCTTTAAGACCAACAAAGTTTTATTCAGAATAAAGCAATAGACAAGTGCACCTTTAGTGCACCTTATTCAGAATGTAAGCTTTCGTGTGCTCTAAGCACACTTCATCAGACGAGGAATCAGGTACAGTGAACAGAGCTACATATAGAAGAAGAAGAAGAAGAAGATATTGGATTTATATCCTGCCCTCCACTCTGAAGAGTCTCAGAGCGGCTCACAATCTCCTTTCACTTCCTCCCCCACAACAGACACCCTGTGAGGTGGGTGGGGCTGGAGAGGGCTCTCACAGCAGCTGCCCTTTCAAGGACATCCTCTGCCAGAACTCTGGCTGACCCAAGGCCATTCCAGCAGGTGGAGGAGTGGGGAATCAAATCTGGTTCTCCCAGATAAGAGTCCGCACACTTAACCACTACACCAAACTGGCTCAGCTGGTAGGGAGTGGTTTAGAACGCAAAACGGTACAAATTAAAGATCCAGTGAAAGCTTACTTTCTGAATAAAAGGTGCCGCTTGACTCCTACTTTGTTCTACTGCTTCAGCCCAACACGGCTGCCCACTTGGAACTATCCACATTTTTGTCAGGCGTCTCCCCTAAAAAGCCAAAAACAGGAGCAGTGGCTTCCCGGGGGCAGAGCCCAGAAAACAGGAGAGGAGCAGAGAGCAGGGCCCTTGCTTTTAACGTTTAAATGTTCCAAGTGGTGACTTCGCAGAGCTCCCTGGTGGCACGCCCCCTTAGAGGGTGAGATCACGCCAGCAAACCTGGCAACCTGCAGCAAGTTCAGGTTCCAAGTCGGGCAGGTAGAAGGGAGCCACACTTCCTGCTTCGATGGGGAGGAGTCGAGAGGAAAGGGGAGAGCCAGCGAGAGGCCGACAACGGAGGCACAGGAGAGGTGACAGGAAACAGCCTCCCCTGGAGCAGAGCTGGCCTCTCTCCCGCATCCTCTGAAGATGAAATCGGACAGTGAGGAGAACAAACCTGGTAGGTGCTGCCCCCCTCCGCTGAGCCAGAAGGTCTAAGGTTAGTGGGGAGAGAGAGAGAGCTGGCAAACCCCCCCCCCCCACTGCAAAACCTGCCTGCCAAGAGCTCCGTCTCTCAGGCCTGGCCTTTTGTTTGGCTCCTGGCTGGGATGGAACTGAACTGAAAGAAACGCACTGAATCCCTGGTTGGGTTTTCTTTTTCCCTGCCTTTTTGAAGGGTGTGTTTGTGTGTGTCCAAACAAGCAGCCGGAGCCCGCAAGGATGATCGAGAGGTCGGTGTGGGCAGGAGGCAGGTGCCGGAGTCTCTGTGTGTGTCAGTCTCTGCCCTTTAAGTCTCGCAGAGCCGAAGGGGTTTTGCCGAACAGCCAGGCCTTTGGGAAAGAGGAGCAGCTCTAGCTGAGTGGGAAAAGTCAAAGTTCAGAGCGTATAGGATAGGGTCAGTTTCCTTCTGTGAGCAGAGTGGGGAGAAAACAGGTTGCCTCCAAAAGATTCGCTTTCAGGTAGCTGCGATTGTGGCGCGGCTTCTGTTTGGATTCCCAACAGACTGATGGTTTTGTGCGGTTGTGTTTTGGAAAAGTCTCAGACGTAATGTGCGGGGAGCGGCCCCTGCATGCATGAGATGATTTTCAGAGATCTTGCCCTCCACCGCTGCTCTGGTTACAAGAAGCCCGGGTGGGGGGGCTTGATTCCATTTTTGTTTCCTTCTTAAAATCTTCTTGCCATTTCCAGAAGGAAGTTCTTCAAATGTTTGTTGGGTTGTTGTCATGAGGCTTCCAGGTTCCCAAGGGCTGGAGGAAATAAGGACTAGGCACAGGGGAGGAGTTGCATGTTGTTTTGGATGGACAGAAGGGGTTTGTGTCTTTTAAGCCTGCCTTTCTCCCCCAGTGAACCGAAAGCAGTTTGCGCTGGGAAATCCAAAGTGGCTTACATTGTTGTCCTCTCCTCCATTTTATTTTCACAACAACCCTGTGATGTAGGCTAGGCTGAGAGAGTGTGAGCGGCCCAAGGTTTCCCAGCAAGTTTCCACGGATTTGAACCTGGACTTCCCAATTCCTAGTCCAGCCCTCTGACCTCTGCAACACACCGGCTCTCAAAAATAAACTGGGAAGTGGTGGTGAGGAGATCTATATTTAGGTGAGATTAGAAGAAGAAGATGATGATGATATTGGATTTATATCCTGCCCTCCACTCCGAATTTCAGAGTCTCAGAGTGGCTCAGAATCTCCTTTATCTTCCTCCCCCACAACAGACACCCTGTGAGGTGGGTGGGGCTGAGAGGACTCTCACAGCAGCTGCCCTTTCAAGGAAAACCTCTTCCAGAGCTACGGCTGACCCAAGGCCATTCCAACAGGTGTAAGTGGAGGAGTGGGGAATCAAATTCAGTTCTCCCAGTTAAGGGTCTGCACACTTAACCACTACACCAAACTGGCCAAAGAGTGTGGGATACAAAAGGGGCCATATCGCTTGTCATTTACCCCACACCCACACTCACGTACACCTTGGCAACATCACCTAAGCACTTTGGACTCCCGTAGCTTATGATCTAAGCCAGGCCATTTCCATGTCTCATTTCTGCCAGGTGTAAGATTTGAGTGATGATAGGAAGAGCCCATAGACATACACTGCTGGTGTCACTGGGAAAGAGAACCTTGGTAGGTCTAGAAATAAGGCAGCTGTGTGCACTGTGGTTGCTGCTCACGTACATGAGAGCACAAGCATATTTCTGCCTGGGTCCGTCCATATGTGTGAATGGGCCGTTAGCTGGGTGCTCCCCACTCTCCGGTTCAAAATTGACACTACGGCTTGCAAGCAAAATGTGCAACCTTCACCGATCTGTTTAAACTGCATTAGAGGAGGCAGATCAGTGGTTTGATGCTTCAACTAGGGGGCAAAACGTTCCTGCCAAGGTGTAAGAAGTGCATAAGCTTTTGAGTTGTGCAAAGCTGTTAGCGGGTCTGTTGGATTTTTGTCTGCCCAGTTTGCAAAGTGCATGAGCATGACTGTTGTTTATGCCAAAACGTTTTGCCCCGCTAAGAACTCAGGACAGCTTGCAGCATGTTAAAAAAGTGTAAAATGCAAAAGGCACGCTCAGATCAAATATACAAATACAGAACTCAAAGCTGCTGATGCAGTCATTCTCTCCGGAGAAGAATAGTCCCATTTCACAGATGGGGAAAACAGAGAAAGAGAGGGAATGACCTGCCAAAGGCCACCCAGGATCTAGACCAGGGGTGGCCAAACTGTGGCTCAGGAGCCACATGTGGCTCTTTCACAGATATTGCGTGGCTCTCCAAACTGCTGCCACCCCATCAGCCAGCTTGGAGGAGGCATTTGTCTCTTTAAGTCACTTCTCCAAGTCAAGCCAGCTGGCGGTTTGGAGAATGCATTTGAAGTTGCTTTCTTTCCACCTCTCCCTCCATTTGCCTGCCTGCTTGCCAACCTTGTGGCTCTCAGACATCTGATTTTCATTTCTTTTGGCTCTCAAACATCTGGCATTTATTCTATGTGGCTCTTTCATTAAGAAAGTTTGGCCACCTCTGATCCACACCTAGACATTTCTGCACCCAGTGCAAGAGCACAAGAAGAGCCCTGCTGGATCAGACCCCGTGGTCCATCTAATCCAGCATCCTGTCTCCCCTGGGGGCCAACCAGTTCCTCTGGACGGCCAACAACAGGGCATAGCAGCCTAGGCCTTCCCTTGATACTGCCTCCTGGCTCTGGGGAACTAGCCTCTGGATCACCTTGGCAGAGCTGCACACTAGCCAAGGCTTACCTGTGCAGTAAGAACAGAATGCTAATATTAACAGTCGTCTCAGGTGGCTAGCAGCCTAATCATGAATATCTCAGTTATTAAATCAGACTTGCAAATATTCCTTTGCACAGGTTGAATAAGAGCCCTCGGGCGACCGGTTGCCTTTGGTTTGAATCCTGCTTAGCATCCCGTGGCGTTTTCAGTGTTGAAAACACTTCGCGCCGATTCTCTTGTTGCAACCCTTAACCTGACACACCTACGAGGTAGGCCGTCGTAATCATTGGCCTCACGTTGCAGACGGTGGGTGGTCTGAGAGACAGTGTGGCTTGCCACCTAGTGAGTTGGAGGCAAGGGCAAGGCTTGAACCGGGGACCTCCTGGGTCACAGCTCCTCCCCTTTGCTGTTAAGCTAGGCAAGGTCCGTAAAGAGAAGAGAGGAAGAAGAGATTGGATGTATACCCTGTCCTTCACTACCCAAAGGAGTCTCAGAGTGGCTTACAATCTCCTTTCCCTTCCCCTCTCCACAACAGACACCCTGTGAGGAGTGTTCCCTCTAAGCTGCATTAGTATGAGCTAGCTCACAGTTTTTTTTTAGCCTCCGGCTCACACATTTTTGTCTTAGCTCAGGAAAAATGACCCCAGAACAGACGAATGTATGCAGTCGCTCACAACTTTAATGCCAGTAGCTCACAAAGTAGAATTTCTGCTCACAAGACCCCGCAGCTTAGAAGGAGTACTGCCTGTGAGGTAGGTGGGGCTGAGAGAGCTCTGACAGAAATTGCTCTGTCACGGACGCTTTAAACAAAAATCCTTTCATGCGACTGATGTGCGGCAGCTGTCTCATGTGAGGAGGATTTGTCACAGTTCTTCCAGGCTTAGTTTTTAAGATGCTTTGAGTGATATGAACCAGAGTCCCCAAGAGCTCCCCCCGCTAAAACAAACTTGGACCCCCTTAGCTAGATGATCTTCAAATCATAGGCAAACAGATCACAGCGTTAGCATCAACAGATTAATAGTTGGTTCTCTCTCTCTGTTACATCTGTATTTTCTTTCCCTTTGCTCTCGTCTGTATTCCCACCAGAGGTGGAATTCTAGCAGGAGCGCCTTTGCATATTAGGCCACACCCCCTTGATGTAGCCAATCCTCCAAGAGCTTACAAGGCTCTTTTTTTGTAATCTCATGGAGGATTGGCTACATCAGGAGTATGTGACCTAATATGCAAGGGAGCTTCTGCTAGAATTCCACCTCTGATTCCCACCCTTCCCCCAAGGAGTTTTGGGTAGTGTGTGTAGCTCTCCACCACAACCATTTTATCCTACCTACAACCTTGCATTGTAGGTTAGGCTAAGCAACAGTAACGGACTGAAGCTCACCCACTGAGGTTTGTGGCTGAATGGGACTTTGAATCTGGCACTTCCCAGTCCTCCTTCAGTGGAATTTGGAATGACCCTGGCAGAGAGGTATCCTTAGACTTCCCTCTGCTGCCAAAAAGGGGACACAGGATATACCACTGCCTCTGGGATGACGAGATTTCCCAAGTATTGCTCTGCCACACAGTCACAGAGGCTGTAGCACAGGGGTGGCCAAACATAGGAAAGGAAAAGTCCCCTGTGCAAGCACCAGTCATTTCCGACTCTGGGGTGACGTTGCTTTCACGTTTTCACGGCAGACTTTTTATGGGATGGTTTGCCATTGCCTTCCCCAGTCATTTACACTTTCCCCCCAGCAAGCTGGGTACTCATTTTACCAGCTTCAGAAGGATGGAAGGCTGAGTCAACCTCGAGCCGGCTACCTGAAACCAGCATCTGCTGGGATCGAACTCAGGTCCTGAGCAGAGCTTAGGACTGCAGTACTGCAGCTTTAACACTCTGCACCATGGGGCTCCTTTAAGAGCCACATAAAATAAATGTCAGATATTTGAGGGCCACAAGACACGAAAGTCAGATATTTGAGAGCTGCAAGATGAAGGAAGGAAGGCAAATAGATTGGAGAGGTAGAGATGGAAAGAAAGCAATTTTAACTTTAAATGCATTCTCTAAGCCGCCATCTGGCTTGACTTGGAGAAGTGATTTAAAGAAACAGTTGCCTTCTCCCAGCCAGCCAACAGGGTGATGGAGGCTTCAAGAGCCACACAATGTGTGTGAAAGAGCCACATGTGACTCCTGAGCCACAGTCTGTCCACCCCTACTATAGCACAAACCAGGCTGCTGTGACAACAATCCGGAAATGGGACAAAATAGTGGCACCTTAAAGACTAAGAGCATTTAGTTCAGTGTGCATTTTCCTGGGCCACAGCCCACCTTTGACCCACCAAATCTCGTGTTGAAAACAATGTCATCAGTCTTTTAAGATGCCACTAGAGTTTCATTCTTTATTGCTGCAACAGACAAACGTGGCTACTCCTTTGCAGCCAGAAACTGGGGCCGTGGAACCAACAAATGGAGATGGATTTTGTAATTGAAGCTGTCTGCTTCTGGGTCTCTCCTCTGGTTTGAATCCAAAGATGGGATGGAAATGCTTTGAACAGAAAGCTGATATTGGCAAATGCACCAAAGTATATGTGTGTGGGTGTTTTCGCACTTACCTTTTACTGGCGCGACAACCCTCCTCACGCCGGCGGATCTGCAGTGATTTCGCACTAGAAGCGCCGGCGCAGCCCATTGCGCCGGCTACTTCCGTCGCTAAGCCAGCGCAAACGGAAACCGCCAAGAAGCTGGAAAACGTTTGCGCTGGCTTAGCGACGGAAGTAGCCGGCTCTTTGGGCTGCGCTGGCGCTTCTAGTGCGAAATCACTGCAGATCCGCCGGCGTGAGGAGGGTTGTCGCGCCAGTAAAAGGTAAGTGCGAAAACACCCACACACATATACTTTGGTGCATTTGCCAATATCAGCTTTCTGTTCAAAGCATTTCCATCCCATCTTTGGATTCAAACCAGAGGAGAGACCCAGAAGCAGACAGCTTCAATTACAAAATCCATCTCCATTTGTTGGTTCCACGGCCCCAGTTTCTGGCTGCAAAGGAGTAGCCACGTTTGTCTCTCAGGCCTGGCCTTTTGTTTGGCTCCTGGCTGGGATGGAACTGAACTGAAAGAAACGCACTGAATCCCTGGTTGGGTTTTCTTTTTCCCTGCCTTTTTGAAGGGTGTGTTTGTGTGTGTCCAAACAAGCAGCCGGAGCCCGCAAGGATGATCGAGAGGTCGGTGTGGGCAGGAGGCAGGTGCCTGTGTGTGTGTCTGTGTATGCTCTGACTTGGAGAGACCAAGTTAAGCCTGATCTCAGAAGCTAAACAGGGTCAACCCTGGTGAGTACTTGAATGGGGGACCACCCAGGAATCATAGCATCATAGAGTTGGAAGGGATCCCCGAGGTCATCTAGTCCAACCCCCTGCACAATGCAGGAAATTCACAAGTTCCTTCCCCCCCATACACACACACAGTGACACCTGCTCCAAGTCCAGAAGATGGCAAAAAACCAAAAACTATCCAGGTTCCCTGGCAAAAACTGCTGCCTGGCCCCAAAAATGCAAACAGCATTTCTTTGAGCGTGTAGTAAGGGGCTATGAGAACTAAGCACTGACGCAACCCTTCCTGCCCTTCTTCTCATGATCTGCCTAAGTTCATGGGATCAGCATTGCTGTCAGATGGTCATCTAGCCTCTGCTTAAAAACCTCCAAAGAAAGAAGTCCAGGGTCTCTACATAGAGGCAGGCAATGGCAAAACACCTCTGAACGTCTCTTGCCGTGAAACCTTATGAGGTCTCCATAAGTCAGCTGCAACTTGACAGCCGTTTGACACACACACACACACACACACACACACACACACACACCAAGAGCAACCCATGCCCAGCCCAGTAGAAATCAAGTGTAGTTTTTCTGTCCTTGGGGGCCGGGAGGCAATCTGTAGTTTATTTGAATGGAATGGAATGCATTTGGAACTCCCCTCCTATCTCCTCCTCACATCTTCCAGGGGAAGTTATAATTTAACTTTTGGATAGTGGACTCTGCTCTCTGAGCACCCATTCCCAACGGCGAATGCTTGAACCGAAAGGAGGTGTGGCTGGACAGTCAGTTTTGGGAAAAACAAACACCTTGGACAAGCAAGCAGAAATCTAGTATCGTCTTGTTGTGGTAGTTGAGCGTTTTGTGGTTCTTTGTGGGGTTTTTTGGGGGGGGTGGCACTGTTTGTTGTAATCAGGAATAAAGTTTCTCCAGGATTTAATAATGGCTCCTAAATGGATCGTTGAAACCTGGTAGTAGCTCCTTCAAACCATGCTTAGAAACAGGGCTTTTTTTGTAGCAGGAACTCCTTTGCATATCAGGCCACACACCCCTGATGTAGCCAATCCTCCAAGAGCTTACAGAGCTTTTCGTACAGGGCCTACCGTAAGCTCCAGGAGGATTGGCTACAGCAGAGGTGTGCGGCCTAATATTCAAAGACGTTCCTGTTACAAAAAAAAAGCCCTGCTTAGAAATAATAGCAGTCATCATTGTGCAGGCTCTGCTTTCTCTATGATCTTCTCCAGAGCTCTGTAAAGTAGATTGATAGTATCTCGATATTGCAGATAGGAAGGACTGGGGGGTAAGCCCTTAGGACAACCTGATGAGTTTGCTCCCGGAGAACGAGGCTTGAATGATGAACTCTCCAGCTCGTGCTGGTCGATCCCATCTTCTCCAACTGCCCTTGGCTCCCTGTCCCTGGTAATTCACTGTTTTTAATTTTGTCTCCATTTTTTTTTTTGCGGGATGCCTCGTTAAAAAATTGTCTTAGTCACCAGGCTGACGGTTGTATTCCCCTCCGCATCTGCTTTCTAATGGGTGTACATGTTAAAAAAGCACATGCGTGAACATTAACGCATCATGTAGCACGCAACCTCCTTTGTCGTATGAGAGCCAGTTTGGTGTAGTGGTTAAGTGTGCGGATTCTTATCTGGGAGAACTGGGTTTGATTCCCCACTCCTCCACTTGCACCTGCTGGAATGGCCTTGGGTTAGCCATAGCTATCGCAGGAGTTGTCCTTGAAAGGGCAGCTGCTGTGAGAGCCCTCTCAGCCCCACCCACCTCACAGGGTGTCTGTTGTGGGGGGAGAAGACAGGAGATTGTAAGCCACTCTGAATCTCTGATTTAGGGAGAAGGGCGGGGTATAAATCTGTAATTCTTCTTCTGTAATTCTTCTTCTACACGGTTGGGACTGCAGTTAGACTTTGAATGCAAGATTGTAGGTCAGTGGTATAGAGAATACCGCCTCGGCTTTTAAAACCATGCAGTGATGACTGTGGCCGGAACAGAGGAAGAAGAGAAGAACCTTCAGCTATCAGGCAGCTATCCTTGATATGCGGAATGAGGTCTTCTAAACACAGCCTGCTTCCTTTAATGAAACATGTGGTGGGTACAAGATCATATTGAGAGAACACACACTGGATATATTGGAGAGCGCAGAGTGTCTCTGGATTGGTGGCTCACTTGCGCATCTGCGTTTTGAAGTCAAGAAGCATACCTGCGGCAGTAGTTGGCCAGATTAGATCTCATCTTCTTGGAATTAGTTACAAACTTGGGTCGCTGGCTATTATCCATCATTCTCTTTCCCCTCTGGACTGATTAGGCTCTTTAGTCGGAGGAAGACCAAATGATAAAGAGGATGAAGGTTATCCAATTGCGTGTTGTGCCACGGGAGTGGAGTGTGTGAGTGAGCCGAGATCTTCCCAGGGTGAGCAGCTGCTCTGGGGCTATTTCTTCAGTATCAGGAGGCTGCTTATCTCCTACCAGCCTCATGCGATAAGGGATCTTGTCAGTGGTGTCCATCTTTTGCCAAAAATCTGATTAAAAACAAGAGGGTGGACCTTACTTGGGTTTAACTGATTTAGACATCTCTCCTGCATGAAGCTATTAAGAGAGGCTGGTCCAACTACCAAGGCAGAAAAATAGAAGAATCCTGCCTTTTCTCTACAGCTTCGGGGAAGGTTACAGCCATGTCTCGTTTCCAGCAGACCAGAGGATTGGTTCCCAGCAGTTTTTTCCCATTCCTTCTTTACTACAGCACAATTCATATTGCTTCTGTTTTGTTGTTCAGTCGCACAGTCAATTCCGACTCTTTGCAACCCCATGAACCAAGTCATGCCAGACTCTCCTGTCTTCCACCATCCTCCAAAGTCTGCTCAAATTTGTGTTTGTTACGTCAGTAATGCTGCCCAGCCATCTCATCTTTTGCCGTCCCCTTCTTCTTTTGCCTCCTGTCTTTCCCAGCATCAGGATCTTATCCAGTGAGTGCTCCCTTCTCATTTGGTGGCCAAAGTATTTGAGCTTCAGCGTCAGCATCTGACCTTCCAGGGAACAGTCAGGGTTGATTTCCCTTAGGACTGACTGATTTGATCTTCTTTTGGTCCAAGGGACTCTCAAGATTCTTCTCCAGCATCACAGCTCAAAAGCATTTGTACATAAGGGCAACTAGAATGATTAAAGGGTTGGAACACTTTCCCGAAGAAGAAAGGTTAAAACATTTGGGACTCTTGAGCTTGGAGAAATGTCGACTGAGGGGTGACATGATAGAGGTTTACAAGATTATGCATGGGATACAGAAGGCAGAGAAAGAAGTACTTTTCTCCCTTTCTCACAATATGAGAACTCGCGGGCACTCAATGAAATTGCTGAGCAGTTGGGTTAGAATGGATAAAACCCAAAGGGTGATTAACATGTGGAATTCACTGCCACAGGAGGTGGTGGTGGCTACAAGCATAGCCAGCTTCAAGAGGGGATTGGATAAACATGGAGCAGGGGTCCATCTGTGGCTATAAGCCACAGCATATGTTGGAACTCTCTGGGGCAGTGAAGCTCTGTATTCTTGATGCTTGGGGTGGCAGAGGAACGACAGTGGGAGAGCTTCTAGTGCCCTGGCCCCACTGGTGGACCTCCTGATGGCACCTGGGGGGGGGGGGGTTGGCCACTGTGTGACACAGAGTGTTGGACTGGATGGGCCTTTGGCCTGATCCAACATGGCTTCTCTTATGCTGATCCCATGATCCCCAGTTAAAGTGCCAGCCTTCCAGAAGGGCCGGAGATATCCTGGAATTACAACTGACTACAGAGATCAATTCCTCTGGAGAAAATTACTGCTTTGGAGGATGGACTCCATGGTATTCTACGCCACTAATGCCCCCCATCAAACCCCAACCTTCCCCAGTTCCATCTCTAAATCTCCAGGAATTTCCAAATCTGAGTTGGAAACCCTATCCCCAGCATAGATTTCTTGGGTGGTCAAAGAGAGATTCTCTCCTTCCTTTTTCATCAGCAGAAACGCTGCTTGTTGAATCTGAGCCAAAGCTTTTCCCAGCACCTGTGAGACAGGCCACCGTTAGGGTTCAGAATGGCTGGGCAGCCACGAGGCTCCGTGGATATTAGGATAATGAATATGTATGTGGGGGTTCCTGGTTATGAGAGATCTGTTTGTTTATACTCCGTCTCTCCCGAGAGCTTCTTTGAGGCAGCACTCCGAGACATGATAAAGATGATAAAACAGCATAAGAAGTGTTGAAATTAACAAACTGGGTTCGGTCGGGTCCAGTTTGAGCCTCGTAAACCGACAGTCCATCAACCTTTCCTTTCCGAGCCTCGCACCCACCTTTAAACCGAATGGCGTCAGGGACCCACTGTGCTGCCAGCATGTGACATCAGAGTCACGTGACGGGAAGAGGGGGAGCCAGCATTCCTCCACCTGCTTTATGCTAATATGGAATTGTTTCCATCGTGCTAAATGACCCTCGGAGTGCTCCTCTAAGCATGTGTGAAGAGAGAGGCATGGGGCACGTAGCGACCTTGCTTTCTGCTCATGTGCGCTGGCCAGAGCCTTTTTTGTAGAAAAAGCCCAGCAGGAACTCATTTGCATACTATGTCACACCACCTGACGCCAAGCCAGCCGAGACTGCGTTCCTGTTCAAAAAAAGCCCTGGCACTGACGATAGGCAGCCATGTAAGTAGGGGCTTGTGACTCTGCAAGTGGGCCCCGTTTAAGACCTCCCCTCCTTAGACCCCACCCTCCTCAGGCTCCACCCCAAAAATCTCCAGGTATTTCCCAACCCAGACCTGGCAACCCTTCTGATGCCTTTCCAGATTGGAACGTTCTGTATAAAAATCAAATTACAGAGCCAATAGCGGGAGGTTATTATATGTCTAGCAGGGGCGGACAGACTGCAGTTCTGGAGCCACGTGTGGCTCTTGCACACATATTGGGTGGCTCTTGAAGCCCCCACCGCCCTGCTGGCCAACTTCGAGAAGGCGTTTCACTCTTTCAATCACTTCTCCAAGCCAAGGCAGCCGGCTTGCTTGGAGAATGTTTTTCAAGTTAAAGTTACTTTATTTCCACCCCTCCCTCCCTCCCACTTCACCTCTCCCTATTGTTGGAACTCTCTGTCTGGGGCAAGTGATGCTCTGTGTTCTTGGTGCTTGGGGGGGGGGCACAGTGGGAGGGCTTCTGGTGCCCTGGTCCCGCTGGTAGACCTCCTGATGGCACTTGGGGTTTTTGGCCACTGTGTGACACGGAGTGTTGGACTGGATGGGCCATTGGCCTGGTCCAGCATGGCTTCTCTTATGTTCTTATGAGGGGGGGAACTGTTTGTAACAGTTCTTAAAAAGAAAAATATTGGAAGCAGCAGGTGAACAAGCCCCCCCTCCCCCCCCCCCAAAAAAAACCCCTGGGCCCAAATGATCCAGCAGGCTTCTGCCGATGTCAGCTTTGCAAAAGACCCTCGCTTTCCCCTAATTGTTAGCTTCTCTTGGTTGCTACCAGCTGGGGGCCAGTTTTGTCTCCTTAATTACCTCCAGTTGTTTTTGTTATTCGGTATATTGCAAATACCCTGAGCTGTTTTTTCCCCCTACAATTAACCTTGTCATACCTTTTCAGTCATACCGTAGCTTTAGAGCCAGATAGACTATAATCACGGTTCGGGTAATTTATTTTTGTTTTCCTCGCTCCTGGGCTTTGAAATGCTTCTCCGCCTTGAATATGGGGTTTCTTCCCCCCCCCCCGCCCTCAGTCATTTCTAGTGGCTTTTCTATCAAAAAGCTTCCAGAGGGATCTTCTTCCCCATTTTCCAACTCTCTCCGAAAAGTAAACAGCTTGAAATAGTGTAAATATTTAGATAAAAGAGTGTGACCTTATGTACAAGCGCATCGAACAGAAGCCCTCCTTCCTTGGAGATTTTGAAACAGAGGCTAGATGGCCATCTGACAGCAATGAGGATCCTGTGAATTTAAGGGGCGGTATTTGTGAATTTCCTGCATTGTGCAGGGGGTTGGGCTAGATGACTCTGGAGGTCCCTTCCAACTCTATAATTCTGTGTACCATGACGGGTTGCCCTGCCCTTTACCGGTCTTCCGACTACTGCACTGAAAGGCTCCCACAAATGGGGAAGTTTGACAAAGTAGCATCCCCGGTCACATGAGTGCCAAACCATGTACAAAACACTTCCTTCCCATACAAGCTCCATGCTCACAAACCAGCAATGTGAGGCGGGGAGCTGTAGCTCAGTGGCTGAGCACCTGCTTGGCATGCAGAAGGTCCCAGGCTCAATCCCCAGCATGCCAGGGCTTTTTTTGTAGCAGGAACTCCTTTGCATATTAGGCCACACACCCCATTGTAGCCAATCCTCCTGGAGCTTATAGTAGGCCCTGTACTAAGAGCCCTGTAAACTCTTAGAATCATAGAGTTGGAAGGGACCTCCGGGGTTATTTAGTCCAACCCCCTGCACAATGCAGGGAACTCACAAATATCTCCCCCTAAATTCACAGGATCTTCATTGCTGTCAGATTCATTGCTGCCATTTAACCTCTGTTTAAAAACCTCCAAGGAAGGAGAGCCCACCACCTCCCGAGGAAGCCTGTTCCACTGAGGAACCGCTCTAACGGTCAGGAAGTTCTTCCTAATGTTGAGCCGGAGACTCTTTTGTTTTAATTTCAACCCATTGGTTCTGGTCCTGCCTTCTGGGGCCACAGAAAACAATCCCACGGCATCCTCTATATGACAGCCCTTCAAGTACTCTTGGAGGATCAGCCACATCAGGGGTGTGGGGCCCAATATGCAAAGGAGTTCCTGCTACCAAAAAAAGCCCTACCAGCATCCACCGCCAAAAGGACCGGGCAGTAGGTGAAGTGAAAGACCCTTGCCAGACCCCCTGGAAAGCTGCTGCCGGTCTGTGTAGACAGTGCTGATCTCAACAGACCAATGGTCTTGTTATGTATGTGGACTTATGTATGTATGTGAATTGATGGGTGTCCTGCCTGGCTCATTGGAGCCATACGAACAGAGCTTGGGGAATTGGGGAACAATGGGCAGCAGGATCCAAATACCTGCTGCCCCGCACCAATCACAGGGCCCTGGGCGGTTTGAATGATCCAATAACGTGCTTGTGCGGGAACCCATTGTTGTATATAGTTTAGGCTCCATTGGCCGGTTTCCCCAGTCTTGTTAGTGCAGCCACTTACTATGCTGTACTCAATAAAGAGCTTGTTATCACTACCACCTCACCTCTTCAATGCCTAAGAACCCGCTATATTATAGGTCTCATTCAACAAGAGGCAGCTTCATGGGTGTGTTCAGTTGTTGGAGGGGGGGGGCACCATACTGAAAGCTGTGGCTGCAATCCAACCCCTCCCCCTTCACACAGCCTCCTCTGCCGTGGCTGTTTATTACCCACATCAAGAGATCTGATTGCAGATCTCCAAAGCAGGCGTATTGGGACTGGGGCGGGGGGGGGGGGCGGTGTATCTTGTTGCAGCACCCAAGGGTGAGAAGCTGCAGCTGCCCAAATGACCCCTGCAACCCAGTTATTTAAAGGGCCTGTTTTCCTCCTTTCAGACACAGTCACCTAGCAATTGGTAGGTAAACACCCAGGGACAATTGGTTTTCTGCTCAATTATACGCATGCGAGTCCGCCCTTTTAATTAAGAACATGAGAAGCGCCGAGTTAGATCACTCCAGTGAGCCATCTCGTTCGGCATCCTGTTTCCTTCAGCACCTGACCGGATGCCCTGGAAGGTCTGCAAGCGGCGTTTGGAGGCTGGAGGCTCCGTTCGATGTTGTTCCCTCGAGATTGGTATTTGGACGTGCCCTGCCTCTGACCATGGAGGTTCCATTTAGCCAGCGTGGTTGCGAAGCCGTCAGCGGAACAGCCCTCCAGTAGTTTGCCTCTTTTAAAGACATCTAGGCTAGCGACCGTCCGTGAATCCTGTGGCAGTGAGTTCTGTAAATTCATTCCATGTTGTGAGAAGAAAGCCAGTGTGGTGTAACAGTTAAGAATGTCCAACTAAGATGTGGGAGACCAGGGTTCAAACCCTCACTTGTGCCATGGAAGTTCGCAGGGTGATCTTGGGCCAGTCACAGTCTCGCAATCCAGCCTACCTCACAGGGTGGTTGCGAAAATAAACTGGAGGAAAGGAAAACCATGTAAGCCCCCTTGGGTCCCTGTTTGAGGAGAAAGGCAGGGCATATATGGATAAAATATACATACATACATACTTCCTCATCTTTGCCTGGAATCTAAAAAGGGGGGGAAGGTAAAGGTAGTCTCCTATGCAAGCACCAGTCATTCCCAGCTCTGGGGTGACGTCGTTTTCACGGCAGACTTTTTACGGGGTGGTTTGCCATTGCATTCCGCAGTCACCTACACTTTCGCCCTGGCAAGCTGGGTTCTCATTTTACCAACCTCAAAAGGATGGAAGGCTGAGTCAGCCTTGAGCTGGCTACCTGAACCCAGCTTCTGCCAGGATCGAACTCTGGTCATGAGCAGAGAGCTCGGACTGCAGTACTGCAGCTTTACTGCACCACGGGGCTGCTTGGAATCTACTGTTCACCAACTTCGTTTCTCAGCTCCGCATTCTACTATCATGGGGAAGGGAGGGGAAACTATCTCTGTCTGTTTTTCCACATCATGCATAATATTATAAAGCTCCACCCACCCCCAATAGGTGTTTCTTTAGGCTAAAAAGGCCCAAATACTCTAGCCTTTTCTCAAAGGAAATGGAAGAGAATCACAACAGGTGCGTTTCTAGAATTATCCTTTCCTGTATGCCACAGTAAGGGCTTTGTTTGTATTTGCTAAAGAGAAAGAGAGAGGCTCAGCTCTACCCTGCACACCTGTGTTCATTGTGCTTCAGCACAAAGCCCAAATATGTAAACTCACGACAGCAACAAAAAACCAGTTTAATAAAACAGCTTGATCCGGGATTTTTTCCCCCAAAAGTGCCAAACACATTTATCCACCCACAAACATATTTATCCACCCCCACGCACCATTCTGGCACCCCCTCCATAAAGGGAAAGCTCCTTCTCGGGTGTTCAGGTTGGGAAATTCCTGGAGATTTTTTTTTTTGGGGGGGGGGGAGGGTTGAAGCCTGGGGAGGGATGACATCAGGGTATAATGCTATAGAGTCCACCCTCCAAAGCAGCCATTTTCTCCGGGAGAACTGATCTCTCTAGCCTGGAACTCTTGTTGGAATTCCAGGAAATCTCCAGACCCTACCTGGAGGTTGGCAGCCCCCGGCCTTCTCCATCTCCTCAGAGAGGTAGTTCCACAAAACAGAAGTCGTGTCAAACAGGGCCTGACTGCTCTCATCCTGTGTCAGCTGAACCTGTGATGGGCTCTGGCGTTCTGATGTAGCAGGCGAGGGAGCCTTTGTTGGGGGGGACGCAGGCCTGTAGCGCCTCATGGGGCCCAGAGGTCCCAGCCTCCTTGTGGATTTTACGGGCCCCCTCCCCAAGCCTTGGCTCTCCCCTCCGCCTCGGGACCCCTCCTAAGCACATGAAGCAGGTAGCACCACTAGCAAGCTCTCCCCTGAAGCACTCTGAGCAGAGTTGGGTGGGTGGGTGGATGGATGGATGGATGGATGGGCAGGCAGATTCCAAAAGCTGGGTGGGTAGGTGGGCAGCCAGCCCCACTCCCTGCTCCCAGCAGTCCTTAGTCCGGCCATGAAGAGCTGTGGGCTCCATGTGCTGCCTTGTTTTCCACTGATGGGAGGAGAGGTCCCTAGATTTACACAGGCTGCAAGGGCAGCTGAAGTCCTTTCAGGGTAGGGAGGGAGGAGGACAGCCAGAACATGTCTCCCTCAGCCAGCGTGTCCAAGCCATGTGCGTTCCCTGCTGCTCCCAGTAGGGAAGCAGGGAAATGGGGAGGGAGTGCAGAGATACAAATCAGCCTTCTTTTGAGCTATGGAATTGGAAGTTGATCACTGCAGGCTGAGTTCCAGGAAAGATAGAAGGGGAATCGGAGCTTACATGCAATTTACATCACACTGGAGGGGGAGGGAGAGGGGTGGCCCCCCCCATCCTCTCCAGCTACTTGCTCTCACCCCCATAGTCCCCCCTCCTATGGCCCTTTGTGGCCCCCTCCCTCTTCGACTCTTAGCTACAGGGCTGAGACGGTCTTTCCACTGTGTGTCCCAGGCTGTGGCAAGCTTTAAGCCAGGACCTTGAACTGAAGTGGGAAACCACCAGGCAACCAGTGGCATAAGGTGAGGGCTGTATATGTGCGCGTTTCCCCACCCCCTACAAGAACCAGGGGGCTGTGTTCCATGTAGAACATGCTGGCGTTGAGCAGTCTCTCAGGAAGAGACTGAAATACCTGATCTGTTCCTTCTTCTGTTTTGTTCTCTGGCTCCCAGCATTCCGAGCAAACTTCCCTCTAAGATGTGGGGTCTTGTACTTTGTGAGCTGCTGGCATGGAAGTTGTGAGCTACTGCATCAATTGGTTTGCTCTGGGGCCATTTTTCCTGAGCTAAGACAAAAGCATGTGAGCCAGAGGCTGTAAAATTGTGAGCTAGCTCACATGAACTCAGCTGAGAGGGAACACTGATTCAGACCTGTGAACGCCAGTAAGCTGGCAACTGTTGAGCATTTACTTACTTACAAAGTACGTTGTTACACTGCCCTTGCTCCAAGAAGCTCAGGACAGCATACCCGGCTCTCTCTCCTTCACCATTTTTATTCTCGCCTCCAACCCTGTGCGGAAGGCTCAGATATGCGTTTAGCTGGCTGAACATCTCCCAGTCAGCGGTGGGGTTGAACCTGGGTCCCCCACTCCTGATCCAACCACTCCTGAGCCCTATTCTTACCACTATGCCAAACCAGCTCATGTGAAGCTGCCTTCTACCCAACTGGTCCATCTAGGCAAGTTTTGGATTGAGCTTTGAGTCCAGGAGCATCTTCAAGGACATCCAGCTTTCCAGAGTGTAGGCTTTTGAGAATCAAAGCTCCCTTCGTCAGATACAAAGGGTGTTGTGACTCCCAAAAGTTTATACCCTGGAACAGGGCATTTTTTTTAATAGCAGGAACTCCCTTTCCCCAGTATGGTGTAGTGGTTAAGTGTGCGGACTCTTACCAGGGAAAACCGGGTTTGATTCCGCACTCCTCCACTTGCAGCTGTTGGAATGGCCTTGGGTCAGCCATAGTTCTCGCAGGAGTTGTCCTTGAAAGGGCAGCCACTGTGAGAGCCCTCTCAGCCTCACCCACCTCACAGGGTGTCTGTTGTGGGGGGAGAAGATATAGGAGACTATACGCCGCTCTGAGTCTCTGATTCAGAGAGAAGGGTGGGGTATACATCTGCAGTCTTCTTCTTTGCATATTAGGACACACAATGTAGCCAATCCTCCAAGGGCCTACTGTAAGTTCTTGGAGGACTGGCTACATCGGGGTGCAGCCTAATATGCAAAGAAGTTCCTGCTACAAAAAAAGCCCTGCCCTGTAATCTGGATGGTCTTTAATGCGCTCCTGGATTTAAATTCAGCTGTTCTACTGCAGACCAACGCATATAGACTAGAGAAGTCTTGTCTGCTTTGCCTGGGAATGGCTCTTCGAATTCTCGGGCAGACCATTTGCTACCCACATTTGAACTCGGGGCTTTCTGCATGTAAATCATCTAAACTTCCACTGATTTTGGTTGTTTGAACTAAGGATCTATACATGAAGCTGCCTTATAACAAGTCAGAGGAATGAGTCAATTAGCTTAAACACGTCATGCACAGGAGAGTTTTCCCCACGTCTGTTGCTCGTGCTTCTCAAAATGTAGATGCCAGGGATTGAACCTGGAACCTCCCACATGCAGGGCAGGGGCTCTCCCACTGAGCCACAGCCATTCCATGCAGGGATGACATATTTAGCTGTTTCAAATGTTTGCGCCTAGTGTATTTAATGTGGCGTGAATGTATTTGGTGGTTGGATTTACGCATGCTGGAGTGCAGAAATGGGGAAAGGGAGAACTCAGCTGGCTGTACAGATAACAATTACCTGGCGTTATAAAATTTTTACTATCGTTTTCCCTAGGAACATATTCACGGTTTGGTGTAATCTGGCCCTTGCAAAGTAAGCGGAACCTAATGTCTGGTCTTATTAAGCGACGTTTTATAGAGGTTTCTCTTTTTTGAGTGTGTTGGTTTCCTGTGTTCTGATTATCTGCTCCGTTGACTGTAGAAATGTCCTGTTTTGAAGACGGTGGCATGCATTTAAAAGAACCACAGATAGGAAAAAATGGCTTTATCGGTGCATCTAAAGTTTTCAATTAGTCTATTAGGTGCTATGTTCCCCCCCCCTCCCATTTTTGCAAATGGCTTGGAAGCAGAGTTTTGGCCTTCCATAACAATGTTCAGCACACTTGCAAATTATGTGCAGATGTCAGGGATTTTTATTTGTTTGTGTTATCCAGAGCTTCTTTTCTAGCTTTTATAAGGTTCCATGTGAAAAATGCAGTGTCAAATGCTATAGTCTCAGAAACCCCCATCATTCTCCCCCACCCCCATATTAAACATTGATATGCAGTGCAGATGTTGACATTGTGTGGCTGTGAAGCCTTCGGATCGGGTGAGACAGCATGGAATGTTCACCAACATTCTATCTCCTCAGGGAACAAAGTAGCCATACTGTCTGCAGGCCTTCCTTCTGTGAGGGAAAGGGAAGTTACTGTTTGTGCCAACATCACGGGAGTAAGGGGCAGAAACAGAACCCTCTGCAGCTGGGCTCTTTGTCATGAGTTTCCTGGTTCTTCAGGGAGAGAAGCAACTTCTTAGAGTGCTGCATGGAATCTGGTGGTCAGCTCCTATTGGATAGCACCTGTGCTGTCACTGAGGGCTTAATAGCATAATTTCCAGCCAGTCCGCAATTTTAAAACTTTACTTATGTGGATTTAAAGAAAAGAAAAAACGCAGGCTTTCTCAAAGTCAAGGGAAAGGATAGCCTTTTTTTGTAGGAGCTGCTTAATGTATGTATATATAGAGAGAATTTAGATTAATTTCCCCAAAAACCTGTGTAAACAGATCAGCCACTTGGCAAAGTCTGAAAGACCACAGCAGTTACCACTGTGAGCTTAAACTAAGGTTGCCAGCTCTTGGTTGGGGAATACCTGGAGATTTGGGGGGTGGGGCCTGAGGAAGAGGGGGGAGGGACTTCAATGGGGTATAATGCCATAGAGTTCCCCTTCCCAAGTGGCCATTTTCTCCAGGGGAACTGATCTCTGTCACCTGGAGATCAGTATTAATAGCAGGAAACCTCCAGCCAGCAACGAGCTGAAGGTTAGCAACCCAGTCCTAAGCAGACTTACCCCCTTGTATGTCCATTGAAGTCAGGGAGCTGAGAAGGGTGCAACCCTGTTTAGAATTGCACAGTACACCGCTTCGTGACAATTTCTAGATTCTTCTCAGCACGGTAGAGAACTCAAGAACGCATCAAGGTAGAGCCCTGGGGTGAGTGACTTCCACAGGCGAGCGGGCGTGTTTACCTGCTCTTTGTGTGTTGACCTTGAGTCTGCAATGCAAGTAATGTATTTCTGCAAGATAAGATCTGTGCCTGCCCAAGCACCAAGGAGGGCCGCTGTTGTGGCACTTCTCTAGACTCTCTCCCAGAGACCTGCCACACGTGCTGAGCGGTCAAGTTTTGAGGGTTCTCTTCCAAGTGTTGTACCTACTCACGAGCGACCCACACACACACATTCATTTTCAGTGGCAGCTAAACATCACAGAATGCTGAATTTGGAAAGAGAGGGAACATTTATATACTTCTGTTTGGGTTTTTTTTTTTAATTACTTCATTTCTACCCCACCTTTCTCCCCAATGGGAACCCAAAGCAGCTTCCATCGTTCCCCTCCCCCTCTGTTTTATCCTTACAACAACCCTGTGAGGTAGCTTAGGCTGAGACTGTGTGACTGGCCCAAGGTTACCGGCAAACTTCCATGTAGGGCTGCCAAGCTCCCACCAGGGGTGGGGGATCCCCTATCCGGGTGGGCCCCAACCTGAAGAGCCCGAAGATTCCCGCTTCCAAAGAGCCCCGTCGGCATGCACTTTCTCCAGTGCAATGATGTCACCCGGGAGTGACGCCATCTCACTGGGGACATCGTGCCGGGGATGCTCTAGGACTCACGGTAAACACTCTATGATACCATAGAGTTTTACTGCAAGTCCTAGAGTGTTTCCAGTGTGTTTTCGGCCACAGCAGCTGAGGGACTTGCCAACCCTACTTCCATGGCATGTGTGGGGATTCGAACCCAGGTCTCCCAGATCCTAGTCCAAGACTCTAACCCAAGGATGTCAAACTCATTTGCTATGAGGGCTGAATCTGACATAAATGTGTGTACTTATTTAAGATTAGATAACAGAGACATAAACTTTATAAAGGACACAGACAACACAAAGGGTTTTTTAAAAAAAACCTTAAAACATGCTTGAAACATTAGCACTTATTGGTGTTGTGACCACCCCAAGGTCACCCAGTGAGCTTCCATGGCACAGTGGAAATTCGAACCTGGGTCTCCCAGATCCTCATCCAACACTCTTAACTACTATACCACGCCAGCTGCATGTTGAGCAGAGCTGAGCAGAAACTGGTAGCTCATAGGGCAGAAGCTATCAGAACCTGGATTTTACTAGTTTTTTTCAGGCGCCAGGACTGGTTATCTGTTATTTGACAACATTACAGCTGTAAAATACAGGCTGTCTCCCACTTGATCATACCATTTATAGATCTGGCAACATACTAAGTAGAAATTTTCAGGTTCTGTGCCTATGAAAGCTCTGAGCTCGAACGCTCTCTGGCCAGCCAGCCATCCCTGACTTCAAAAATATGTTTATGAGAGAGGCAGAAAAAGGGTCTTTCCAGAGGCTGCAAAGTGCAACAGCAATTAGGCTTTCAGCATTGTTTTGCCGAAACCTCCTCAGTGGTGTCATTTTGTTTATCATTTCAACGCTGAAAAAAATGAAATCACTCAGCAGGAAAAATAAGAGGGTGGAACCATTTTCCAAAAGCAGGAGATGCATGTATACTAGTAGTCATGATAGCTCAACTTTGTGAAGGTGTAACTGTTCCCCCAAAGCAGGGGGCGTATCCTAGTACTTGTGATAGCTCAACAGAATCTGTGTGTTCAGAGGCAGCACATCTCAGAAGACCAGTTTGCAATTGCATCGAATTGGAGGCTAAATTCACCTCCGTCATTAATTGCTTGGCTGAGCAAATGCTGTGGATATTTTATTTTGGATGAAATCGCACACGATCTGGCTGGTAGGATGAGACCAGGCCGCAGATCTGCCCTTCTTCTTAAATGGTCCCCTTTTCTAGATCATTTTGCTTTCGGTCATTTTGGTCGTGGCGCATCTAATTCTAGTTTATCAGTATGGCATTCATATGTACTAATTAATTTTAACATGTAATATTAATATGTGACAATCCATTTGTAAAATGTCGATTTTGGCTTTGTATAATTGTAAGCTTGTATCTGAATTTTGAAATAAAATTGTTCCGTTGGCAAAAAAAAAAAAAGACTAGTTGCTGGAGGGAAACAACACAAGAGGAGAGGCTTTGGCTTGTGGGATCCTGTTTGTGGGCATTCGGTTGATCACTCTTGGAAACCCGTTCCTGAGCTAAGTGGGCCAGCAAAGCCACCCTGAGCCTGCTTCGGCGGGGAGAGCGGGATACAAATTAAAAATTATTATTATTATTATGTATATGGTCACCTCACCACCAGCAGGGACAAGCGTTTTGTAACCTTCTGCCAATGTTCTTGGGATGGAAGAAGAAGATATTGGATTTATATCCCACCCTATACTCTCAGAGCAGTCACAATCTCCTTTACCTTCTCCCTACCCCCACAAGAAACACCCTGTGAGGTGGGTGGGGCTGAGAGAGCTCTTACAGCAGCTGCCCTTTCAAGGACAACAACTCCTATGAGAGCTGTGGCTGACCCAAGGCCATTCCAGCAGCTGCAAGTGGAGGAGTGGGGAATCAAACCCGGTTCTCCCAGATAAGAGTCCGTGCACTTAACCACTACACAAATTTGGAGTTTGTCTTAGACCAAACCTACCTTATGGAGTTGCTGTGGATAGGAACTCCTCCAGCATCGACACCATTATTCTTGCTTTAGCATGAAATCAGCAAAGGAGGAGAGGGAGGGATACAGTGCATTAGACATGAACCGAGTGTAAGGACCTGAGCATTTTGGGAAGGGGCTGTGGCTAGGTGCTAGACAGGGCTGGTTTTTGGTAGAAAAAACCCAGCAAGAATAATTTGCATATTAGGCCACACCCCTGGCATCACCATTGTTTCACACTGCTTTTTGTAGAAGAAGCCAGCAGGAAATCATTTGCATATTAGGCCACACCCCCTGATGACAAGCCACTGCGTTCCTGTGCATTCCTGCTAAAAAAAAAAGCCCTGATGGTAGAGCATTGGTGTGCTGTGCAGAAGGTCATACAGAGGACGGCGTGGGATTGTTTTCCGTGGCCCCAGAAGTTCGGACCAGAACCAATGGGTTGAAATTAAATCAAAAGAGTTTCCGGCTAAACATTAGGAAGAACTTCCTGACTGTTAGAGCAATTTCTCAGTGGAACAGGCTTCCTTGGGAGGTGGTGGGCTCTCCTTCCTTGGAGGTTTTTAAACAGAGGCTAGGTGGCCATCTGACAGCAATGAACATCCTGTGAATTTAGGGGGAGGTATTTGTGAGTTTCCTGCATTGTGCAGGGGGTTGGACTAGATGACCCTGGAGGTCACTTCCAACTCTGTGATTCTAGATCCTGGTTCAATTGTCACGATCCCTAGTTGATATGATAGTAAGTGATGCGAAAGACCTCAGCCTGAGATCTTGAAGAGCTGCTGCCAGTCTGAGTAGGCAATATTGATTTTGATGGTTCAGAATAAGGCAGCTTCCTGTGTTCATATGTGCCCAGGATCCATGGAAAGGAGGACTGGGGATGATGAAAGCATCCCTATTCTTTGATGACCATGGTGCTTGGCTAGGTTGGGGTTACAGCTCAGTGGTAGAGCATCTGCTTGGCATGCAGAAGGTCCAAGGTTCAATCCCTGGCATGTCCAGTTAAAAAGTAGGTATTACTAAAGACCTCTGCCCGAGACCCTGGAGAGTGGCTGCCAATCAGAGTAGGCAGTTCTGACCTTGATAGACCTGTGGTCTGATTCAATATAAGGCAGCTTCACGTGTTCATATGGTTCTGGGACAACTCCAGAAGCCTTAATTCCAAGGCAGGAACTCCTTTGCATATTAGGCCACACACCCCTGATGTAGCCAATCCTCCAGGAGCTTACAGGGCTCTTAGTACAGGGCCTACTGTAAACTCTTGGAGGACTGGCTACATCAGGGAGGTGTGGCCTGATATGCAAAGGAGTTCCTGCCGCAAAAAAAGAAAAACAGCTCTGCTCAATTCTGTCATCTGTTGAATTGGGACTGACTTTTGGGGCTAGTATAGCGGTTACCTCTGAGAGGAAAAGGAATTCAGATGTAGCTACCATTGAGAAGCTCTTTCATTAGGTAGTTTTTCCAAATGGGGTTCTCTGTGATACTTGAGCGTGTGCATTGTAGTCATTAGCAAGTCAGATCAGAGCCAGGAGGGACAAAGAAGATCCTCGCTTTGCCGTGAAGGTCACTGGATGCCCTCAAGTCTGTCACTTCCTGTCATAACAGCCTACCTCGCAGGGTTGTTGAGAGGGTGAGACGGAGGGAGGGGAGATGAACTCGACTCCTTGGGAAAAGGATGGGGTCAAAATTTGATAGGCAAAAGGCAGAACAGAGGAACATTCTCTGAGTTTGAACCAAATGAAGCAGAAGACCTGAGACAGTCTCATTCAATGCCCACTTTAGAGAGAGGCAAGATACATCAGTGCTATTGCAAGATGATTTCCGGTATCGCTTCTGGAGTGGCTGGACAATCTCAGAGAGGACAGAATGACCCATCGTCAGCAGAGGCTGATTATAAGGCAGCAAAAGGCGAGAACGATGAGTCATACAGAGATGCGGCAAGCAGCCTCCTCTTTGGATGGCTGCTCTGGGGATCATGGCAGCCTTTAATTTATGTAATGAAATGGGTTAATTGAATAAGCTGAGTAAATAATTAAAACACAATCTGGGGAGCTGTGTTCCATGGGAACTGGCTGCAATTAGGAAAAAAAATAAGTCTTTGCATTTATAAAGCATCGGAGAGTGTTCAGAGCACTTTGCATATATTATCTCAGTGAAAACCTGGCACAGCTGGTCGATCCCCGTATTGCTGGTGGAGCACTGAAGTAAAGAGTGTAGCAAACTGCTGAGGGAGATTTGAACTTGGGGCTTCCTGCCACCCTGGACAGCGATGCCACGTAGCTATGCCCCCTTGGTTATTTATTTGTTTCATTTATATTCCACCCTTCTCCCCAGTGGAAACACAAAGCGGCTTTCCTCTTGTGCATGCTGTCTTCACAACACCTCTGTGACATAGGCCCTTTTCACACTTATCAGTGGAAGCTGGAAGGGAGTCGGTATTGTGCCGCCTTGCAGTAATCCGAGACAGGGATGGGAGTTTTCAGACACATGTTTTTTTTCCTGGTAGGGTTCCGTGATTGAAGTAAGCCATTTCACACTGTTTCGCTTTTATCTCGCTTCCACCAGCGCCAGCCGTTTTCGCCTGCCGGCGCGCGATCTCCGGCTTTTTTTTTTTTTTTGGAACGTCGGCAAAGATCGCTATAGCGCTATAGCGTCGTATCACAACAGCACCACCATAGAGATGGCTAGGCTCCATTGAGATAAGTTACCAAGTTTCAGCGGCAGCGATCTATGGTGATGCTGTTGTGATATATCACTATAGCGCTATAGCGATTTTAGCCGACGTTCAAAAAAAAAAAAGCCGGCGATCGCACGCCGGCGGGCGAAAAAGGGCGCGAAAACTGCTCCCGGGTTAGATACTGGACATTTCACACAGCGCCCCATAGCGATTTCAACCCGGAAGGAGGGGTTGAAAAGTGGAAGAAGCTGCTCTTTGTTAGTAAGGACTCAGGCATGCCTCACTACCGGGACAGCCGCGGGACTGTGTGAAAAGGTGAGAGTATTCCGGTAGCAGCCAGTTACTGAATCGGGTCTGTCTGAAATGCCAACAGAAACCCGTTACTGTTCAGTAACTGACCAGCTGCCATACCGGAATACTTAGGCTGTGTGAAAAAGATCATAGGCTTGGTTGAGGAGGTGTGAGTGGCCCAAGGTGACCCAGCAAGCTTCCATGGATCCAGTGGGGGTTCAGACATTGGTCTTCCAGATCCTAGTCCGATACTCTAACCCAGGGGTGACCAAACTTTCGTAATGTAAGAGCCATATAGAATAAACGTCAGATGTCTGAGAACCACAAGACATGAATATCAGATGTCAGAAGGAAGGAAGGCAAATAGGTGGGGGAGAGGGAGGGAGGGAGAGGTGGAAAGAAAGCAATTTTAACTTTAAATGCATTCTCTGAGCCGCTGGCTGGCTTGGCTTGGAGAAGTGATTTAAAGAGAAAAGCGCCTTCTCCAAGCCAGCTGACGGGCAGTGGAGGCTTCAAGAGCCACACAATGTATGTGAAAGAGCCACATGTGGCTCCTGAGCCTCAGGTTGGCCACCCCTGCTCTAACCGCTACACCAGGGATGGGGAACCTTTTTTCTGCCAAGGGCCATATGGATATTTATAACATCATTCATGGGCCATAAAAAATTATCAACTTAAAAAACAGTGCTCCGCTGAGGGAGAACGATTCAGGCCAGCAAAATTAATGCAAATAATTGTTTTTCTATTTGAAGTCATGTGGGGAGAGCCTAATCTGGCACACACACACACACAGTCTGCTGCCCTAGGCAAATGCATAGGTCCAGGGCTTTTTTGTAGAAAAAGCCCAGCAGGACTCAGTAGCATAATAGACCACATCCCCTAATATTAGCATATTAGGTCACACACTCATTAGCATATTAGGCCACACCATCTGGGATAATCAAGTGCAAACTGAACTGCGACAGTAACTTTTCCAGGCCCTGCAGCAATTCTGGCTAGCCCGCCAGGCCCCTGCGAGGCTGCTGCACAGTACATCTGGGCCCTGTGATCCCTGCCTGGCCCTGGGGAGGCTGCTGCACAGCGCAGCTGGGCCCCACGACCCTCGCTGGCCAGCCAGGCCCTAGAGAGGCTGCCACATGGCTCATTTTGGCCCAGCAATCCCCGAGGGCCACACCAAATGACCTCAAGGACTGCATACGGCCCTCGGGATAGAGGTTGCCCACCCCTGCGCTACACCTTTCTCCCCAGTGGGGACAAACACAAAGCGGCTTTCGCCATTACCCTCTCTTGAACATTATCTTCACAACAACTCCGTGAGGTAGGTTAGACTGAGAGTATGTGATTGGCCCAAGGTCGCACAGTGATCTTCCATGGCAGAGTGGGAATTCGAACCTGGGTCTTTCAGATCCGAGACTGACACTCCAAGCACTAACACCATACTGACTCTCTCTCATTGAGCGCCCCGCTTTTTCCTCCATTAGATTTCAGTCTGTTGGATCAAGAAGACAGTAGCAGTAAGAGGGAAGTCCGTTCTCTTGACCTACACAAATAAGTTTCTGTCCACAACCTTAATCCTTAGATAGACAGGTATGCAATGTTTATACCAACAGAAGGTAGTGAGGGGGAAGAGTCCCTTTTGCTTTGAGAAACATTGGAAGGAGACTTTACTTCTCTGAATGAACACTTGGGTTTTAAAAAGTCTTTTGTGTTGCTGTTAGCCTGCAATTTCGGTGAAAAGGCAGCTGCTATTCCTCTGGAACATATTAAAACGTGCTTTGTGAGTGATAAGGAAAATCAGGGGCCGACTGGGTGGAATGCTTTGGGAAAACAACTGTAACCATTTAAAGGGGGGAAAGGGGCTGGGTATCGTTTTGATCAATGGATCCTGACCCGGTCTGGAAAGGTGGAATTAATTCTGTCGCCTGTCTGCCCTTTACAGAACCAGCTAATCTGTTAGAAAGGCTAAATGCTTCATGATGGGAAGTAGAATTGGAGAGCGAGGTGGGAGTTGAAATTTAGACAAAGCGCTGGAGTAATCAGACCTAAGCTTGGAATTCTTAAGTCTGCCTGGTTAAGGTCTGAATTCTAATTTTGCCCCATTCAAGAATTCTGTGCATCTTGAATGCTTGCACGCTTTAAAATTCTGGGGGTTTTGTCTCATCAATCCCACACCACTGTTCTAATTGTTACTGGATCTGAGCCACCTTTGGGGGGGGGAATCTTTTCTATGGAGAAACTTTTGACCATGCTTTGATCCAAATGTGATAGGGATGGAAGCAGGCAAATAAAATTGCCATGGAGACCAGATGTGTGGGATAGATAGGGTAGAGAAAGAAGTACTTTTCTCCCTTTCTCACAATGCGAGAACTTGTGGACATTCAATGAAATTGCTGAGCAGTCGGGTTAGAACGGATAAAAGGAGTACTTCTTCACCCAAAGGGTGATTAGCACGTAGAATTCATTGCCACAGGAGGTGGTGGTGGCTACAGAAATAGACAGCTTCAAGAAGGGATTGGATAAGCATATGGAGTGGAGGTCCATCAGTGGTTATTAGCCACTGTGTATTGTTGGAACTCTGTCTGGGGCAGTGATGCTCTGTATTCTTGGTGCTTGGGGGGGGGCACAGTGGGAGGGCTTCTAGCCCCACTGGTGGACCTCCTGATGGCACTTGGGTTTTTTTGGCCACTGTGTGACACAGAGTGTTGGACTGGATGGGCTATTGGCCTGATCCAACATGGCTTCTCTTATGTTCTTATGTGGCTTGCTGCCTACCAGTTGGTCACCCCTTTTACCAAGTGCAGTTCTAAACCTGGCACTCCTTTTTCCTAAAATGCTAACTGTCTGAGCATAAATTGGATGTCCAGGGAGCACAAGATAATCCTTAAATGCGTTTAAAGCTCCCTGCAGATTCTTGTTGCAGTCCTTCACAACAACCCTGCAAGGCAGGGTAATTGTATTATGCCCATATTGCAGATTGGGGTGGAGGTGCTCAGAGAGAGTGGCTTTCCTAAGACTTCAGGGCAAGCATGAGAATCAAACTGGAATCTTCCATACGTATAGCTCCTTCTCCAGTTTGGTGTAGTGGTTAAGTGTGCAGACTCTTATTTGGGAGAACCGAGTTTGATTCCCCACTTCTGCACTTGCAGCTGCTGGCATGGCCTTGGGTCAGCCATAGCTCTGGCAGAATTTTCTTTGAAAGGGCAGCTTCTGTGAGAACTCTCTCAGCCCCACCTACCTCACAGGGTGTCTGTTGTGGGGGAAGAAGGTAAAGGAGATTGTAAGCTGCTCTGAGACTCTGAGATTCAACACGAAGGGCAGGGTATAAATCCAATATCATCATCTTCTTCTAATTTTGAAACCAGCTGATCTACACCGTAGCAATCCTCTGATCTAAAATAGGTGATCCTTAAATACCAGCCATGAGGACTAGAAACATTTCCCTACTGTCCAGGAGGTGCAATTCCAAATGAAGATCGCTTTTCCCGTGACAATCACAGCCTTCCTTGCTTTGAAGTGGGTGTTTAGGCTTGGGAGACGGCAGCCTTGTAACCAGCAGCAGGCATTAATTAAGCTCTGTCTTTGCTTGCTGCCAGAATTCAAGGGTCAGGTAACCGCTCAGCCTTGGGAAATACCTGGACATTTTAGGCGGAGCCTGAGAAGGGTGGGGTTTCGGGAGGGACCTCAGCGTGAAGTCCACCCCATACCCAAGCAGCCATTTTCTCCAGGGGAGCTGATCTCTATTGTCTGGGAGATCAGTTGTAATCTCAGGAGATCTCCAACCACCACCTGGAGGCTGGCAACCCTAGAGGATGCTCCTTCTACCATCTTTGCAGTTGTGGTTAGAGTGTTGGACTAGGATATGGAAGACCCAGGATGTTGACCCTGGAAGACCTAGGATATTGTATCCTCCACTCTGTGGAAGTTGGCTGTGTGGCTATTCCAGACGCTTTCAGCCTGTCCTACCTCACAAGGTTGTTGTAAGGGCAAACGGAGGAGAGAAGAACGATATAGCCTGGCTTAGGTCCTCATGGGCAAAAAAGGCTGAATAAATACCTAAAACCATAGTATGCTTCAGAGGGTCGCTGCATTGGCCTGAGAATCCAAGCTTTCTTCGTTAGGTCTGCAGCATGCTGGTATTTTTAGCAGGCACCAAAGTGTCTTCTGGAGTCTAATGATTTGTGGGGTGGGGAACAAAGTACACTTGCAGCCCCTGAACATTTCTGCCTTTGTGAAACCAAGATGCAAAATTGGTTGATTGCATGCAACTGAAATGCAGCAAACCAACAGCTGCATTCTTGCTTCTTACACGTCGCCATGCACACTAGCTGTGCTCTACCTACTGTTTATCTCTGACAGTGCGGGGCAGGGGTGGTATTCATTAGGTCTTTGCCACATCCTGTAGCCCAGAACCAGCCCCCCCACACACACACCACACTGCCCTAATGCAAGCTTAGTCTGCTCAGCGGGCGTGAGGGATTCCAAACTGGCCTCCCCGGCTTGCAAATTCTTCAGCATCTGTAAGCGTGGGAAAATGTGCGAGCGCTGTCTTTCCTCCACCCCCTTGGCACATCCCCAGGGATCGGCTTCCAGATGAGAGCCTCGAATGCCGCATGCTTAGCTTGGGAGGACGGTTGCGGGTAAGCTTTTTGTGTGTGTGTGTGTGTGTCATTTTTTCAGCCTGAGAACAATCCCAGGAGCTGAAGCTTTCAGGGCCAATCTCTCCATCCGAGCACGTAATGTTCAGCTGGCAGACCATGCCATGCTCTCCTGTAAGTCTGGCCATGCAGCGTCAGTTTTTGGAGCTAAAAATTCCCGCGGGGTGTTGGATTTCATTCAAGAACCCTGCTTCAACATTCTTGCTGAGGGGGGTTTTTTAACGCAAAATAATTTACAGAATAAGCCCTTGCCAGTTTGTAAGTGAAACATTTTGAAGAATGTTTAAAAAGTCTTTATTTTTCCCTGTTCTTGCGCTCGAGAGAATAACCCAGAAACTTTGGCCATTCCACAGCAGGCCTTTAATCCTGGTTCAGCCTTGTCTCCAAACCTGAATCATGGAATCATAGACTGGTTTCCCACTAGCCTTATGCTGCTCTCATGCTCCTCTTCTCCATGGGGCTTCCATCGCGTTTCACACTATCTGCTGGTTGTGTCAGCCCCCGGGGCTGTAACTAGCTTCACCTTTTTCACACAGCAAACAGAAACTGGTTTTTAGAGGATCTTGTTTGCTGCGCAGAAGAGGCGGAGCGAGTTGCAGCCTGGGGCAGCTTGTGCGAAATCCGACAGAGTCCCGCAGAGAAGAGGAGAGTGAGAGCGACATAAGGATAGTGGGAAATCGATCTCGGAAGCCAACTCTATGACTTTAGGATTCTATGATTCTAGTGTAGTGTAGCCTTTCTCTGAGCCGTCTCCTAGCTAAATCTTAAGGCCTCTGGACAGCCCTGTATTGGGGGGACTGGGCCCTCCCGGACATGAAAACAGGATCCCACATCTGTGTGCGCCTTTCGCAGAGCAGTCGACCTCACAGGGTTGTTGAGAGGATAAAATGGAGTCAGTCACACCTCCTTGGGGGAAGGGCAGGATAAGAATGCAATCGGCAGGTAGAAACCTGTTCACATTTTGGATGCCGTGAGTACGCTGGCAGGGCAGGATGCAAACACTTGCGATCTGTTCACCAGCCGGCTCTGCCTTCTCACGGGGCGTAAATCTCTCCTCCATCAGCGGCTTGTTAAGATTTCAGCCATGCCGTTTTGTTCCTTCATCTGCAGCCATCCGAGGAATTGGCTCGCATTTCTCCGGCGGTTAAGAAACAAACGGGGACGGGGCTCAAAAACAGCTTGTCCGACCAACCGCACTTATTCTTCTGGAACTCGTCAAAGGATTCCAGGTTTTTGTGCCTGCATTATGGGCAGGAAGGGTTTGCTGACCTTTGATAGCATTTTCTTTTTGAGATGAGTGATTAAGACAGCCCATTTTGGACGTGATAGTTCAGATTTGTCTCTCTGACTCGGGCCTACAGCCTGAATGATGTTAGGATAAGCCTCTATGAAACTGACCAAACTTGGGTCTCGGGAAGCAAAATCTTGCCAAAAGGTCAACTCGGTTATTACAAGTAAAGCCAAGACTTAAATCTATTGTCTGGTTTGTTGTTGTTGTTTTTGGCTTCTCTGTATTCTCTGTTGTTGCATTTCTGCTAGGAGAATGTATTGTAGGGGTGAAGTCTTAGTTTTTCACCTGCCTTGTTTGTCACTCCAAAAGAGAGTCGTGTGCGGGCAAGGAGGAGGAACACAAGGAGATCATGGAGGTCCCTTGAATGCAGAGTTGCCAACTTCAAGTTTGGTGGAAACACCTGGAGATTTGAAGGGGGAGCCTGGGAGAGTGGCGTTTATGGAGGGAAAGGACTTTGGTAGGCTATAAGGCCACACAGTCCACCTCCAAAGCAGCCATTTTCTCCAGAAGTGGAATAAATGTTTTAAATAAGTTTTTTTAAAAAAACCAAATAAGTGATGTATGTATTCTGGAGACCAGCTGTAATTCAGGGAAACCTCCTGCCATCACCTAGAGGTGAGTAAGTACAAGGAGAATGTTACATAGGAACAATGGCGAGGGGTACAAAAAGTGTCATAACCACAATAACTTAAGCAACTTCCACTTATCTTATCATAAAGAATTTATCGAAATTTTGCAAACTAATGGATAACATGATCAGTCCACAATATCGGCATCAGTCCATAAACATCCAACCTCATCAAAAGAAATTACAGTCTCAAATCCTTCTGTGTACACTTCAAAGTCTTTGGATTTTGATAAATTCTTGGAGTTTGGGGAGGGGAAGAAGAAGAAGAATTGCAGATTTATACCCCACCCTTCTCTCTGAATCAGAGACTCAAAGCAACTTACAATCTACTATATCTTCTCTCCCCACAACAGACACCCTGTGAGGTGGGTGGGGCTGGAGAGGGCTCTCACAGCAGCTGCCCTTTCAAGGGCAACCTCTACCGGAGCTATGGCTGACCCAAGGCCATTCCAGCAGCTGCAAGTGGAGGAGTGGGGAATCAAACCCGGTTCTCCCAGACAAGAGTCCACGTACTTAACCACTACACCAAACTGGCTCTCAGCAGGGTATTCTCCAAAGGACCTCAGCAGGGTACCCTCCAAAGGAGCCTACCCTCCAAAGATGCCATTTTCTCCTGGGGAACTGATCTTGGTCATCTGGAGATCGATTGTATTAGCAGGAGATCTCCAGCTGCCATCTGGAAGTTGGCAATTCTACACTTAAGTGATGGCTCCTGAGATCTTCTGATGGACCTTCTTGTCCAATGAGGTGAAGGAAAGCCAGGATGGCAGAAACCATGCCTTGTGGAAGAAGGCAGTGGTCTAGGGTTGCTGAGACCCCCAGTGGAGGGCTTGCCTCCCCAGCCACCAATCAGCTGGCTGGTGGGGGACTTACCATTAGAAGGAGGAAGGCCCAGGCCATATCTCCAGTTTCACACAGGAAGTGACATCTTCAAACCAGTGACTTTTGGACTACACTCTAGTATTTTGACAAAAAAAAAAACCCATGGTAGATGCTGGATTTGACATAGAGTTTGTGCCCAAATACCAGAGTGTCACCCAGAATTCGCTGATGTGATGACATCACTTCCTGTGCAATGCCAGCAACATGGACTGAACCTTGCTCTTTTTAAGTCTCGCCCCCACCCCCTACCAGTGTCCAGAACAGACCTGGCAACCCTAGAGTGGGCACAGGGAGACATCTCAGTAGGTGCCACGGCATGTTTGGACGCTACCTTGAGGATCGCTGTGCCAAGGGTATCCCCACTTCCATTTGTGAAACACTGGGATCATTGCCAGACTGTCTCCCCCAGTTCTAGAAATCATTCAAGGCCTGGCAAGGGAAGTCTGCTTGGGTCCTTTTTTCTCTCCCTGTGTTTTCAAAATAAGAAAAAAGATCACCCGACTGTATCTTCTAATGGGCTTTCAACACCAAGAGTTGTCAACACACAACCGAAAACCATAATTATGGGCTTAATGCCCGAAAATGCCACACAGCCAATTTCTGCAGAGCCAAATGCCTTCCTGCTCAGCTCCTAACATCCAGGCCTGGAGAATACTTTAGCCAGGGGAAGTGGGGAGGGGGGACTAATTTTAGTGCCAAATCCCCAGCTCTTTAATTTCACATTCTTTTAGGTCCACAATTGCTTGCAGCCATGGGGCACTCCACCCCGCCCCAGGACTGCAAACCCTTCTCCACGCTGTATTTTTTTACAACCGTCGCTTATTCTTCAGAACGGCATTGCTCTCTACACACATGCCTATATATGGAGAAACGGGGGGAAATATTGAGGCTCTGGAATGTAATTAATGCAATGCGTGAATTTATGGCAAGCGGGTGGGGGAAATATGTGTAATCAGGGAGCTATTTTTTTAAAAAAAAAATGCAGTAGCAGAACAGAGAGGTGTTTTTGGAAATCAGTCAGTAGTCTTGGGAGTATCAGATGATGCTAACTGTGTTGAAGCAAGTATAGACCCGACTGTTAGACAGAGAAGCATTGCCAAAGTTGTCTCTGGGTATTTTTTCACCCCGCTTTTCTCTTTCCTTTTAAAAGGTCACAAATCATGAGCATAGGTATGAGCAGATGGCCCAGTGAAACAATATGAGCTAGTAGCTTTTGTGGGCTTCTTGTGTGACTGTTTATAAGCAGGGTTTTTTTGAAGCAGGAACTCCTTTGCATATTAGGCCACACACCTCTTATGTAGCCAATCCTCCAAGAGCTTACAGGACTCTTATTACAGGGCCTGCTGTTAGCTCTTAGAGAATTGGCTACATCAGGGGGGTGCAGCCTAATATGCAAATGAGTTTCTGCTACAAAAAAAGCCCTGCTTATAAGGTTGGGAAATACCTAGAGAAGTTGGGGATGGAGCATGAGGAGGGCAGAGTTTTGGGGAGGGGAGAGACTTCAGTGGGGTAGAATGCCATAGAGTCTACCTTCCAACATGTCCATTATCTCCAGGGAGACTGGTCTGTGGGGTCTGAAAATCAGTGGTATAACCCAGAAGGTCTCCAGTCGCCACCTGGAGGTTGGTAACACCCTACTTTTAAACCATTACCATCACTTGCTGGTGAAAACATGGTGAGTGTCTTTTGCAAGCGGTAGAGCAGCCTAAAATACAGGTCTGATTATCTGAGCATCGCAGGGTCATATAAGTGACTTGCCACAATGGGAGTTGTGGCCTAATTTGAGATTGCAACTTCTTCTGTTGAAAGATCTTGAGTGAGTAACGCGCTTAGCTGGTGGTTTTTGTTTGAGCCTCAAACAATGCTTTTAGAATGATGTAGCCCGAGGTGTAGATGCAAGTGCAGGGATGGATCTGTCACCTCAGGGCTGAATGAGAGATGCCAGCATCAGCTTGGGAGATTCCTGGAGTTTTGGGGATGGAGTCTGAAAAGGGCAGGATTTGGAGAGGGGAGGGACCTCAGAAGGGAATAATGCCGTAGAATTTACTCTCCAAAGCAGCCATCTTCTGCAGGGGAACTGATCTCTGCAGCCTGGAGATCAGATGTAATTCCAGGAGGCTTCCAGGCCCCACCTGGAGGCTGGCAACCCTAGCCGGGGACACATCTCTTGTAGCACTTCTGCTTGTTTGCACTTTTCTTTTTGGCAGGCCTTGCACAAGAAACCTTTCTCAGGAATTGCACCCATCTTTTCATTTTTTAATTTTTTTTTAACCTCCCAGAGAGAGCAGGTGCTGTGGCCAAAACTGGTTAAAAGATCATGATCCTGCAAAGAGATGTGCCGCTGGAGTTGGTGTGTGAAACTCAATCTCACAGAATGGTCAGTAACTATGATGTCTAAGGTGCCCCGTGGTGCAGAGTGGTCAGCTGCAGTACTGCAACCCAAGCTCTGCTCGTGACCTAAGTTTGGTCCCAGCAGAAGCTGGGTTCAGGTAGCCGGCTCAAGGTTGACTCAGCCTTCCATCCTTCCGAGGTCGGTGAAATGATTACCCAGCTTGCTGGGGGGTAAAGTGTAAATGACTGGGGAAAGCAATGGCAAACCACCCTGTAAAAAGTCTGCCGTGAAAACATTGTGATGCGACATCACCCCAGAGTCGGAAACGACTGGTGCTTGCACAGGGGACAACCTTTACCGTTATGATGTCTAAACAGGTCTTTTTTTGTAGCAGGAACACCTTTGCATATTAGGCCACACACCCCTGATGTAGCCAATCCTCCAAGAGCTTACAATAGGCCCTGTACAAAGAGTCTTGTATGCTCTTGGAGGATTGGCTACATCAGGGGTGTGTGGCCTAATATGCAAAGGAGTTCCTGCTACCAAAAAAAAAAGTCCTGTGTCTAGAGCACTAGCAAAGCTAAACAGTGGTAGACCAGAAATGCTTGGCCTATCCATGCCCATTGGAAATGACAGGATGCCCCAGAAGCCTTTGCCCATGCCACATGGGCCTTTGGGTAGAAATTTCTCCTTTGCTGGTGGGAGGGGCATCAATAGGAGGCCTCTGACAGGGAGAAATACCCCATGAAAACTAGCCTTCTGCCTCACTCACCATCATTGCATTATCAGGGTTCATCAACTAACGCTTCCCAAGTTGGAATGTTCTTGAATATTCCAATGGATTGCAACATCTCCGCCAGGGACTGTACACTAGCAGGCTAGCTGCCAGGTCGGTAGGAAACCTGACAACTGATTAAAGACTCTGTACTTTTAATTTAGTTGTGCGGAAGGCAAAAAAAGAGGCAGGTGCTACCTAGGGTGAGAAAATCTGGCGCCTTCTCAAGCGCCTTCTCTTTTATGTCTGCTTCACCCTTACTTTCCATCTTCGTCTTGAAAATCGATGAGGTTGTAGAAGTGAGAAGGGGTAGATCATTTAAAACACCAAGGACAGAATGCAACCTTGCTTCTTCTTTTTTTTCCTCAGCATTTTCTTACTTGTTTGTTTAATTAGCAAATTTATATATAACCTTTCTCGCTTCATAAAGGCTCACTCCAAAATAGGCATCTCTAACAAACCTTGAAATCATATTTTTTTACAACAAGGGGGAAAAAAGCAAAAGCAAGTTGGAAAAGAAAGTCAAATTGGTATAATAACAGCCTAGCAACATAGAATCGGAATGATATTGTGTAATCTCGGTTCTTTTGTTTCACTGTTTTTCTTGTTCTCAGTCTTGTAAGCTGCTTTGAATTTGGTTGAAAAGCAGCCTATAATTTACAGTAATTGAATATCCAGTGGGGTTGTGGTGGTTAACATGTTGGACTAGAACAAGAGCCAAGTTTAAAACCACACTCAGCTGGGAAGTTCATTGGAGTGATTTCGAGTCATTCATGCAGCGTGCTTTCTCAAGCCTAGCCTACCTTACAGGGCTATTGTAAGGATAAAATAGAGGAGGGGGGACATTCTCGTATGCCCCTCTGAGTTCCTTGGAAGAAGAAAGGCAGGATAAATAAATGTGAATTACGGTAATCATAAAATCATTGTAAAAACCCATCAACCTTAACAGAGGGACTGTGGCTTAGTGGAAGAGCCTCTGCTTTGGAGCAGGGAGGGGGAGGAGGAGGAGGAAGAAGAAGAAGTTAGTTTCATACTCTGCCCTTCATTACCCTTCTTCTTCCTACAATAGGCACTTTGTGAGGTAAGTGAGGCTGAGAGAGCGCTGAGAGAACTGTGACTGACCCAAGGTCACCCAGCTAGCTGCATGTGAAGGAGTGGGGAATCAAACACAGTTCTCCAGATTGGAGTCCTCTTTACCACTACCCAATGCTATCTCTCAGGTCCCAAGTTCAATCCACTTAAAAGGATCAGGAGCAGGTGATGTGAAAGACCTTTGTTTGAGACTTTGGAGAGCTGCTGCCGTCTGAGTGGACAATACTGACCTTGATGGACCCTGAGTCTGTCAATATAATATCTGTATGGTTCAGTATAAAGCAGCTTCATGTGTGTAGCTAGAAGGTCTTCCAAAGATCAACTCTGCACCAGAAAATCAAAATGGAAAAGGACAGGAGAATTTCAGGTGGCCTATATTCCTTAGTTTTGGTGCCATGAATTAAAAGGCTCTGTCTCAGGTGCCTGCCAGTCTTACTTCAGAGAGCTCAGCTTCATGATCTAGGACATCTGTAGTAGTTCCTAGAGTGGTCCCAATCCCGATCCATTTAGGGCTACTAAGACCAGCTCCAGTGTTTTTGAATTTAGGCCAGAAACAAATTGATAGCCTACGGCAATTAAGCCAATACTGTACAGCCCGTAAGTGTTTGTCATGCATTAAGAACATTGGAAGAACTCTGTTGAATCAAACTAAGCATCCTGTTTCTCACAGTGACCAACCAGATGAATCCCACAGCAGGCAACAGAGTCATCTGTGCACAAGGAGATCCCTTTTGGCCATCTTGGCTATTAGCTGTTGGCAGAGGTAGAATTCTAGCAGGAGCTCCTTTGCATATTAGGCTGCACCCTCCTGATGTAACCAATCCTCCAAGAGCATACAAAAAAGAGCCTTGTAAGTTCTTTCAGGATTGGCTACATCAGGGTGTGTGGCTTAATATGCAAAGGAGCTCCTGCTAGAATTCCACCGCTGGCCATTGGCAGACTGCTCCTACATAAATGTTTCTGATCCTCTTGTAAAGTCATCTAAGTTGCTTGCCATCACGACATCATGTGCCAGTGAGTACCTCAGGTTAATAATTTGTTGTGTCAACATGCACTTCCTTTGGTCTATCTTAAATCTACTGCCTAATGACTTCATTAGGTGCCTCCTTTGTCCGTTTTCTCTGATCTAAGCTTCTATCAGAATAGGGTTGCCAGCTCTGGGTGGAAAAATACCTGGAGATTTGGGTGGGGGGAGCTTCCGGGGGCAGGGTTTGGGGAGGGAGGGACTTCAGTGGAATATAATGCCACAGAATGCTACCTTCCAAAAGAGGCCGTGTTCTCCAGGTGAACTGATCTCTGTCCCCTGGAGATCCAATCCCAGGAGATCTCCAGCCACCACCTGGAGGCTGGCAACCTTAAAACCCACCATGTTTCGTACCCTGAGGGATAAGTCCAAAGGCGTGTTCATCCCCTTCCTTTGCCTGGGAGGGAAGTTAGGCTACACAGCGTACCTGTTCAGCCCATCTTTGTTTATACTTTTCTCCAGCTGTAATTAGATTTTTGGGAGATTAAAGGATCCACTTTCATTTGATGCTCCTGGAAGGAGCTGGCAGGGGGGAGAGAGAAGAAGAGGATTAAGCATTTCATTTTCTTCTGTTCTCTCTCGCACGCTCACTCCCCCCCCCCCCCAGTCCCAAATGGATTGAGGTTGAGCTGCTGAAAGGCAACAAACCAAGTTAAGGCAGAATCTCATGTCTGCTTAACAGACATGCGAATCACATGTATCTCAGAAAGCCCCTCCACAGGACCCCTGGATGGCAGTTTCTGGCAACTGGTAAGCACCAGCCCGTTTCATTTGCAAGAAAAACTCAGCCGTAGTGTAGCATCAGCCTCCTGAGACACTTCTGAATTTAATATCGTTTGGTGTCTGAGGTCAGGGTGGCAGTGGGAAAAAAGAGCAACCAAAGCCAGTGGGGAATCCTGTGTCCAAGCCATTTCGTATTTTATCTTCACCAAATGCCATCCCAGTTAAGGTTGCCAAGAAGGGTAAAGTATCACAAAAAAATGAGGAGACAGACAAGGGAGGGAAGAAATTGCTGCCAAACTTTTGTGTGTTATTTGCATGCTGTCTCCACCGCCATTTTGTCTTCTCCAACAGTAATTAACCAAGGATCACATAGCAAAGGAGATGATGTTGTCACCCTTTTGGGTAGCCAATCAGAAGTGGCTGTTTGTGTCATCTTTCTTTCTGCCGTCATTTTGTCTCTCGTTAATCAATACAAGGACCATGATGTCAATGCTGGGTAGCCAGTCTTTCTCTCTCCCACCATTTTGTTGTGTCCTTTACTAATCAAAACAAGGGCCACATAGAGCAAGAGATGATATCATGCTATAGAGTAGCCAGCCAGAATTGGCTTTGACCCATCATGTTTCTCTCTGCCGCTATTTTGTCTTGCCCCTCACAAAACAAAACAAGGACCTCGTAGCGAGGGAGAAGATGTCACACTACTCAGAATTGGCTGTGTACTGTCATCAGTGAGGGCAAGTGTGACCTTTCAGAGAGGGGTGGAGATAGTGTGTGTTGTCTAGGCAACCAAGTGATTCTCCCCATCTTCTGTTACTGTAAGATTCAGCTTGAAGCAGAACATGGAGGGAGAGGGAACCGTCTGGGATTATGCCATCAGTTTGAATGGCCCTGGTAGTGGGAACAATTGAAATAATGCATGATCTGCAAAATGGCGTTCAGAAGGGTCATGATCACTGTTCCCTCTAAGCTGAGTTAGTGTGAACTAGCTCACAGTTTTTTAGCCTCTTTTTTGCCTTACCTCAGGAAAAATGGCCCCAAAGCAAACTGATTTATGCAGTAGCTCACAACTTTAATGCCACTAGCTCACAAAGTATAATTTTTGCTCACAGGACTCCACAGCTTAGAGGGTGTATTGGTCATGGCTGAGACTGATTTTTTTTTTCCTTGTTTGTCCATAGTCCTCGAACTCCACTGATAACATTCAGACGTAGGCCTTCCATCCTGTGCATTCAGGACAGACAAAACAAAAGTACTTTTTCCATGCAGCACATTCTTAATGTATGGAATTCGCTGCCACAATATGTTATGACGACCACTGGCTTAGATAATTTAATTAGTGGAACAGAGAAATCGAAAGAAGAGACAGAACTGTCCGTTGCTTTGGCTGGAAAGACGCTTCCTCTGCTTAGGCAGCAGGCTTCTGAATCTCTGGGGCTCTCAGAAGCGTCTGGATGGTTGCTGTTGGAAACAGGATACAGGACTAGAAGGACCTTTGCTCCTGCGAGATTCTGAAGCTTGCTTTCCGGATTGTGCAGTGCAGAGGTTTGAGGCAGTGCCATGTATTGGTCCTTCCTCCCTAACAAACAGTGCCCAGTTTGTTTTGCAAGTTGCTATGTGAACTTAGGAGCTCGGCAGAGAGCATAGTGAGGGACAGGGCCCAGAGTTTGTGGGCAGGTTCACAATGCTTATCTCTCGCTCCAAGCAGAACAGCTATCTAGGGTGCTCATTTCCTCGGAGTCTCTGGAATGAACCTCAGGTGTGCTCGGCTGGGATGTACAAAGCTTTCAGACATGTCTGTCTTCCAGAGCTGATCTAGGACTGTGCAAGCTTTCAAGTTTCACAAGTCTCTTACTCTGGTAAAACGACTCTTGCTGGGGACATTCGGATTCAGTTATTTTATCCATTTCCTTCATTTCTACCTCGCCTTTCTCCTCAGTGGGGACTCAAGGTAGCTTACCTGAAACTCCTCTCCTCCGTTTTATCCTCACAACAACCCTGTGAGGTAGGTTAGGCTACGAGGGTGTGACTGGCTCAAGGTCATCCAGCAAGCTTCCGTGGCAGAGCAGAGATTCAAATCTGGTTTTCCCAGATCCTAGTCCGAAGCTCTAAACACTGCAACCAACACGACAACCTTTTATGTTTGCATCCTCTCCCATACTGAGGATCTCGTCCTTTGTATTTGCGTGGCATGTCCAGTGTTCAGAGCAGTTCACATAAAGCAACCCTACTTTCATATTGCTGGGGTGCAGGGGGTGGGTGGGGAGACTGAGGCTGCCCCAAAGAGGCATGCCTAAGGCTATATAGTGAGGCTGTGGCAGAGTTGAGATTTCAACTCACAACCTCCATAGAAGACACCATGACTGATTTCCCACTACCCTTATGCCACTCTCACACTGCTCTTCTCCACGGGGCTTCCATCGGATTTCCATCGGACAACTAGTTTTGTCCTTTTTGCACAGCAAACAGAAACCGGCATTTAGAGATTCTTATTTGTTGCGCAGAAAAGGCGGAGTGAGTTGCAGCCCCCGGCTGTGAAATCTGATGGAAGCCCCACAGAGAAGAGGAACATAAGAGAAGCCATGTTGGATCAGGCCAATGGCCCATCCAGTCCAACACTGTGTCACACAGTGGCCCCCCCAAAAATTATATATATATATATATATACACACTAAGGCTAGTGGGAAATCGGTCCATCCCTCTTTAGAGCCAGAAGAAGTTCTACTTAAGCTGAACTTCAGTTGTCCCTACATTCTTAAGGGTCCCCATTGGAGGAGAAGGTAAACAGAATGCTTCTTCCTCTTCCATAAACCCATCTCACCCTGCTTAGTTTGCCTGTGTGACTTGCAATCAAACGTGCAGGAAATAATTACGGCAGAACCAGTTGCCTCCTGGCAGCTGCAGTTGGCTTCTTTCCTCAAAGTCATAAAGGAAATTACCTGCAATCTTCCCTCTAACCACCTCTTAGATACTGCTGCTACTTTAAAAAATATATATATACAGTGTGTTCAAAGCAACCTTTTCTCTTCCCCCCCACCCCAAACTTGTGTTTCTGTTCTGGCTGACCTTTGCTAGGCATCTCCTGTTCTATTCATGCCTTCCCTCCACTGGGGAAGGGCAGCTCTGTCTTTCTTAAGCCGTGCCCTCCTGCTGTGCGTTCCGTTCTGAAAAGGCCCGGTTTGCGGCAGTTGTGTTTTGCAAAACAAGTTTGCCGAGTATGTAGATTGTCCTTCCTGAAGCAGAATAACCCAGGAAACGGATTGGCCCCGGTCCAGCAGGCCCTGTGCGTGGCATTTAGACGCTGCAGGTGGGATTCCTACCCATCCCAAGCACACTTTTTAAAAAATCGCGTCGCCTCCAGCTTTTGTTGCAAGTGAATACAGGGACTTGCTTGTGTCCCCGCCCCCCCCCACCAGCCCAGATTCTTGGATTGTGCCCTAGGGTTGTCAATCCCCAGCTGGGAGCAGCAGATCCCCTGGTTTGGAGGCCCTCCCCCGTTTCAGGGTTATCAGAAAGGGAAATGTCTGCCAGGCATTCCATTATACCCTATGGAGACTGATTCCCATAGGGCATAATGGAACATTGATACGTGGGTATCTGGGGCTTTGGGGGGGGGGCTGCTTTTGAGGTAGAGGCACCAAATTTTCAGCATAGCATCCAGTGCCTCTCCCCATAATTCCCTCCTGGTTTCAAAAAGATTGGATCAGGAAGTCCAATTGTATGAGCCTGAAAAGAACGTGCCCCTATCCTTCATTATTTCCAGTGGAGGGAAGGCATTTAAAAGGTGTGCAGTCCATTTAAATGTGATGGCCAGAACTCCCTTTGGAGTTCAGTTATGCTTGTCACAACCTTGGTCCCGGCTCCACCCCATTGTCTCCTGGCTCCACCCCCAAAGTCCCCAGATATTTCTTAAATTGGACTTGGCAACCCTACTCGAGCTCCCCCTTCCTTACACAGTTCTAGAGGATCTGCCTTTCCCTGCTGGGCATCTGTCTCCCAGATGCCTGCCCTGTGCTGATTGATCCAGGTGATTGAAAGCCGAGATGCTGTTCATTCAGAAGAACTGCGACATATTTGAGATACAGCCGCAAGGATCAAGTCCAGTCCAGCGCCGCCTTAAAGACCAACAGGATTTCCAGGATGTAAGCTTTTGAGAATTAAAGTTCCTTTTGCCAAATAGGAAAGAAGAAGAAGAGGGCTTTGGCTCTAGATTATACTCCGGAAAGGAAATCTGAAGAAGTGTGCATGCACAAGCTGATGCCGTGAATAAAACTTTGCTGGTCTTAAAGGTGCCACGGGATTCGAACTTTTTTCTGCTGCTTCAGACCAACACAGCTATTCATCTGAATCCAAAGACTCCCTCTGTTGGTCTTTAAAGTGCTGCTGGACTCCAATCTTGCTCCTCTGTGATATGGTTGCCACCCCCCAGGTAGGGTCTGGAGATCTCCTGCTTTTACAACTGATCTCCAGCTGGCAGAGATCTGCTTCCCTGGAGGAAATGGCTGCTTGGAAGGGTGGGCCCTATGGCATTGAACCATGCTGAGGCCCCTCCCCAAACCCCACCCTTTCCTGGATCCACCCACAAAGTCTCCAGGTGTTTTCCAATACAGACCTGGCAACCCTCAGACCAGCACAGCTACCCATCTAAGATATACTTGATAAATCCGGTTATATGTAGTACGCCGTCAGCAGTTCAAAACATATCCACGAGGTGCAAAGTGTGAAACGGCAGACTGGGCACGACACAGTGTCTTGGGGTTCAGGTGCATGTGTGTACCTAGATGTGCATGAAAGACCACCTCAAAGGGAGTGTGGGGAAGGAAATGAAACCCTAAAGAATGGCAAGGCTCCCAGTTTGCAAGCTAAGTAACAAAATTAACAAAATAAAATAAAATAACTTAAATGAGAACCAGCACAATGTGGAAGGCGTTAGAATGCAAGATGTGCAAAAGAAAGTCCTCCCTGAATTCAGGGCAAGTCATGTACAGGTCTATCCATCAGGAGGTACTAATTTAACCTCCCTTGCTTTGGGCCATATGCTGGCTGATTTGATCTCAGCCTGGAGCTGGCCGAGAGGGAGGGGGGAGGTTCCTCTCCTTATTACTCTGCTACTTTGCAGCTGGGCTATTTTTTGTGCTTTTTCTCTCTCCACTATTTTTTGTTTTTTGTCTTGTTAACATTTTTTATATTGTAATATTATTACTTGTAATACTGTAAGGGAATATTAATGTTCTCTTATGTGTGGAAGCTGCCTTGACCTTAGAAACAGGAGAGTCACTTAAAGTGGGAAAAGGAAAGAAAGAAAGAAAGAAAGAAAGAAAGAAAGAAAGAAAGAAAGAAAGAAAGAAAGAAAGAAAGAAAGAAAGAAAGAAAGAAAGAAAGCTGAGGAAACTGGCCTGTTCTAGCCCCTCAATATAGTCTAGAGGGGGAGAAATTAGATTTGGGATGGAAGTGAGGTAATTTTGCTGCCATTTCTCCCTCCACCTTCCCTCACTACAATTCCTTGCAACCCTTCTTGTATTACATATAATAATTGACATTATTATTATTTTTTTTGTTTTTGGTTGGCTGTGAGAATTTCATCGCTTGTAGATAATGGGGAAATGATTCTCCCTGACTGCGACATTCCTTTTTTAAAACAATGTGGTGGTGATTGTTCTTTGGCCTGCTGTGATAAAGCTTCGGAGACAACATTCCACACCCTTTGTGTCTGGAATTCCATTATCTGCCTGGAAAGCAAATCTTTTTCCACCCTGTCTTTTTGTGTGAAAGGGCTCTCTCTCTCTCTCTCTCTCTCTCTCTCTCTCTCATGCCTGTATGGTCACACCCACGCACAGGCAATATTTATGATGTGCGACTAGTCACACATAGTTCCCACCCCAAAAGTCCCAGCTTACAGGCAGCTTGCATCAAGGCTCAGGAAAAGCAGAGTGGTTTTATATATGGTTCCCGGAGGATAGCTTTAGCCATGGTAGAAAACACATGCGCTCTCCCTGTGTAAGGGGTTGTGGGATTGCGTCTGCTAGACCAAACTTCTGGCATCAGTGAGTACAGCTGAATGTCTGCAAGTGAACCCAAACGGAATATAAGTGTGCTCTCACATTCTACAGTGGTACCTATTGCACGGTCCATAAAACCTCTCCTCCAACACTATATTTCAAAGGAAAGTAAATTTCTTTGGAATTTGTGTTGGAGGAGAGCTTTACCAATACCATGGACCACCAAAAAGACAAGTAAGTAGGTTCCAAACAAATGAAGCCTGAACACTTGCTAAAATTACTATCCTATTTTGCCCATCCACAGGGCCATCTAACAGCAATGAGGATCCTGTGAATTTAGGGGGAGGGATTTGTGAGCTTCCTGCATTGTGCAGGGGGTTGGACTGGATGACCCTGGAGGTCCCTTCCAACTCCATGATTCTATGATTCTAGGGCTATTTTTGTAGCAGGAAACTCCTTTGCATATTAGGCCACACCTCCCTGACGTAGCCAATCCTCCTAGAGCTTACAGGACTCTTAGTACAGGACCTACTGTAAGCTCTTGGAGGATAGGCTACATCAGGGGTGTGTGGCCTAATATGCAAAGGAGTTCCTGCTACATCCACAAAGACATGCTGATGGAGGCCTATCCAGGGTAAGATCCCAACACCCAGCAATAAGATCTGCACAAATCTTGCAATCACAGAATTTCAATCTAGGGAATGAATGGTTGTGAACATGGATGCAGTCGGTTGCACCTGATATCCATAACCTGATAAATGCCAACAAGAGGACCTCAGAATAAGACTTGCCATGTAAAGTGTGGAAGACAACTAATAGAATATAAACAGGCTTTGGCCATTGTCCAGACCTGTTGTTTAAATGGGGCAGAATACCAGGACCCAAACGCAATTGTGGTGCAGCCTGCCAAACTGTTTTCCATCTGTCACAGGAGTGTGAGCATCGTGCTTTCCAGGGAGATAGGATGGAGCTCTTGAACTCTTCCCAGCTGAGACTGAGTGAACTTAAAAACCAAAATTCATATTATATTAGATATTATAGTGAACAAATGACCCAAGGCCTTCCAGTGACATTCCCCATGGCAAAGCAGGGATTCGAACCTGGGACTAGATCCTGGTTCAACATTGTAACCACTCCTCCACCCAGGCTGTCACTTTCCTGGTTGAGCTGGATGCTGTTGGCTGCTAGGCAACACAGATTAGGGCCTCAGTTCTCCCATCTGCAAAATAAGAATAAGAATTTTGTCAGTGTTGTTGCAGTAGGGTCTTTTAAAATATTTATTTTTTGTTATTTTCGAAACATTTTTTTTTTCGAGTGTAACATACAGAGTCATTCCAAAACATTTGTTAAGGCTTGAAATCTATCTATAAAAACCTAATAATCCAAATAATAATCTTTTTGTAGAAAAAGCCCAGAGGGAATTTATTTGCATATTAGGCCACACCCCCTGGCACCAAGCCAGCTAGAACTGTGTTCCTGTGCATTCCTGCTCATAAAAAGCCCCGCTAATAATTAACACTAAATCCTATCAGACTAAAAAGACAATATAATTTATAATAAAAGTACATCAGTTTTCTGTAATAAGGCTTACTAGGAGTGATATCATTGTCTGTTAAATATGTTATTACAGGATACCATATTGAAACTTTTTTTCTTGAAATGGTCTTACATTGTGTCTTCTGTATTGTATGCAGTCTTATTCATGGATTTCCCATAACCTGTTATACCATTGTTGGATTATGGGAGGATGCTTTCCCATCCATTTGGCTGCTATTGTAAATCTAGCTGTTGCTATTAATGATGAAAAAAATTCAGCTTTGCTTTTATTAACTTTTGGGTCTTTCCAATTTGGTGTATGCGAACTCTTATCTGGGAAAACCAGGTTTGATTCCCCACTCCTCCACTTGCAGCTGCTGGAATGGCCTTGGGTTAGCCATAGCTATCGCAAGAGTTGTCCTTGAAAGGGCAGCTCCTGTGATAGCTCTCTCGGCCCCACCCACCTTACATGGTTTCTGTTGGATATAGGAGATATAGGAGATTGTAAACTGCTCCGAGTCTCTGATTCAGAGAGAAGGGCAGGGTATAAATCTTCAGTCTTCTTCTTCTTCAACAAAAGTATGTCCAGTTCTAATGAAATGACATAGTCTGTTGTTGCAATTGTTAAGGCGATGATGGTGGCAGGGCACCCAAAAGCTTCTTAGGTCAGAGACTTGTGCCCCCCCCCCCTATTTTCTGAAACACTGTTTACTTCAACATTGCTGTGTGAGTGTGTATGGATCATTTTAGATTATATGAAAATTGCTGGCTTGCATGCTTTCAATGAGAATACATGTTGGAGGAATATTTCCTGCTAGTCCCGAATATAGTTTCTTGCAACTGGAACAACATCCCAGTTATTCCCTCATGGAGGGGAAGGACTGTGTTGCTGAGGATAACGATTCCTTAAATAATCATTGGATTCTTGACTGTGGACTCTCAGTGCTGGGAGACCTTCCTGAGCCCAAGACGACCAGCCGCTGACTTCCTGGCATTGTCTTTTGTTTTTCGTTCCAGTGCTTCTCCGAGAAGAGGTGTCTCAGCTTCAGGAGGAAGTTCACTTGCTCCGGCAAATGAAGGATATGCTCACAAAAGATCTGGAAGAGACGCACGGCAGCAAGTCGACTGAGATCCTCTCTGCCACCGAACTCAAAGTCCAGCTGGCACAGAAGGAGCAGGAGCTGGCAAGAGCCAAAGAAGCCCTTCAAGGTGAGAGCTCCACTTTCCTTCTCCGCTCGCTTCTCTCCTGCAGTGAACGTGAGCAGTTGGGCACTAATCCCCAACTTCTCAGGGTTGTTTAATATTTCGGGTTTCTCTATAAAGTTAGCATTAGAGTTGTTCCAAACTAGCTCAGCTGGAGTATTTTCAGGGCTTTTTTTGTAGCAGGAACTCCTTTGCATATTAGGCCACACCCCCTAATGTAGCCAATCCTCCGAAAGCTTACAGGGCCTACTGTAAGCTCCAGGAGGACTGGCTACATCAGAGGTGCGTGGCCTAATATGCAAAGGAGTTCCTTTTATAAAAAAAAGCCCTGAGTATTTTTATGGCGTTTGATAGAAGGGAACCTGCCTTCCCCCTTTTCTGTGATTTTTCTGTCCTCCTTGCAAGCACCCTTGCAAAAAAAGGCCTCCTAAGCCAGTGGCTGACACTTCCATTTGTAACAATACGTTCCATTGGCTTAGTATACAATACGTAAAGGAGGACACTCAGTTGTCTTATCCTGATCTTGCAGCCATTAATTTAGATTGGGAGTCTTCTGAGTCCTGGTTTTATGAGAAGTCCCTTCCACACACTCTTTCATGCTTGTGAAGTTTGTAAAGTTGTTACCACACTGTGCATGTTCTGCAGATAGAACTCGTAGGTGTACATGTCCGCATTGAGGAAGAACAAAAGGAAGGAACCCGGTTGAGATGTGGCTGACAGTGCCGGCTGTGAACCTACCTAACAGCAAACATTCTACATAGCATTGCATGGATTTTCAGGTGCAGAAAAGAAGCAGGGCTTCTTCTCTTAACAAAATAGGATATAAAGCAATTCTCCCGCTTGCTAAACTCTGACAGTCCATCCATCCAAATCAGCAGGAGAGAGAAGTGATTTCCATGCCTCATGCTGGCACAGAGAAGCTCTAAATATAGTCTCCGATCCCCCAGCATACTTCACATAGGTTTCATTCATCTGATTGCATTGCAAAGAGCCACTTTCCATTGGTTTGACGCCAAAGGTATAAACGCATAGGGAATTTTGCAAGCAGGTTGGTGCAACGCTAAGTGGGGAGAAATGTGATACCACATAGTACCAAGAAGGCAGCTTCTCAGAGATGAAGAAAAACTCAGAATTGCCAAATTCATGCACATAAAGTCTGGCATGTTGCATGTTACTAAAGCTGTGGCATGTTCTAACCTGGATCCTTTTTAAAAATTCAGAACATTTCAGAACAATGACAATAAATTCATCTAAATTCATCTATCTATCTTTTATCTAACCTCAGGTAGGAGTTTTGTGCATATGTTTTGTGCACATAGACTGCTGTGTGCTCCATATGATTCTGCAGTTCCTAGAAACTGCAGCAAGGTTTCCAAAGTTCTGCTTGTTGAAGTACAATCAGAATTATAATAGTGGCGAGGAGGGGGGCGGGAAGTGGTCTTATCCTGAACTTGCTGCCAGTCGTTTGGATTGGGAGACTTTTGAGTCCTACTTTTATGAGAAGTCCCTCCCACATTCTCTTTAATGTTTGTTATGTTTATAAAGTTGTTACCACATTGTGCATGTTGCCACGCTGTGCACACCTGACCTTCATGAAGCCGTTTCTGTGTGAGTCACTATTGCCACACATCTTTATGGAAAGGAGCAGTGACTGACGCAGAGATGCAGCTGACATCCTCTTAGGAGAGTGGGTAATTCCGCATTAGGAAGTGTCTGAGTGATCTATTTGTGAAGAAGCATAGTGGGGTTACGCCTTCCCAGGTTAATTCCTATTAGACATAGCAGAAGGAGGGGAGGCCAGACCAGTAAATCATTCAGAGAAACAGTGGGCATCTTCTTCTGCACGGGGATATTTTAATAGTTTCATTACTTTGTTGAAACGATTTTATGGCATTGGCTGATGATTGATTGATTCCTGGAATTGCTTTACTGTGACTTTAATTATTCTACTGCTCTCAATAATATTGGTCTGCTCTTAATGGATCTGCTTTGCTGTGATTTTAGGTATTGATTCTTCTTTTTTATATGTAGTAGGTGCTACTGTACTGCAAGGAGATAGCTATTTTTAAAATCTTGCTGTTGCATTGATCGCTAATTGTTTTTATGCCTTTTGATCTTAGTGTTTACTGATTCATCTTTGTAAGCCTTATTGGGCATCTATTTTGAGAGGGTAGGAAATGAATTCCGCCGATTAATAAAATATCTTCCTCACAGAAGAGCGAGGGTGCCATGGTGGAAAGGATGGGAATTACACAGATAGCTTCTTAAAAGACAAACAACATTTATGGGAACAAAGCAGGAGTCAAGTGTACCTTTAAGACGCAACAAAGTTTTATTCAGAATGTAAGCTTTCGTGTGCTCTAAGCACACTTCATCAGACAGTGAATCAGGTACAGTGAGCAGAGCTCATTGGATCGTTTAAAATCGTTTAAGATCCAATGACAGAATAGTAAAATTAGGACAAAGGAAAGGTCCCCTGTGCAAGCACCAGTCCTTTCCAGCTCTGGGATGACGTTGCTTTCACGTTTTCACGGCAGACTTTTTACGGGGTGGTTTGCCATTGCCTTCCCCAACAGTATAGTAAAATTAACGAATTGAACAAACCTTTGATCTGGGTAACATTTTACTATTCTGTCATTGGATCTTAAATATGTACCATTTTGCATTCTAAACCACTGCCTACCACTACCAGTTATATGTAGCTCTGCTCGCTGTACGTGATTCACTGTACTTGATTCCTTGTCTGATGAAGTGCGCTTACAGAGCGCATGAAAGCTTACATTCTGAATAAAACTTTGTTGGTCTTAAAGGTGCAGGTTGACTCCTACCTTGTTCTGCTGCTTCAGATCAACACGGCTGCCCACTTGGATCTGTCAACATTTATGGGAGCATGCGCTTTCTTGAGTCAGAGATCACTTTTTTGAATGCATTGGAGTGCACACCCTTCGGATTCCAGATTAGTTTGGAAATTTAGTGGATTTACAAGAGGGTGGCGATGGAGGTCTTGATTACTCAATCCTTGCAGGCAGGTTGTGAACTCATTCTCAGCATCAGCACCTGGACGCTCCTCCAAAGAGCAGTCTGTCTGTCTGTCTATTAAAATTGTTATATCTCGCCTCAAGGTTGCCTACAAATTGCAATGAAAAACCTCACCATTTAAAACCAACTATATATAAATCAAGATAACCCCTGCTCTGCTTAAAAGATGCCTGCAGTTTATACTCCATTAAAAGCCCTTGGGAACTCCTGGAAGACAGATACGGTATTGGAAAAAAAAGGATATCACAGAGTTGGGAAAAAAGCAGGGGAGGGCAACCAAAATGATTAGAGGGGTTGGAGCACCTTCCTTATGGGGAAGGGCTGAAGAGAGTGAGACTTTCCAGTTTAGAAAAGAAACAGTGAAAAGGGGACATCATAGAGGTTTGTAAAATGGTGCATAGGGTAGAGAGGGTTGACAAAGAGAACTATTTCTCTGTCTCCCCAAATACTAGAACTCAAGGGAGTCCAGTGAAGCTGATGAGCAGTAGATTCAGGGCTGACAAAAGGAAATACTTTTCTGCACAACGAGTTACTAAAATGTGGGATTTGCTGCTAGACGATGTGGTGATGGCCACAGTCATAGACAACTTTAAAAGGGGAGGACAGATAGATGGAGGATAGGACTGTCAGTGGCTACTAGCCATGGTGACTAAAGGGAGCCTCCATGTTCAGAGGCACTAAGTCTCTGAATCCCAGAGCCAGGGGGCAACATCAGGGGAAGGCCTCAACCTCTATGCCCTGCTGTTGACCATCCAGAGGAACTGGTCAGCCATTGTGTGAGACAGGATGCTGGACTAGATTGGACCACTGGCTTCATTCAGCCAGTGGTCTTAAAACTTACGTTCTTAAAACTTTCTCCATGTGGGTTGTGTTGCAACAGCTGCAGTTAAAGAAAAAGGGGGGGGCAGTTAATGGTTGGGATAGTCTTTGTTGCATCTGCTTCCCACCACCGCCACCATTTTTACATCATATTTGCCAAACTGGAATTGGTCCTGAGTCCTAAATATGGAGTATTAATCTAGAGAGCACATGAAAAGAGAAAGTTCTCATTCCAGGGCAGGTGGGTCCAATTCCATCTCTACCAGTTTTCATTACAAAGACGGCGGGAACAGCTGGAGCAGAACAGGCTTCTGGCATTCTATGGAAAACTGTTGATGCAAATATGACGAAAACCTAAACAATAGAAGGTCAAGAACGCAGTCGACATAAAATCTAATTCATCACAAACAGCATAAAAACCAATCCCTAGAAAGTAGGTGGTATGTATACTATGTGTCTTCATCTCTCCCTCTCACCCTACACTGATCGAAGTAAATCTGGAAAACAGGGCAAGAAAACCATTCTTAACCAAGAAAATAGTTTCCTTCTACTAGGATAAACTGGATCAGGGGTTGCCCTTGGCTGCATGATTGTGCAACTCGGTAGCCGCACAAGATGTTTGGCCACCTGAGGCAATGGCGGCAGCCGATGCTGCCACCAACTCACTGCTGCTGCTGCCACCTTCCCTCAGAAGCTGGAGGAAATAACTGCCACTGCTTCTTTCTCCTCCTCAGCTTGCCTTAAAAACAGCACAGCGAGCCACCCTGGAGGGTTTCCTTGAACTCTCTTGAGGTTACTTTCTCTTGAGAGATTGCTTTCTCGAGAGAGAGTTTGACCACCATCACCCTGGCAATAAACGACTAGAAAATGGCAGCTGTACTCTCAGAAGATGAGAGTCTTGTGGGAGTTCTGGGGCCAGCAGGGGGAGGACACTTGCCACACTGCTTTTGAAGAAGCCTTGGGGAACTAGGAGCAATTCCTAGGTGGGGAGAGGGCTGTCAAGCAAATGGCCAAGAGACAGAATGAGAGGTTGACATCGCCCAAATCTGCCATCTGAGGGAACCACCTCAGGTTTCCTTATTATAGAGCCAGCCCGGGGGCAACCTGATGCCCACAGAAGACAGGTGAAGCAGCTCTTAGGACCCTAAGACTCTCTCAGTGCACCAGAACCGCTCAGCTGTTGCATCTGGGTTTATGCTTTTTAGCTACGCTTCAGAAGCTCTGACAGCGCCTCTCTTTCGCGTGAATCTCCGTCCCTGACGTGATCTTAACGCCGGCCGAGTTTGTTCGCAACAGATGTTAATTTTCATTTGGAGATTGAAAACACCCGGCCTGCGCTGTTGTGCTCTTTGATGAATGTTTTCGCATTAAAAGCTCCTAGGCTTGCAAAGAAAGAATTTTAAAGACGGGGAGGGGGAATCTGCTGAGATGCCACTTTTCCTGAGCCCCTTAAACTCCAGAAATCTGCTGAAAGTGGGCTTTATTTCATAGTAGCTAGGATGCAAATGTGGGATTAGTCTGCTGCCTTTGAGGTAGATAAAAACATATTTTGGGTAAGGTTTTGAAAGCGTTTTTGCTGTGGTGCAAAGGATGTGCGAGGGTGCTTATACTTGCTTTCCTCTCGGATAGAGAGAGGATCCTTGGGGTTTGGAAGAAATATGAAAAGATTGCCATGTCTGCCCCTTAGATGAAAACTAGGATCATTTCAAAGTTCTCTATCCTGTTGTCTTAACCCCAAAATTGCCAGTTTGGTTTTATTTTTCTCTGGCGAACCTGGAATTTTTTTTCGGGGGGAGGGGGGGCATCTTGTTTCCTGGCACCAGTATTTTCTCATACAATGTATACACATGTCCATGTTATTTGAGCATGAGTAAGTCAACATGATGCATTAGAGATGGCATGCAGAAGTCAATGCATTGTTGTAGTTAGAGTGTCAGATTGAAATCTGGGAGACCCAGGTTTGAATCCCCATTCTGCTGTGGAAACTTACTGGGTGGCTGTGAGCCAGACACATACTCTCGACTCAGCCTACCTCTCAGGGTTGGTGTGAAGATAGAATGGGACACAGAGAGCGCTGTATGCTACCTGAAGCTCTTAGCAGGAAGGGTGAACGTATGAGATAGAGACTGCATGCAGAAATGCCACATAAAACATCGCAGATCATGTGAACATGATGCAACAAATGTACAGAACCAACATTGAAGAACAGAGTTGTTTTTGTTTTATTATTTAGATATTTATATCCTGATTTCCTCGTCAGTCAGAACCAAAGCAGTCAGTCTCCCTTCTTTCATTTTAAGTAAATCATTAAAAATTAATACACGTTCCAAAGCTGTCTTGGCCTCTCTGATTCATAGGCAAGGTGATACTTGTAGGCAGGGGTCATTTTGTAGAAAAATAGGCAGTGGAGCTCATTATCATAACTCATTAACATATGCCCCCGCCAGCCAAAAGTAACCCAATGCAGGAAAGGGGTTCACCAGGGGCTCTCCTTGCCCTCCCCTCCACAGTCAAAGGCTAGCAAGCCACCTGCCACCCAGTATCACATAAGAAGTGGAAAAAGGGTGGCATGGGGTTCTCCAAGGGTTAATGAGGGCTGCTGGGGGTGTGGCAAAGCTCCTGGTGGCTGGCTGGCTGCCCGCCCGCTCTCCTAATCCAGAGATTGTTATGCAGCTGTACCTACTATTCAACAGGCAAGGTAGGTGGGGAGAAGGAGGGGGGCCATCAGAAAAGTTCAGGAGCTGTGCTCCTGTGAGCTCCTGCTGAATTCAAGGCCTGCTTGTAGGTCAACCGGACCTCCTGCTTGTATTAGGTCAACCCAGCGGTGTGTTCCGCTTGCTCATGTTTCCATCTCTCTATCAGGGCCTGGACTGGGGTGCAGCCACTCATCACCCAGCCTGGCCCTCACAAACAACATGTTTGCTCAGTCTTGCTGGTTCTACAGCTTGCAGCCTGCTTATCCAGGTTTTCTTTCTTGGTAAAAGGTGGGGCGTCACTGTTTATTTTTCTCTAAAGGCCTGTTCAACTTCCATGACCCCAGGGCACTCTGATTCCTCAGCTTCCCTGTGTCTAGCGTAATTATCGACAAACGGCTGCATTTCTTTATTTAGAACTTTTTTTAACCCCACTTTTCTTGCAGTTTTGCCCACAATAAGTAATGCCAGTAAAACTTGTTTCTACTGATGCTCGCTGCACCATCATGTTTTCTTCCTTCTTTCAGTGACTTGATTGCCATCTAGAGACTCCAGCTAATTGGTGGTGGGCGTTCTACAGGATAGCGTGGGGCTGAAGCTCTGGGCAGGTGGGCGTTGCTGTGCCAGTCTGCTTCCAGTTTGATGTAAAGCCAGTTTGGTATAATGGTCAAGAGAGCAGACTCTAATCTGGGAGAACTAGGGTTGATTCCCCTCCTCCTCCACTGGCAGCTGCTGGGTGACCTTGGATCAGCCACAGTTCTCTCGAAGCTGTTCTCTTAAGAGCAGTTCTCAAAAGAGCCCTCTTAGCCCCACCTGCGTCACAAGATGTCTGTTGTGGGGAGGGAAAGGAAAAGGAGATTATAAACCGCTCCAAGTGAAGGGTGGGGTATAAATCCAATCTCTCCTTCCTTCCTTCCTTCCTTCCTTCCTTCCTTCCTTCCTTCCTTCCTTCCTTCCTTCCTTCCTTCCTTCCTTCCTTCCTTCCTTCCTTCCTTCATTCATTCCTTCCTTTTCTGAGCCCACAGTTGGAGAGGGATAGGAATGGCTTTCAGCTAGCCCAATCAGACTGTTTGGCCTTGATTAGTACTCAGATGGGAGACCACCAAGGAAGTTCAGGGTTGCTTCACAGAGGCAGGCAATGGCAAGCCGTTTCTGTACTTCTCATGCCTTGAAAACCCATGGGGTTGTCATAAATCAGCTGCGACTTGACAACACTTTCTACTGCCATTAAAATCCCTTTGGAGCAGTTCTGCTGTTGTCACTGCTCAGTCAGCAAGCCAACGGTGTTGCGATCGCTGGGCTCAAAGCTGCAGTAAGGTGAAAAGATCTGATGCTCTGACCACAGGTGGTCACAGCGGTCCAACACCAGCATGCTCGCCTGTCGATTCCATCCGCCACAAGATTTGTGGCAACCCTACCAAAAACCAGGGTTTGATGAAACCCTGTTTTTTTAATCAATGCTGCCCTTCGGAATAAATAGGAAGTGTCCTTAGTCACTGCTGGCTTGGATGAGTTTCCTGTCCGTGTTGACACCAAAGTTGTTGTCCATGTCCTTGGAAAAGTGTGGAACTAAACACTGGCTTGTTGCAGGCAGTTGATCCAGGCTCTGATGAGCTCTTCATTTTTCAAGGCTGCGATTGCAATCCTGAGGACACTCTCCTGGTTGCAATCCCCACTGAATAATATAGGACTTTCTTTTGAACAACAAGTTTATGTGTTAAGATAAGATTAAGATTTGAATAATTTTTAGTGATGATTTAATGACTACGAAATTTATGTTCAATGTTTAACAAGGTAATAATTGAATTTTTAAAGTGCAAAGAAGAATAGATTACGGCTATCTGATTAAATGTGTAATATTGATGATTAAGTAGAAAGTATTAAGTAAAGGGATAAGAATAGTAGTTATATTGGAGTTAAGATAAAGCTAAGTGAATTATAACTTTGAGTTAAGATTCTATATATGTGAATTTTTACTTTTAAAAAGGTTTTTAATTTGTTTTGTATACCGGCGGAGGTCACAATTTGGAGGGTGGGACGGGTGGGAAATTGTGTAATGTATTGATGAACTATATTTAGATTCTGATAGTAGAATACTTTTCAATATATTGCAAAATAAAAACTTTGTTACATTGAACAACTTGGTAAGGATCAGGGGTGGAATCCTAGCAGGAGCGCCTTTGCATATTAGGCTATACATCCCTGATGTAGCCAATCCTCCAAGAGCTTACAAGGTTCTTTGTTGTAAGCTCTCGGAGGATTGGCTACATCAGGAGTGTGTGGCCTAATATGCAAAGAAGCTCCTGTTAGAATTCCACCCCTGGTTAGGATCCCCCCTTCAGTTCCTACCTCTTGGGCGGAGGTAATTGCAAAATCATTGTTCAAGAACCATCTTGAGGTGGCCCTAGGTATTCACCCCCCCCCCCAAAAAAAAATCCAGGGACTTCCTCTCCAGAAGCATGGGGACCAGTGATTTCATCTCGATTTTCCAAATGGAGAATCTCAGCTATTAGCACTGGCTTCCGAGCATCATCTCTGCACAATGGAAACCCTGCCCACTGGACCGCTTTGAAACATTTCCTTACTTTGTTCTTCTCAGTGGCTCTCAAACACTTTCCTTGCAAGCGCTATTAATCTGTTGCTGTAATTGTTCATCTGTGCATAATGTTTATGGCCGCTTCGATTAATTTTCTTATTAATCTTATACGGAACAAAGTTCTTTAGCAGCTAATAAATCTCTTTTTTATGCTTTAGAGCTAATAACTTTTTGAAGGAGAGGAGGGAAAAGTAGTCTTTTGTGTGCGTGTTTTTAAGACCCAAAATATATTAATTTGGGTAATTTTTCACTGCAGTGGCAAAATGAGACATATCTGCAGACTCTCTTATTATTTATTAAGTATGAGCACTTTGTCTGACTTCAAGTAATTAGCAATTTGTTTTAGATGAAACTATTGGACGAGAGTTCACTCCATAAAATGTGTCTATTAATTTGAATGGAACCAAGATCTTAATAAATTTAATTAACTCGGACCGTTCTGATATGCTGAGTCTATCTGAAATCAAACTTCTAGATACCATGGCAGATTGCAATCCTCAGGATTACCTTCACATTGTCTAAAATATGATACAACTTCTAGAGGGATATGGGCATGGAAACATAGATGTGGAGCTCAGCCCAGGAGGGAAAAAAAATAGAAGTCTCTTAAGCAGTAGATTTATCAAAACACTTCCAAGACTCTTAAAGAGCCGTTGATGGATGAATTTCTCATGAATTTGTCTAATCCACTCTAGAAACCTTCTAAATCAGGGATTTATCCTTTCTGGGATTTGAGCCCACAATTTGGGTGCCAAGCGCTTTAATCTAACCTACCTAGTGAGCTCCCATGGTTTGCATGGAGGGGTAAGATGGAAATCTATCTGGTAGGTTTTTATCCTACCCTTCTTCCAAACAACTGTGGGCAATTTACATGTTCCATCCCCCCACCCCCCCATTTTGCCCTCACAGTTTCCCTGCAAGTTAGGTTAATCTGAAAAAGAGTAATTAACCCAAGGACATCTCATGAATTTATTGACCACATAGGGATTTGATGATAGATAGATAGATAGATAGATAGATAGATAGATAGATAGATAGATAGATAGATAGATAGATAGATAGATAGATAGATAGATAGATAGATAGATAGATAGATAGATAGATAGATAGATACGTCTGTCCATTGATCCCTGACTGCAAGGGTTATGTGACGTCTAGTCCAGGGATGGCCAAACTGCAGTTCGGAAGCCACATGTGGCTCTTTTACACATATTGTTGGCTGTCAAAGCCTCAACTGCCCTGTCAGCTGGCTTAGAGAAGGCATTTGAATCACTTCTCCAAGCCAAGCCAGCTGGCATCTTGAAGAATGCATTTAAAGTAGCTTTCTTTCCACCTCGCTCCATCTGTTTCCCTTCCTTTCTTCCTGCCTGCCTGCCTGCTCTCAAACATCTGACGTTAATGTCTTGCAGCTCTCAAACATTTGACATTTATTCTATTTGGCTCTTACATTAAGCAAGTTTGGCCACCTCCTGGTCTGGTTGTTTCCAAAATCCCACCAGCTGCAGTTTCTTCTTCTAGCCAGCTGTCCTTAAACAGCGAAGCAATGCTACAGATCCCCAGAGCTCTCTGCCTGAGCCCCACAAGCCTCTTCCTGCAGGGTTGCTGGGATTGTACCTGAACACCATGATTCTTAGACCTATTTAAAGTCCTGCACTGGCAGATGTTCTGCTAACATGGGGGGAGGGAAGCTTCAGAGATATACTTCTCAACTAGAAGTAACTGATGTCCCATTCCAAACGTCCCCACTTTCAGTTCCATTTTCCTGCAGGGTGTGATTTTCCAAGCCTTTGCAGGTGCATCGAAGGCTCTGAATTCCCCGAATCAGACCCCCGATTCCGTCTCAGCTGCTTTGAAACTCAAGAGCATGCAGGTGGCGGAGGGCAGGCCTGACTCGCATTACTGTCTGGTGCACAGTTCAGCGTCATATGAAAACTATGAACCTTGCGGGGGTAGGGGGAGGTTGTACAAAGAAAGCATGCCTCCTTCAGGTTTACTACAAGAGGCTTGACGATGATGGGATGATAGGCTGGAATTGCAAACATTTTGGCGGGTGATATAGGGATCCGGACCTCACCAAACATACCGAATCTAAATTGCTAAGCAGATATCAGCAGGGAATTGTTGACAGGTTGTTCAGCAAGTAGGTAATTTTAGAGAGCATAGGAAAAAAATGTTGTGGGAGGGTGCATGGCTCCCAGCCTCTCAGCTCCTTTACAGCTCTCAAAGAGGGTTCTTGCTTTTGCTCTTCTTTCGTTTGCATCAGAAGTGCGTTTTGAACAGCACTCCCGGAGCAAATCATTTCTGAATGAAAATGCAACTTGGAAGAGGAAGCAAACTATAACCGAATCTTCTCCTCAGCCCTATTGCAAGCATTTTGATGGCAACATGGGAAAGCAGTTAGTTATTATAGTTTTTCAGGTAAGACTAGATCTTCCCAAAGTTCCTCAGAGAATCTGCAAGCAAGACTACACAAAACTGATTTATTGACATTTCGTAGGGTAGCCATGTTAGTAACAGAGCAGCTAGCCTGTGTTACAAAATCTCTTTCATAGCACCAAATTTTGGTTTTAAATTGTTTATATATGTTTTTTATCCTTTTACAACTGTAACTGAAATTGTTTTATTACGACTGTTAGCCGCCCAGAGTCTGGTTGCGGAGTGGGCGATATATAAATCCAAAATAAATACATAAATATATATGAGCCCATTGGCATGATAGAGGCCCAGGACTTGTTTTTGAGCAGGAACGCACAGGAGCAGCGCAGTTCTGGCTGGCTTGGTGTCAGGGGTGTGTGGCAAAGATGTTTTTAGCATCTTTGGCCAGCCTAAGCTCATACTGAGCTTTAGCTTTCCTAACTTTTTCTCTACAAACTCTACAGGCACTGGTGATTTGTTTATATTCATTTTTGGTTATAAGGCCCTCCTTCCAATTCGTAAAGGAGTCTTTTTATTTCTCAAGTCTTTAGAGAGCTGTTTATGGAGCCACTTTGACTTCTTTAGGCGTTTTCCATTATTTCTTCTCATAGGAATCTTCTGTGATTGCACTTTCAGTATTTCGCTTTTAAGAAACTCCCACCCCTCCGCAACCCCCTTCCTCCGAAGTATCTCTGACCATGGGATTTTACCCAGCATAGTTCTAAGTTTATCAAAGTTTGCCTTTCTGAAGTCCAACCTATAAGTCTTACGATGTATAGCTTTTCCCTTCCCTAAGACTGTAAATTCCAAAATCACATGGTTACTACTGCCCAGGGTGCCCACTATTTCCACTTCTTCGATCAATTCTTCTTTGTTGGTGAGAATCAAATCCAAGATAGCAGATCCCCTTGTTTCCTTCTTCACTTTCTGGAAAAGGAAGTTGTCAGCAAGACAAGTCAGGAATCTATTTGACTTTTCATTTTTTAGCAGAGTTGGACTTCCAACAGATGTCTGGGTAATTGAAATCTCCCATGATCACTGTATCCCTTCTTTTGGAGAACTTTGCAATCTGCTGTAGAAGTATCTCATCCAAGTCCTCTGACTGACTTGGTGGTCTATAGCAGACCCCCACAATAATATCACTGTTATTTCTTACTCCTTTTATTTTTACCCAGAGACTCTCAGCTGAGCTGCCATGCTCAGATTCACATATTTCCTCGCAAGTATATACCTCCTTCACATATACTGCTACACCTCCACCCTTTCTCATTTGCCTGTCCCTTTTAAATGTTGTACCCCTGAATCCTAATATTCCAGTTGTGTCATCCCACCAAGTTTCAGTAAGGCCTATTATGTCATAGTCTCCTTCCTTTATTAGGACTTCCAGTTCCTCCTGTTTGTTTCCCATACTCTGTGCATTAGTGTAGAGACATCGGAATCCATGTTTTATGCATCCCAGGGGTTTGGTTTCCATACAAGCCTGCAAGTTAACATTACCTAGCGTATGCACCACTCTGCAAATCTTTAATGTTCTTATCCCCAGTTTCTGGCATCATACGAAGCTTTGAATTATTGTCTTGCTCCCCCATACAATTTAGTTTAAAGCCCTCCTTATTAGGTTAACAAGGCTGTTACCAAACACCCTTTTCCCTACTGCCGTAAGGTGCAAACCATCTCCCGATAGAAGACCACCATCTCAAAAGCATAAACCATGGTCCAGAAATTCGAATCTTTCCTGACAACACCATCGACGTAGCCAGTCGTTTATTTGAAGTATTCTTCTTTCTCGTTCTAAGCCACGGCCTTCAACAGGAAGCACTGACGAGAACACAACCTGTGCGCCCAGCTCCTTCACCTTCTGAGCAAGAGCCACATAGTCCTTTCTAATACATTCAGGGCTATGACAGGCAGTATCATTCGTTCCCACGTGGATCAGCACGAAAGGATAGTAATCCGTGGGCTTGATAAGTCTTCCAATCCTTTCTGTCACGGATTGCTAGATGCATGCACCTGGCAGACAGCAGACCTCTCGGGATGACAAGTCCAGTCGGCACTCTCTGAGCAAGGAGTCTCCAGTCACCACCACCTTCCTCTTCCTATATTGGGGAGCAGAAGCTCCAGGCTTCTTATCCACAGGATCCTGAGAAACTTTCTTCAAGTTTCGTGGAGGCTGGGGAAATAGCCCTTGTTCCAGTGGCTCAGAATCAATTACTGTGGGGAGATCCTGGAACCTATTGCTGAGCAGCAGGGGCTCAGAACATCTCCTGATTTTCTTTCTCCTTCGGGTTACATTTTTCCAGGAACCCTCCTCCTGTGTTGGGTCCTCTTCTAATTGCTGAGATACCGTTTCCTCTCCCTCTTCTTGTCCTTTCAAGAGCACCTCATATGTTTTGTCAAGAAAACCCTCATCTTCCTTTATACACCGCAGTGTGGAAAATCGTGCCTCCAGTCCCTGTATCTTTTCCTCCAGCAGGGCCACTAATTTACACTTGCTGTAATTCATGCTACTCTCAGGTAGAAATAGAAACATCCCACAGTCTTTACACATCACTGCCTCTGCTCCCTCACCAGCCATACTGCTGCAATCCATTTCAAAATTTTCTTTATCTTCACTTCTCTTTAAATCTCACTACCAACTGTCACTTGAAACTAATGTGTCAGTAATAGTTATGGAATAGAGTTAGTGTCCAGTAGCACCTTTAAGACGAACAAAGTTTTATTCAAGGTATATAAGCTTTCGTGTGTACACACACACTTCTTCAAATACACACAAAAACTTGAATAAAACTTTATTGGTCTTAAAAGTGCTACTGGACCTCTTAACTTTATTCTGTTGCTTCAGACCAACAAGGATACCCACCTGGATCAGTAGTAGTTAAACTTTGTTTCAGCCTTGTTTCACATTTCTGGGGGTGAGTTCCAGATTTCTGCAATCTGGATCCTGCTGCATTGATTACTGGATGTCCCATCATGTCAATTGTATTAATCTCCTCTATGTAACCCACCTCGAGTCCTCCATTTTGACTACAGATGACAAACCAGTATTAAAGCATAGTGGCTAAAGAGTGGAAGGGAGAGATTTTCCTTTTCGGAAACAGGCTGCTGGTCTTTAAATGGAAACTCAGTTTTCACCCACGACCAGGCAAAACCGGAGTGAATTTATTTATTGTATTGTTTAATCCCTGCTTTTCAGAACAAAATTCCTGAAGCATCTTGAATCAATTAAAATTCAGTATGCAGCAACTGTGTCGGGTGCTGTACATAAGCAAAAACAGTAGTTTACAGCCAAAGAAAAAAACCCTAAAGACGCACAAGAGCAGTGGAAGCTAAAGGTATGGGGAGGATAAGTTTCAAAGCAAACTGACCTTGGCATCTTGTTTGGTGGCAGGCTAATCCACTCTTGCTGAGAGGCAAGGCTTTATTTTATTTTAGCTTTTTTTTGTAGCAGGAACTCTTTTGCATATTAGGCAACACACTTCTGATGTAGCCAATCCTCCAAGAGCTTACAGGGCTCTTCTTACAGGGCCTACTGTAAACTCCAGGAGGATTGGCTACATCAGGGGTGTGTGGTCCAATATGCAAAGGAGTTCCTGCTACCCAAAAAAAGCCCTGCTGGGATGGATGCGGGTAATTTCACCTCCCAGTGGCCCTCGGTTCTCTGGCTGGCGGCACAACCCAGAGTACTAGTTAAGCCTCCCATTTCTCTTAGGGAGGGACAGTGAAACACCCGTTGGCAAAATTATAGCCAGATCACTTCTCAGATTATTATGCAGTAGCCTGCGCTTGCTTGCCAGTGCATGTTCAAAGTCATGCCTCATGTAACCCTGTCAGATGCATTCATCTTGTGCATGTATTCCATTCTTAGGCATAGGCACAGAAGACTTCTGTGGCCCTTGGTCCCCAGATCTATCTCACTAAAACTGCCTGGTTGGCGTTCTGCTTCAGTTGAACATGTGCCAAGCTGAGGAGATATTTGAAGCAGAGAAGTAATGGGAGGGAGATGCTTCACAAACACACAGAGGGCTTTTTTCCCAGCAGGAGCTTAGTTCTAGCTGGCTTGGTGTCAGGGGTGTGTGGCCTGATATGCAAATGAGTTCCAGCTGGGCTTTTTCTGCCAAAAAGCCCTGTGTGAAACAATTTATTTAATTCCATTTATATCCCGCCCTCCCTGCCGAGCAGACATAATGGTGGGACATAAAAACCATAAAACAGTATAAAAGAATAATTAACATTTTTGTGCTATGATCTTAAGTTTCAGATTAATGATTCTCTGTAAAACAGATCTTAGATTGTCCTCTCCGCTGCTGCTGTAAAGCAGATTGCAAGGGGGTAGTCCATATGTTGCCTAGAAACTATAGTGGCCAGCAGTCTAGTTTACAAAATGCCTGGTGGAAGAGTGCCGTCTTACAGGCCCTGCGGAACTGTATGAGCTCTTGCAGGGCCCTAACTTCTTCCGGCAACTCATTCCACCAGCGTGGGGCCACTACAGAGAAAGCTCTGGCTCTAGTTGTCATGAGCCTGGCCTCCTTAGGGCTGGGGATTGTAAGTAGATTTTGTGATCCAGACCAAAGTGCTCTCCAGGGAACATGTGGGGAAAGGCGGTACCTAAGGTATGCAGACCCCTGGCCATATGGTGATGTCAGGGGGTGTGGCCTAATATGCAAATAAATTTCTGCTGGGCTTTTTCTACAAAAAAAAGCCCTGCTCACACAGAGAGAATTTTCTGCTTGCCAGCCATTCTCTAAACGCCTTCCCTACCACCACCACCACCTCAGCTGGGATTCCGGATGCATCGTTGCTGCGCTGAAGGGAAAAGCTTTTGTGGGAATGGTTTCGCAAAGAGGAAGCGGAAAGCAGAAGGCAGAGTTGAGAGAGAGAGAGAGCGCTTGGCTGCAGCATCTTTTTTTCTAAACCCACATCAGGTGACGATTTTCTAAACCCACATCAGGCGACAAAATTTGACCTTCCTGCTGCTGACCCAGAGAGGGACTAGAATCACACCTACACACCACCCTTCCTTCCTACACAGCACCAGCCCCAGTGATGCTCAGGCTAGCATTGTCGTTTGGGATGTGGCCCCTTTCCAAGTGAGCCACTGAAAAAAAAAAGCATACAGTGCACCTCCCACGTTGAATCATTGGTTTGTCATTCCTTCGCTGCTCTGCGGGCCAAAATGAAAGGGAACTTGGCTGGTTCTTATCCCCCAGGCACTGGGCCAGAGACCTCGCTTGGGAAGGGAGGGATTTGGGCCTCCTCGTGGGCAAACCAAATCCCTCAAGAATGCACCCACAGTGATTGAGTTCCCCTAAATTGCCAGCTTTAATCCACCGCAGCTTGTTGGTAAGAGAGTCTAGCAAACAATAGAAGGGGCTGAGCACAGCTGCTGGGTGGTTTATAAAAAATGTTGGAAAACTGTTTAAAAAAACTGAATCTGGACATAGCATATCGACTAAGGGATGGAGCTTTCCAGACACTAACTTCTGCACATGGAATCCTGGCTTAACTAATAGGCTCATGTAGTGCGCACACCCCAACGCCTTCTGAGATTTATCAGTGTTATTTGGCAGGAAATACATGAAGGCCCTACTTCTAACGGTCTTAAGGAAGGCTCCTGGGGCATTTTTGCCTGAAAAAAGCATTGGTCTGATTACCTCACCTTCTTGCCCTGTGGAGGTGCTGTTCTAGACAGGTATCTGTTCAGGGCACTGTCTGCTTTGAGTCCCAGTCATGAAACGCCAACATTTTGGCCTTCAGACAGTTGTCAAGGAAGAGGAAAACAACAAACACCTTGTGAGGTGGGTGGGGCTGAGAGGGCTTTCACAGCAGCTGCCCTTTCAAGGACAACTCCTACAAGAGCTCTGGCTGACGCAAGGCCGTCCCAGCAGATGCAAGTGGAGGAGTGGGGAATCAAACCTGGTTCTCCCAGATAAGAGTCCACGTGCTTAACCACTACACCAAACTGGCTCTCTTTTAGGATCCTCACCTTGCAACTGCTTGTGGGGGAAGCTGTTTACAAAAGAAGGGGCCATTTTAGAGCTCACTACTGAACTTGAAGCATTTTTATTACTGGAAATAGGTAGGGTTGCCGAGGCCTCAGCTGGTGAGGAGGGAGTCCCTCATCCCTGGGCCACACCCCCTGCCATCAGTCAGCTGACCAACAGTGGGGAAGGCCTAGCCCCGCATTTCAAGCCATGTTCCGAGCAGCAAAAAGAGCCTTAGGCTGCTGCACACCATAAGTGATATCGTGTTGCTACAAAAAAGGCCCCGCTTTCCATCTTCAGCCTTCCCACCTCAGCCCCCCCACCCCACCCCGGTTTCTGCCTCCTCTCCCTTCCTATCAATAACATTGTGCTGGGTGTTAAATTCAACTAATTACCATCTGGCACACATCATTTTTATTGGGCTCATTATTGCTGTTATTTTGATTATATTCCGTGACTCCGGCACGCATGGTGTGGTTTCAAGGTGCAGGATGATGCCTCAGGACAGCAGAACTTGCTGTAGCGGCATCTCATTAAGGCACGGAGGGAAGACAGCCTTGTTTGGGGGTGATTTAACACTTGAGAAGGGAAGACAGAGATAGTAAGGGACCCACTGTGCTGATTTTCGGTATTCCTTGTCCTGGCATACAAGATAATCTAGCACTAGTATTCTACACCAGTTTGGTGTAGTGGTTAAGTGCGTGGACTCTTATCTGGCAGAACCGGGTTTGATTCCCCACTCCTCCACTTGCAGCTGCTGGCATGGCCTTGGGTCAGCCATAGCTCTCTTATCTGGGAGAACCGGGTTTGATTCCCCACTCCTCCACTTGCAGCTGCTGGAATGGCCTTGGGTCAGCCATAGCTCTCGCAGGAGCTGTCCTTGAAAGGGCAGCTGCTGTGAGGGCCCTCTCAGCCCCACCCACCTCACAGGTTGTCTGTTGTGGGGGAAGGAGATATAGGAGACTGTAAGTGGCTCTGAGTCTCTGATTCAGAGAGAAGGGTGGGGTATAAATCTGCAGTCTTCTTCTTCTTCTCTTGGGGGAGCAGTGAAACCATTTGCAGTCCAACCTGATGAGGGTTCGATTGCTGCAAACGTGCAGGAATCCGCCTTCTACCAAGTTAGACAGCTGATCTGTCACTGTCTGTTACCAATTCCACAGTCGCTGTTGCTCCACCCTTCGGCTTCTGCTTTCATCGGATCAAGTGATGGATTCCCCAGCAGTTGCTGCTTGGGCACATTTTGACCAGCAGCTCCCCCTAGTTCTCTCTGCGCCTCCCCAATCTTGTTTTTTAGAGATTGGGAAGGCATGGGGGGAATTGGAGGGAGCCGTGGGGCAGAGCAACAACACCTGCGGAATTGGTATGTGTTTTCTACTCTGACCAGACAGCAGTTCTCCAGGGTCTCCGACCTGTCGCATCACGCCCTTCCTGCTTCTGGCGGTCCCGGGGATTGAACCTGGGACCTTCTGCATGCCAAGCCAGTGCTGCGTCCCTGTGCCAAAGGCTAGGATTAGACCTCTTTTTTAAGATTCATGAGAGGCAGGTGGATGGACTGAATGTTTTACCATAAAGTTCCCAGAAATTCCTAGAGAAGTGTTATGTCACTTCCAAGTTTTCCTGGAAGTGACATCAGGCTGTTGCTGACATCCATCTCCCTGCCCTCCTGTTCTCCCATTCCTGGCAACCCTATGTAAAGTCAGGGCTTTTTTGTTAGAAAAAGCACAGCAGGAACTCATTTGCATAGTTGGCCACACCCCTGATGTCACCATTGCTTTTTCTACAGAAAAGCCCAGCAAGAATTCATTTGCATATTAGGCCACACCCCCTGACACCAAGCCAGCCAGAGCTGTGTTCTTGTGCATTCCTGCTCAAAAAAAGCCTGTGTAGAGCTATTATTTATCAGGTGTCCAATTTAAAATGTTGTCCACAGTGTCTTCGTCTGGTCCAAGTAAGAAAATCTTCACAGTTTTAAGGGCCACATATAAAAGGTGGATTTATACACAAGCTAAGTAACCTGCAGTTTAGTGAAAATGGCTAAATTCCTATTTGGGGAACTTACTAGGGGACCTGTTAAACTTGACATAGCTTAGAGCCTCAGCATGTCTTAGGAGGGCTGCCCATGACATAGGATAGCTCTAGGAATTACTGGAACTGTTATGGTTTTACCACAGATTGTTCAGCAGTTCCTAGAGCTACTGTACATCCCTTCTGGGTTTCCCTCATGATATAGCAATACAGCTGACAACGGTCCCTGCCCTCAAACCTTCCGATTGCCAAGTCTGAAGAAGGGATCTTCTGATACAAAAAAACCCTTATTCTGGAATAAATTTTGTTAAACTTTAAGGCACTAACTGGGCTCTTGCTTTATTCCCTTCCCTTAAGAATGTGAATCATGTTTTCATAGCACAGACTTTTGAGATTAAGGCACTTCTCTTAGGAGGCAGAAACCGCAGAGAGAGGTAGGAAGACAAAAAGGGAAAGCAAACTGCTGTGGCTAAAGAATATTAATGATTCCCCATTGACATGTTAATGGATAGAATTAGGTGAAGGAGTAGCTGAAGCCTCGGTGTGAAGCTACTTCTGGAAGTACTGGAGAGCAAAAGCGCGAACAATGCCAGCATGAACATCTAGGAAGGAAGATGGAGAGATGGAAAGAAAGCAGCTTTAACTTTAGATGCATTCTCCAAGTCACCAGCTGGCTTAGCTTGGAGAAGTGATTTCAAAAGGCAAATGCCTTCTGCAAGCCAACCAATGGGGCAGGGCTTCAAGAGCCACACAATATGTTTGAAACAGCCACACGTGGCTCCCGAGCCGCAGTTTGGCCACCCCTGGCTTATGGGCTCACCATAAATTGGCTGTCACTTGATGGCCCTTTCCACCACCACCCCACAGTTCTGCCTTAACTACTGCACCATACCAGGGATTCTCAGGTGCCACTTGTGGATTGTACAGCAGAGTATCTTGGGGCAGCAGCGAAACCGCCAGATGTGCTTCGACTGCATCGTTTCCTTGCCTGTTGACGTGGCTTGAAAAGCGGAGGAAGTCCACAGTTCATCTTGCAGATGAATCAACCGCCTTCTGCTGTTGCTCGCTTACAGTCGGTTGAGTGTCAGGACATCTTGGGGGATAATGGAAGCTTGTTCTGCGCCTCTAGCTGGGTGATGCAAAGGGAGGACAGTTGTTTGGGGCCCTGATATTTAAGCAGCTATTTTAGCACATCCTAATAGTACCCTGTTAGAGCACAGCATTGCATACCTTGCCATTAAGTTGTCCTTTTATACCCCAAAGAAATCTCACCCCCACAGGAAAAGCTGGCCATTTAATAGGGGAGGGGGGAGGCCTCCGGTTCTCTCCATTCTTGATTCCGCACATATTTAATAAAACTTTTAGCTGCTGGTGCTCAGATTTAATCGCTGCAAAAGGCAGGTGGTTGCTGACCAATTGCAGGTTGCAATATCCTTCCAGAATCGCTAAAGAATGCTTTTTGTGAGTCTCTGCCATGCATGGCACTGCGATAAACATCCATGCCTCGACGGCAGCTGCGACGGGGAGCCCACGATTGTGGGGTCTCCCACTTGCAATTTGGCAGGCAGGAATAGGTGTTACTTTGGAATGCTATAAAAACGTTTTCTGCCTGAAGCACAGATTTAACTCTGGGAGGAGAAGCGCCTGGCATGTTAACGCAGTTTATATTATGAGTTCGCTGGCTCGCGTGTGTAGAACTACGCGGAGTCGGCAGCAGGTTTTCTTGGGAGCTCCAGTTCAGAGTGGAGATCTTGGCAAACGCCCACCTGTGTTGGCCTTACATCTGACTCTGTGAAGCTACTTTCGACCCGAGTCTGGCTTGTCACGGTCAGGATTGTCTGCTCTGACTGGCAACAGCTCTCCGAGTCTCAGGCAAAGGTCTTTCACATCATCTTTTTACTGGGGATACTGGGGATTAAACCCCAGATGTTCTACATGCAAAGCAGATGTTCTGCCACTCAGCCAGTGCCCTGGTAGCTCTCCCATTCAGTCTCCCTCGTGTTGAAATTGAAATTGCAAACTCCTTGGAACTGGATACTTGACTTTCTCACGTGCATCGCTTTGCTAGAGTTTTTGAAGCCTGTAGGGTTGAGACACCATACAGGACATCTAGGAAGGAAGGAAGATGGAGAGATGGACACATGAGATATTGGCCGAGGTCAGACGCACATAAACTGACGAGATGGGCATGGATGAAAGCCAGATGCATGTCGGATTTTATGCAGTTGTCCAAACATCAGCATCTGGCAATGGTCGTTGACTCGTTTGTGTCCTGAACTGCCACAACTGAGACGCGGACTTTTTTGATAGTACATTAAATCCGGAATAGGAATGCTTCCGACGACTCCCGCGCGTACTTTCTATGTTTGAACGCTCCATTGTAGCCGACTCGTCACATGTGCACATCCGCTTCCCTGCGAGAGCCCACTCCAAATGATATCTTTGCACCAGCAATTGTTGACTCAGCCTTCCAACCTTCCGAGGTCGGTAAAATATGCACCCAGCTTGCTGGGAGGGAAAGTATAGATGACTGGGGAAGGCAATGGCAAACCACCCCGTAAAAGGTCTGCCATAAAAACTTTGTGAAAGCAGCGTCACCCCAGAGTCGAAAATGACCCGTGCTTGCACAGGGGACCTTTCCTAAATGGGGGGGGGGGAGGCAGATCACCCACCTTTGCTGTCTCCCTGCCAGGGGTGGAAGATGACCCACCTTTGCCGTCTCTCCGCCAGGCGGAGAGACAGCAAAGAGAGTTGCCGTGCTCCCCCCCCCCATTTAAACACCACGGCGGGGTGTTTAAATGGGGGGGAGGAAGATCCCCCACCTTTGCTGTCTCCCCGCCAGGCAGAGAGACAGCAAAGAGAGTTGCTGTGCCCCCCCCCCATTTAAACACCACAGCCAGGCGGAGAGACAGCAGAGAGAACTCCTGGGCTTCCCCTTCCTTTCTGGGTGTTTAAATGGGGGGGGCAGATTGCCCACCTTTTCTGGCACCTTTAAAAAAAAAAGACAAGCACAATATCCCACGTACTGCGCTTGCGCGAGTGTGGAATGCCATCTCAAAAAATGAGGTCCAGTTGAGACCTCTGATCAACCATTAGCGGGACCAACGCTGCTTAGAACTGAAAGATGGAGGGATGTCTGATCAGGAAATTCCTTGTAAAAAAGCTGCGGGGTATAATAGCGACGGGTTAGGGATGGATTTAATGGTGAGTGTGACCGCTGCCATTTTGTGCCTTTAAAAAGCTACATAATAGATTGAGACTGCAGCACTAGGGGTTTAGTTTCTTCCATCACCCCATTGTGCCTTTAAAAACTAGTTTTCACTTGGGTAGGGAAAAATGACCAGCATAAGTATGAGAAGGGGCTGTGGCTCAGTGACGCGGCCTCTGCTTTGCATGCAGAAGGTCCCAGGTTCAGTCCCAGGCATCTCCAGTTAAAAGGACTGGGCAGTAGGTGATGTGAAAGACCCCATCCTGAAACCCTGAAGAGCTGCTGCCAGTCTGAGTAGACAATTGCTGACTTTTACTATTTGGATGTCTGAGAGCCAGTTTGGTGTAGTGGCTAAGTGCACGGACTCTTATCTGGGAAAACCGGATTTGATTCCTCCTTCCTCCACTTGCAGCTGCTGGAATGGCCTTGGGTCAGCCAGAGCTCTCTTAGGAGTTGTCCTTGAAAGGGAAGCTGCTGTAAGAGCTCTCTCAGCCTCACCCACCCCACCTGGGATGTCTGTTGGAGGGAGGGGGGAGGTAAAGGAGATTGTAAGCCACTCTGAGATTCAGAGTATAGGGCAGGATATAAATCCAGTATCCAATATCTTCTTCTTTATGGACCAGTGGTCTGATTCAGTATATGGCATCTTCATGTGTGCTCCTGTGTGCACCAGACATCTTTCTGTTTTCCCAGCGCTAAAAGCAGTCCATGGCTAGATGTGTTTTCAACCAGGTAAATGTTGGCGGTGGCAGCGAGTGGGTGGGTGGGTTCTATCCTTCCCTTTTCCAGCACCCCATCCTTATTCCAAATAATTCTACCTCCCCATCCCAGTCTTGGGGAACTTGTTCCACCATGGGGACCATATTCGGGTGGGAAGGTAGCATGGAAAATGTTTTAAATGAATAAATAAAATAATTTATAATGGCTAAAACTTACACCAGGCCCAGGCTAGCCGGATCTCGGCAGCTAAGCAGGGTCAGCCCTGGTCAGTATTTGGATGGGAGACCTCCAAGGAATACCAGGGCTGGGGCACAGAGGCAGGCAATGGCCAACCACCTCTGAATATCTCCTGCCTTGAAAACCCCATCAGGGGTTAGGTCACCAGGGCTTTTTTTGAGCAGGAACGCACAGGAGCACCGTTCCGGCTGGCTTGGCATCAGGGGTGTGACCTAATATGCAAATTAGTTCCCACAGGGTCTTTTCTGCAAAAAGCCCTATGTGATACAAGGGTGACATCAGGGGGTGTGGCCTAATATGCAAATGAGTTCCTGCAGGGCTTTTTCTACAAAAAAGCCCTGGGGATCACCATAAGTCAACTGTGATGATGGCAAGAAAAGAAATTTTCTCATGGAACTCCAGTGTCACCTGTAGTTTGGCCTACGAACAATGTTCCCGCTTGGGGGGGGGACAGCTACTTGGGGGGACCGGAGGGACAAATATGAGCTTGTTTGTTTTTTCCAGACTGTCGATTGTTGTCAGTTTGAAATAAAAGCTTGAGACACACCACTAACTTGTCTTGAATGCTCAGCAAGCCAGAATAAAAAAAAAAAACGCACAATGACAAAAGGGGTAATATTTTAAGAGTGGTGGCACTTCACTAGCACTTTCTCTGCAAATGTATTTCATGCACATTTATCTTTCGTCCTGATGTGAGTTTAGGAGGTGGGGTGGGGTTTTGGGTGCAATTTCAAGTTGAAGAGAGAAAAATCAATTCCTCCTCCACTGCTGAGTTCTGATTTCAGCTGTGATTAGTTCCTTTTGGCTAGTGCTTGTGACGTCACCAATCTATCTGTCCTTCCCATTTCAAGACTTGGAGTAAATTTTCTTTTGGAGGAGGGATTAGAAGAAGGATGAATACATATGCACACATATTCCTATATCCTTCTTCCTAAATCTGGAGAAGAGGAACAGAATGCCTGGTGCAAAAGGGAAGAACAGGACTTGCAGACTGATCCAGTTTGCTCTCCTGCATGTTTGCATGCCTACTTATGAAACCTATCTAATACTGTACGTGAAGAACCCATTTCTTAATCCGTTTTCGTTCTCAGGCGGGGAAATTAATGCTGAGACCTAGGTATACAAAGAGGGAGTTCTGCATGAAAGCGAATCTTGTGAGCATCACAATACAATTTCTATGGTTTTCATTATGTGGGAGCCAGATGATCTAAACATGCACTGCAGTCACTCTTGTAAATTGCACGCTGTGCTCTGGATTACTTATATGAATCTGTGCTGATCGATGCCTCCCTTACATCTGCTCAAGGGCTCCAGAATGCATTCGGCAATGTTTTTCAACATACCTAGGAAAGCAGCCTAGAGAACAAATGGCCAACCAGTGGAGGCGTTTCCAGACAAGTATAATGTGGTCAAGCCTGGATGCTTCAGCCCATAGACAAGCACCAGCATTGTGCACTAATTGGAGTTTCCAAATAGCCTTCAAGGGCAGCCTGAAAAAGAGTGTATTGCACTGCAGTAATCTAGCCTGGAGGCTGGATCAGCCCAGATTGCTGATGCAGAAAGACCGACTTTGCTTGATGGAAGCTAACTGGAGTGGTGGAGGAGGCAGGGACAGACTTGGCAGTGTATGCAGGCTGGCTAACAGATGTTGCCCAGGGCCTCCTGAAACCAGGAGTCCATCCTGATCTTCTAAGGAATAGCACCAACTTGGGCCTCCAACTTGGGCACTGTGGGAAGGGAAGGAATTGGTGACAAGGACTTTTTTTTTGTAGCAGGAACTCCTTTGCATATTAGGCCACACCTTCCTGATGTAGCCAATCCTCCAAGAGCTTACAGGGCTCTTAGTACAGGGCCTACTGTAAGCTCCAGGAGGATTGGCTACATCAGGGGTGTGTGGTCTAATATGCAAAGGAGTTCCTGCTACAAAACAAAGCCCTACCCTATCTACTATAGAAAGCACTTCAGAACAGCCATGCAGGGATGCTGATTGATCAAAGGGTCTGGAGAGGTGATCAACCTTTCTTTTTTCTCCTTTGCTGATCTGGTCTCCTCTCCGTGGCGGGGTGGGGAATCTCCATTTGAAGGGAAGACCGCAGGTATCCATGTGTACCTGTATTGCATTCAGTGACGACTTACAGGACTGCTTGGGAGAGAAGGGAACAACACCATCTAGTGGATTCTAAAGGAACTCGCTTTTCTGCAGCCCAACCAAGAACTGTTGAACTCATCAGCCCTGGTATCTCCCAGGGAAACGATGGTGCTTACCTGCCTTAGAGAGATGTCCTGATCTGGAGAGACAGCAGGCTCCGACTGTTAACCAAATCACAGAAGAGAAGTTGTGGGGCCCTGCGGGAAGCTTGTTGCTTTGAACTGACAGGTTGGACATTTGGCAACTGGCATTAGCAAACAAAAATGGGGGTAGGGGGGAGAGGTTGGTGCCTTGTGCAGACAAAAATATCTGATGCACTTTCCCTCTCTCACCAATTATTTCCTTCATTGTGTTTGGTTCTAACTCTTTCTGGGACTTGTTATATGGATCTTTCCTAGTCTCTACCTACCTTGCTTTCCAGTGCTGATGCCTCAAAGGGCAAAAGGGTGGGAACTTGAATGCCAATCCTGCTTTAGCTATGTGCAATCCAGGATAAGTCAGGATGTTTCCCAAATTCTTCAGAATTTCTCAACTGATTCTGGAGTTCTGAGTTGCATGATTTCTTTCCAAATCAGGAATCCTCCCTTCTTTCGAGTCCTGTTTCCGTGTGTGCAGAGCTGTGCATTACTTCAAGTTCTGTTTCTTTCTCTCCATTTTCACCTTAAAGGAGGAAAGAATTAACATAAAAAGAGCCTTGCTGGATCAGACCAGTGGTCCATCTAGTCCAGTATCATGTTTCACAGGGTGTTTTCGCACTCACATTTTACTGGCGCCACGACCCTCCTCACGCCGGCGAATCTGCATGGATTTCGCACCAGAAGCGCCGGCGCACCCAGAAGCGCCGGCTACTTCCGTCGCTAAGCCAGTGCAAACGTTTTCCTGCATCTTTGCGATTTCCGTTTGCGCTGGCTTAGCGACGGAAGTAGCCGGCGCTTCTGGGTGCGCCGGCGCTTCTGGTGCGAAATCCATGCAGATTCGCCGGCGTGAGGAGGGTCGTGGCGCCAGTAAAACGTGAGTGCGAAAACGGCCACAGAGTGGCCAACCACTTGCTTTGGAGGGCCAACTAAAAGGGCATAGGAGCCAAGGCCTTTTCCTAATGTTGTCTTCTAGGATTGGTATTTCTGAGGTTGGCTGCTCAACTGGATTTGGAGGTTCCCATTCATCACCACAGCTAGTAGTCATTCCTGAACCAGGAATCTGTCTGATCCCCTTTTAAAGCCATCTGCGCTTGTGGCCATCACTACTTCCCCAGTCAGTGAATAACACCATTTAATCGCTCACTGAATAAACAAGCATTTGAACATATATGAACATATGAAGCTGCCTTATACTGAATCAGAACTTTGGTCCATCAAAGTCAATATTATCTTCTCAGATTGGCAGCGGCTCTTTCTCCAGGGTCTCAAGCTGAGGTTTTTCACACGTATTTGCCTGGACCCTTTTTTGGAGATGCCGGGGATTGAACCTGGGACCTTCTGCTTCCCAAGCAGATGCTGTACCACTGAGCCACCATTTCCTTTGGTCCAGCCTGAATCTGTTGCCCATCTACTTAATTGTATGCCACGCCACCTCCAGAGTCCGAGGGTTACAGAAGAGGGACAAATGAACTTGGCATAATGGTTGATGGGGCCAGAGCCGCCTCCTTCTTCATCAGGATAAGTCTAGGTGTACTTTTCTCCCTTACTCACAACACAAGAACTCACGGACACTCAATGAAATTGCTGCGCAATCAGGTTAGAATGGATAAAAGGAAGTACTTCTTCACCCAAAGGGTGATTAACATGTGGAATTCACTGCCAGAGGAGGTGGTGGCGGCTGCAGGCATAGCCAGCTTCAAAAGGGGATTGGATAAACATATGGAGCAGAGGTCCATCAGTGGCTATTAGCCATAGCGTATTGTTGGAACTCTCTGTCTAGGGCAGTGATGCTGTGTATTCTTGGTTCTTGAAGGGGCAACAGTGGGAGGGCTTCTATTTTCCTGGCCCCGCTGATGGACCTCCTGATGGCACTTGGTTTTTTGTTTGTTTGTTTTTTGGCCACTGTGTAACAGAGTGTTGGACTGGATGGGCCACTGGCCTGATCTAACAAGGTTTCTCTTATGTTCTTATGGGTGGGCAGCCATGTTGGTCTGAAGCAGGTGGCCAAACTTGCTTAAGGGCCACATAGAACAGGTGTCAGATGTTTGAGATCCACAAGACATGAATGTCAGATGTTGGAGAGCCACAAGTTTGAGGGAAGTCAGACAGGCAGGCAAATAAAGGGGGGAGGGAGATATGGAAAGAAAGGCAACTTTAAATGCATTCTCCAAGCCAGCTAATGAGGTGGTGGGAGCATCAAGAGCCACACAATATGTGTGAAAGAGCCACACGTGCCTCCAGAGCCACAGTTTGGCCATCCCTTGTCTGAAGCAACAGAACAACGTTACAGTCCAGGGGCTTCTTGAAGACAAACAAAGTTTTATTCAAGGTGAGCTTTCATGTGAAAGCACCAGGCCTCGGATTCAGTGGGAGCTCACAGGAGCACAGCTCCTGAACCTTTCTGAAAGTTCCACCTCCTCCTTCTGAGAGTTCCACCTCCTTGTCCATTGAATAGTATGTGCAGCTGCATAGCAATCCCTGGATGAGCTCCACCATCTATTTTTTCTACAAAATGACCCCTGGAAAGCACCCTTCGTCTTTGTCAGGCTTTGTCTGACAGAGTGTGCTTGCACATGACGGCTCATCTTGAATAAAACTTTGTTGGTCTTCAAGGTGCCACTGGACTTTTTCATCAGATTCAGGAAGCGGCATCTTCTGTTTGTGGATTGCAAGTATGTGTGTGCATGACGTCAATGGCAAAGAGAGGAGTGAAATGGCTGTGGAAAGCAAGGGGTATAAAGATATCTAGGGTAGCCTGAGACACGCTGTGCATGGATGCGTGAGAACACCCCTGCAACGTACTGTGCTCCTCCACGTGTGTGGGCACCACTGTATCACAAAGGAGCTCATTTGGCTCATCTTAAATCAAATAATTTATTTTATTTATGTTATTTGTAGTCCGCCTTTCTCACTTAGACTCAAGGCGGATTACACAGAGTGAATCCATACAACAATTAGGGAGGCATCCAATAAACAATGCAATAGGAATGCAATAGGTAGTCTAAACATAGAACTGAAGCCAAGCATAAGTATGAACACAACACATTAAATTAGGAGTGTTGAACTCATTTGTTATGAGGGCCGGATCTCACATAAATGAGACCTTGTTGAGCCAGACCATGTGTGCACCTACTTAAAAAAGATTAGGTAGCAGAGAGATAAATTTTATAAAGAACACAAACACAAATATATATTTTTTAAAAACTTAAAACATGCTTAAAATGTTAGCATCATTGGTCTTAAAGATGCTTTCTTTGTATTTCTCCCATGGGATCCAGGGCACTGGGCAAAGGAAGCTCTTTCTCTTTCCTTCCTTCCCCAGGGACTGGGAGGGCGGGAAGCCTCAGCCAATAGAAGGAAGAGAGGCTTGGCTCAGTAGCTCTGCTGTGCAATTGAGAGGCTGGCAAAGCAAGCTATTCCTCACCAAGGGAGGAGCCTCAGCCAATGGAGAAAATGGAAATTTTGTTCTATAGCTCCTGTGCAATCCAGCTGTTCTGCAGAAGGAAGCAAAAGAGAGGGAGAAGGAAGCAGATGACAGCCAGTTGCTCGGAGGTCTGATAGGAGCCCTCTGGGGGCCTGATTCGGTCCCCGAACGGCATGTTCGACACCCCTGTATTAAATGTTGCTAAATTCCAGCCTTCTTCGCTCTTTTGCTCTCTCTCTGTCTGTTTTCTCATGTGTGTGTGCACACGCACGTATTTCCACTCATTCCTTTAAAGAACAAATTGAACTGCACGTACCAAGGAGACTGGTGAGGCCTGATGTGGATCCAATCCTTGCCTTCCATTTCTTGCTGTTACTTGGGGGGAGGATTCCTGCCAGTTTTCAAAGGCCATTACTTGACAGCCAGCATCTTCCTTACGCAGAAGGAGATGTCTTTCCGCCAAGAAGATTCTGAAAGATGCAAACAGCCAGAGGGCTTCTCTTCCTCCTAATTACAACCAACAGGCTGGTTCCCCAGCTGGGGGCTTTGCTTTCTGAGACGAGAAAGGATTTGGTTTTACTGGCCCCGTGACAGCACCAATGCCCAACTGATGTCCTGGTTCATTTTGATAGGCGTCTCTGCATCGATGCTGCGTATAGGCGGTCATACCTCGGTCGACCCAGGATCCGTATTGAAAATCTGGTGTTTCTGAAAGATGGAAGTCATGTGTGTGTTTGTGCATCATGTCCCATAGCTAGGGTTCCCAATTTTGGATCCCTAATGCATTCCCTCAGGAACTCGTGTGCAAGCAAAACACACTTGGCACTGCCCCACGCTATGACCAGTCAAGCACCATGAAGCCCCAAGTTGCACATAGGATCACAGAGCTGGAAGGGACCTCCAGGGTCATCTAGTCCAACCCCCTGCACAATGCAAAAAATTCATAAATACCTTCCACCCCCCCCACCCCCACCCCCCACACTCCTAGTGACCCAGGAGATGGCAAGAAAATAGTCTAAGATACCTGGCCAAACTGGCCTGGAGAAAAATTGTTGCCTGACCTTAAAGTGGCAAACAGCATTTCCCTAGGCATGTAAAAAAGGGGGAGGGGGAGGAGGGATTTATACCTTGCCTTTCACTCAGAGTCTCAGCGCGGCTTACAATCTCCTTTCCCTTCCCCTCCCCACAACAGATATCCTATGAGGTTGGTGGGGCTGAAAGAGGCCTCCAAGAACAGCTCTTGAACAGAACAGCTCTGAGAGAGTTATGAATGACCCAAGGTCATTCCAGCAGCTGCAAGTGGAGGAGTGGGGGAATCGAACCTGGTTTTCCCAGATAAGAGTCTGCACACTTCACCACTACACCAAACTGGCCTTGGGAACTAAGCACTGATGCAACCCTTCCTGCCCTCCCTCTCATGATCTGCCTGAATTCACAGAATATGTCAGATGGCCATCTAGCCTCTGCTTTAAAACCTCCAAAGAAGGAGAGCCTACCACCTCCTGAGGAAGCTTGTTCCACTGAGGAACCGTTCTAACTGCCAAGGAGTTCTTCGGCATGCTTAGTCGGAAACTCCATTGATTTAATTTCAACCTGTTTTGTGCTGCCATAAAGAGTTACATGCTCTCTAGGATTTCTCTTCCCAGCTCACTCATGTGCTTAATCCCACTTTAAGACACAAGAAGCCCCTTTATCCTGAATCTGACCCTTGGTCCATCAAGGTCAGCATTGGCAGCGGCTCTCCAGGGTCTCAGGTGGGCCCTACCACTTGGACCTTTTTAAACTGGAGATGCCGGGGACTGAACCTGGGACCTTCTCCATGCCGAGCAGATGCTCTACCACTGAACCGCAGCCCCTTCCCTCAGGAGCACTTAACGTATTTCTTCAGTATGCAAGACTTGCCCAAAACTGCAAAGCATCTTTTTGTGGCATGTCTCTTCCACACACACCCCTATAATCCTCCCCCTTTGCAATTTGCTGCCCGCCCTTCCAGTCCCTGCAACCAGCCAGCCATTCTACGGTAACAGAAATATAAAGCACCCCGGGCTTTCATTATGGACGCGGGAAGGAGGGGCGGGGGGGGGGTTGCTTTTATAACAACAGCCCAAGGCAGTTCTTCAAGAACAACAATCTCCGGACTAACTTTAGAAAGACATCACAGCAAAGGGGCTATTTCATGTCTGAATGTAGGATGGAATTAAGATGCTGCTGCCGGAGGAAGGAGGGAAGCGAGCTTTGTCAAATGTCACAGGGCCCAGAAGGTGAAGTGAGAAGAAACGGGAATTGACAGACAGGAAGTCTGTATTTTACATAACGGGAAAGAGAGTTAAGCCAGGGGGAAACTGGAACCTTGGTTTTGAAGGCGGCTCCAAAGAGAACGTAATTCTGGATCCTTGGCTGGGTTCTTAGGATTCCCATTTAGGGTGTTGTCCAAGCGGGGGGAGGGTTATAGAAAAAGCCCAGCAGGAACTCGTTTGCATATTAGACCACACCTCCTGACACCACGCCAGTCGGAACTGTGTTCCTGTGCATTCCTGCTAAAGAAAGAAAGAAAGAAAGAAAGAAAGAAAGAAAGAAAGAAAGAAAGAAAGAAAGAGAAAGAAAGAAAGAGAAAGAAAGAAAGAAAGAAAGGCAGGCAGGCCTCTGGTGTTGTCACGACCAGACTTTGAGTCCTGGGCCTCGGCTGATGGGCTCACAAGGGAACCCCCAAAAACAGGTGGCAGCTTTTGTATTCGAAGTGTGCAGTACTATCGAAAATCGCACACACAGATAGCACCGTTAAGTCCATAAGTCTAAAATCACTAAACTGCACAGCTAGGGTTGCCAAGTCCAGTTCAAGAAATATCTGGGGACTTCGAGGGTGGAGCCAGAAGCAAGGTTGTGACAAGCATAACTGGCCATCACATTTAAAGGGACCGCACACCTTTTAAATACCTTCCCTCCATTGGAAGTAATGAGGGATAGGGGTACCTTCTTTTGGCCCAGTCTTTTTGAAACTTGGAGGGCATTTTGTGGAGAGTCATCAGATGCTATGCTGAAAATGTAGTGTCTCTATCTCAAAAGACATTCCCCCCAGAGCCAAAGATACCCACGGATCAATTCTCCATTATACCCTATGGGAATTGGTCTCCATAGGGAATAATGGAGTGGCCAGAGGACATTTCCCCCCCCCTCCACGCTTTCTGATGACCCTGAAGCAGGGGGAGGGCCTCCAAACAAGGGGATCCCCTGCCCCCACCTGGGGATTGGCAACCCTATGCACAACTGTCTGTTCACGCAGGCATTTTTGCTCAGAAATACAAGCTGAGTTTTATTTTGGAATGTCAGACTGCAGCGAAGCTCCGTTTGGGGAGAGGGGGAGGTTTTGTACACTCCAGCCCAGGGCCACATCCAGGTTGCAGTAGACCCTGGGCAGAGAATGCCCATGGGCCCCTCCCTTCCTTTGCTTGCTCTTGTGGCCCCTGACTTCTACCTACCTCCCCTTCTCCCCGTGTTCTTCTTCCCCACCGCCTAGCCGCCAGCCCTCCCCTCACTCATTTGCTCATTTTCCAGTCCTTCCAGGGGGCCCCACCAGAAGACATGGGCTTTGGCCGCTGGCCTACCTCAGTGTATGTTACCACCAGGCCTGCTCCACTCTCTCCGGTCATTGCAACCTAGGGTTGCCAGCCTACAAGCAGGGCCTGGAGATCTCCTGCTTCTACAACTGATCTCCAGCTGGCAGAGATTAGCTCCCCTGGAGAAATGGCTGCTTTTGAAGGATGGACTCTAGGGCATTGTGCCATGCTGAGGCCCCTCCCCTCCCCAAACCCTGTCCCCTCCTGGATCCACCTCCAAAGTCTCCAGGTATTTTTCAACACAGACCTGGCAACCCTATTGCAACCGGAAAGTCATAATATCCATACTTAGGGGTTCCAGTTTGGGTTTTTATCTAGGGTTGCCAAGTCCAATTCAAGAAATATCAGGAGACTTTGGGGGTGGAGTCAGAAGACTTTGGGGGTGGAGCCAGGAGCAAGGTTGTGACAAGCAAAATTGAACTGCGAAGGGAACTCTGGCCATCGCTTTTAACAGGACCGCAACCTTTTAAATGCCTTTCCTCCGTTGGAAATAATGCAGGATAGAAGTACCTTCTTTTGAAGCTCATAGAATTGGACCCCCTGGTCCAATCTTTTTGAAACTTGGAAGGCATTATGGAAAGAGGCACTGGATGCTATGCTGAAAAATTGGTGCCTCTACCTAACCCCCCCCCCCGAACCCCAAATACCCATGGATCAATTTTTCATTATACCCCATGGGAATCAGTCTCTATAGGATATAATGGAGTGCCTGGCAGACATTTCAGTTTCTGATAACCCTGAAGCAGGGGGAGGGCCTCCAAACCGGGGGATCCCCTGTCCCCAACTGGGGATTGACAACCCTAGATAACAATTCAAGGATCGGGGCTGGGGGGGTAACACAAGCAAGTCCCCATATTCACTTGCAACAGGCTGGAGGCGATGCGATTTTTTAAAAGTGTGCTTGGGATGGGTAGGAATCCCACCTGCAGTGTCCAAATGCCACACACAGGGCCTTCTGGACCGGGGCCAATCCGTTTCCTGGGTTATTCTATGTGTTTATTATACTATGTGTGTGTGTTTACTGGAAGTTAACTGTGTGTGTGTATGCACACAGTATATGTATGCTATGTGTATATACTCTTAACTTCCATTTCAATGTATCTGAGGAAGTGTGCCTGCAAACGAAAGCTCATACCTTGAATAAACTTTTGTTAGCCTGAAAAAGTGCCTATACATAGGTGAACAGCAAATTAGCATACGGCTTAATGAAGACGTTTTGACATATGCAAAGACTAAACAGGAATAATAGGCTGAGTTTATAGGTCACAGTATGCTTGGATTTAATTATGGGGGGGGGGGAACGGTGGAGCAATAAATATGCCAAAGTTGGAGGCTAATGTGTAAAGAGTACAAGATCTTCATTGTCTTATTCTGTTATGGAAAATACAGAGACAAAATTACCAGGGTAATAATTACAGACGTACCTGTTGGGTGGAAGTACAGTTTAGTGCGGACTGAATAACTCTCAGTAGATTTGACCGTTCACCTTTCAGCCAACTCTTAAATGAATTTTTAAACAAAGGCGCCCGTCACCAAAAGGTTTTTGAAGAAAAAGTTCAATGAACGTTCCTGCTCATATTAGAAAGGAAGTGTGAGCTTTGATGTGTGTAGACATCTATTTTTAATGCTCGGGTATATCTTTTTTAGTTATTTAATTCAGGGCAGCAAGAGATAGCGCCTCTCCTCCTCACCCTACCACATTTATCATCACTACAACCAGGGCTTTTTTTGTAGCAGGAACTCCTTTGCCTATTAGGCCCCACGCCCCCTGATGTAGCCAATCCTCCAAGAGCTTACAGGGCTCTTCGTACAGGACCTACTGTAAGCTCCAGGAGGATTGGCTACATCAGGGATGCGTGGCCTGATATGCAAAGGAGTTCCTGCTACAAAAAAAACAAACAAACCTGACAACAACCTTGTGAGGTAGATTAGGCTGAGAGTGCCTTGTAAGACTCAATAGCCCCAAACCATCCAGAGTAAAGAACTGAAGTGAAGGATCTCACCCAGCCCCAGCCTGAGACTCTTGAACTGCTGCACCAACCAAAACAGCCTCCAAAGATATACCTCACAGCAGTCTCCGGTGGTTTGCAGTCGACCTCCCTCACATCAGCTTCAAAAGTATTGTCAGTTAATCTGCTAACGAAAGCGATGGAAGCTTGGCAGCTCTCTCGAAAGAGCCCTCTCAGCCCCACAAGAATTACATGCGTGTGGAAACTCGATGCAGGCAGACGGATCGGCTTTGTTGTTCTCCTGCTGCGTTTCTCTCTGCTCTCCCTATCCTATTAGCTTAAGTCAAAATGACAGCCGCTTAAAAGGAGGTTGGCTGTTGCTTAAAAACAGCAGATACCATTGACTGAAAACTTCTCGCCTCTTTTGGGGTGGGGAGGGAAGGAAAGATGCTGAGCTGCTGCGGGGAAGCGGGAATATTCCCTCCTCCTGCGGCATTCCAGCAAGCAGAATGCATTTAAACACCCCCCCCCCCAACAACGCTTTGCAAATCCCTCCCTCCCCTTTAATCTTGCACTTTATCCAGACATGACCAGCTGAATTGGAAGTGGTGTTCGTCATTTAAAACGGTGAGATTCCCCAAAAGTTCTACAAGTCAAAGTATTCCCTGGATATTGCTAATATTTAGTATTTCTGTGGTGGTAGAAAATGCCATCAACCAGTTTATAGTGACCCCAGAGGGTTTTTAGGAAGAGGAGATTGGGTTTATACCCCACCCTTCACTACCCCAAGAGTCTCAGAGCCAGTGCCAGTTTAAGCCTGTGAAGGCCCCTAGGCGGTCGAAATCTTTGGGGGCCCCTTGCAAATTATCTCAGAGGCTGAGCACCTGCCCCACCACCCATGGCCCCTGCTACAGCTTGCAGACACCTTCTTAAAAGCCCCTTTTACTAAGCTATGGGGGAGAGGCGGAGAGAGGCAAACTTGGTGACAACACCAGCAGCAGCCTCACCAGGCGAGATGGGCAAAGAGCAGCTCAGCTGCTGGCTGCGAGTGCAGACTGAGAGGGCTGCAAGCAGGGGGGAAACCAGGGGGGAGCCAGCCCGGGGCTCATAAAGGTGCAGGGGCCCATAGGCCAGTGCCTACTTGGCCTAATTGTTAATCCGGCTCTGCTCAGAGCAGTTTACAATCTCCTTCCCCTCCTCTCCCTGTGACACTCTGAAAGGTAGGTGGAGCTGAGAGAGCTCTGAGAGAATTGCTCTTGAGATGACAGTTGTGAGAGAACTTGTGACTGACCAAAGGTCATACCAGCAGCTGCAAGTGGAGGAGTGGGGAATCAAATCCGGTTCTCCCGGATTAGAGTTCCCTACTCTTAACCATTACAGCAGACTGGCTCTCTTAAGGCAAAGAGATGAGCAGAGGCAGAGCCAGTCTCTGTGTAGTGGCCCTGGACTTCCTTTGGTGGTCTCCCATCCATGTTCTAACCAGGGTCGACCCTGCTTAGCTTCCAAGATCTGACCAGATCAGGCTAGCCTGGGCCATCAAGGTCATGGCATCGCACTAACTGGTGGTGGAAAATGCCAGCGAGTCACAGCCAATTTATGGTGACCCCCATAAGAGTTTGCAAGGCAAGAGACATTGCAACGTTGGTTTTCCATTGACTGCCTCTGTGCAGCAACCCTGAGCTTCTTTGGCGGTCACCCATCCAAGCAGGCCTCAGATTCAGCAGGAGCTCACAGGAGCACAGCTCCTGAACCTTTCTGAGGGTTCCCCCTCTTCCTCCCCACCTACCTTGTCCACTGAATAGTAGGTGCAGCTGCATAACAATCCCTGGATTAGGAGAGCAGGAAGCCAGCCAGCCACCAGGAGCTTTGCCGCACCCCCAGCAACCCTAATTAAGCCCTGGAGACGCCTGCGCCACCCTTTCTCCACTTCTTATGTGGTTTTGGGTGGCAGGTGGCTTGCTGACCTTTTGACTGTGTGTGTATGTGTGAGGGTGGCCCAGGTAAACATTGAGAAAGACGTAAAGCGAGTGACGCTTCAAAATGAAAGGTCGGTTTTGGCAGGCCCAACGTCTTCTTGGGAGGTGCCTGCAGTTAAAACAAGTTGCCAGGAGGAGAAGCGTTATTATGCCGCTAAGATTGCTGCGTGCTAGGAGCGGAAAGGCCCTCTTTCTTGCTAACAGCTCCCCCCCCCTTTTAAAAAGTTAAACTGCACCCTACGCTATAACTTCAAGGGATATTTGACTGTGGTCAGAGAATGGGCGATCAATCAAAAGTATCTGACCATTTGGTCCTACAGAAGTTTGAAAATTCTTAATATTTGTGTTCCCGAAAACGTCTTTGCTCCACCTGGGTGTTTCCTTTGCAACTAGGGAGGCCCAGTGTTGCCCTCCATATCCAGTTTTTCTTTCCTCCGCCCTCACAGCATAATTTGGTTTGCCTTGAATATTGCATGTGCGCCATTGAACTCTTAAATCTCCACCTGTCACTGCAAGCGTCGAGAACACCTCAGTACTACCTGTGTGCTGTGGTGTGGACCCAGCAATCAAAAGATGATTCTCCCCCCCCCCCCCTCACCAATCCAGGCCTCTCTGCCAATGTTGGCTTCACTCGAAAGATTAAATACTGATCCATTCTCTTTCTTTTTTTTCCTTAAAGAGCAAACAGGGTAGCTACTGGCTGCTTACATCCCATTTCGAGCCGCTTGCATCCTGCGTTTTTATGATATTCCTCTATAGCTTCGCTTCCCCCAAGAGGCCGAGATGAAATGGAAGGGATTCGGCAAACATGTGGATTCCATAGCGGTCGTTGCCGTGGCAACCATAGCTACGTTCTCCCTTTCTCTTGGGGGTGGCCAGCGCTTTAGAAAATGTAGGTGGTGTGTGGAAAAACACACACACAACCACTTTGCTATCTTCCTTTCCTAAAGCTCTTTGTAACTCCAGGAAGGTTGCTCAGCTAGGGATGAGCTAGGGTCCCCTGTTGTTTGTATTTTTTTTTTACAAAGAAAGGTTGATGGTTTCCATTTTGCGCTTGGTGCTCCTGGCTGCTCGAGTTCATTTGTGTGGTGTGTACAAATTATCTGGTACTTACTGCGTACATCGTTTTCCAAGGGATACTTAGCTTACCGCTGATTTGCTGAAGCACAAGCACCGTTGAAAACCATGCCCGATGAACATTTTTCAAAAATCTGGGTGGTGAAACAGAAGAAGATTCCAAAATAAAGAATCACTGGTTTGATTCATGCAGGGGAAAGGCAAGGTTAAAACAGCGCGTGTGAGATCATTCCTGAACTTCAGCTTATCTTGCCTATAAATCATGTCTGGTCAGCCTTATCTATTTCTCTCTATGGATGGGCAGGAGATTCAAAACCGACAAAAGGATAAACTTCTTTACGCGGTGAGCGATCAAAATGCGGAGTTCGCTGCCGGAGAATGTGACGATGGCGCAGGCGTAGATAGCTTTCAAAGGGGATTTGACAGATTCGTGGAGGATAGATAGGTCTGTCGGTGACTGCTAGCCATGGTGACTAAAGGGAATCTCCACATTCGTTGGTAGTAAATCAATTCTAGGAGGCAACAACAGGAGAAGGCCTCAGCCTCTGTGCCCTGCTGTTCACCTTCTCCCACCCAGAGTGACTGATTGGCCACTGTGTAGAATAGGATGCTGGAGAAGATGAACCACTAGTCTTATCCAGCGGAGCTCTTCTTACATCCTTCAGCCAACTTCACCAGGCCTTCTCAAGGCAAGCTTTGAGGCTGGGACCCTCTATGGAACCTGCCACAGTACGTTTTCTCCTGATATCTCTTAACACTGCTGCTTCAAATTTGCCTGTACTTCTTTGGACCATCTTGTGTTTGGTTTTGCAGTCTCACACTTCACTGCCCTGGACCACCATACTCGCCTCTGGCCCCAGTTTGGTGTAGTGGTTAAGAGTGTGGACTCTAATCTGGTAGAACTGAGTTTGATCCCCCACTCCTCCATATGCAGCTGCTGGTATGATCCTGGGTCAGTCGCAAGTTCTCTCAGCTGTTTCCTCAAGAGCACTTCTCAAGAGCTCTCTCAGTCCCATCTACCTCACAGGGTGTCTGTTGTGGAGAGGGGAAGGGAAAGGAGATTGTAAGCCATTCTGAGATGCCAAGTGAAGTAAAGGTAAAGGTAGTCCCCTGTGCAAGCACCAATCATTTCCGACTCTGGGGTGACGTCACGACGTTTTCATGGTGGACTTTTTACAGGGTGGTTTGTCATTGCCTTCCCCAGTCATCTACACTAGCTTCCTCCCAGCAAACTGGATACTCATTTTACCGACCTCGGAAAGATGGAAGGCTGAGTCAACCTGGAGCCAGCTACCTGAACCCAGCTTCTGCCGGGATCGAACTCAGGTCGTGAGCAGAGAGCTCAGACTGCAGTAGTGCAGCTTTACTACTCTGCGCCACGGGGCTCCGAGTGAAGGGTAGGGTATAATCCAATCTTCTCCTCCTCCCACTCCCCATCAAGTTAGGCTCCCTCCAACCAAGGCAACCTGGCTTCACCCCAAACAGAACACTAGAGGAGACCATAACGCTGATGCGTTGCACCGTGGAAAGCCCACTGTTAGCAACATCTCATTTTCATGGACCCAAACATAGCCACGCACTTCCTTCCCAGCCAGATCCAAGCCATTGCACTTTCTGACTTTTTGTTGTAACCCAAGTCAGGCTGCATAAACCAAGCTGCTATCCTGAACTCCATTTGGTACTTTTCCAGCGGCTGGAAAGCAAGTCCCTCGGCTGCCTCCACATGGGAGCACGGTGGCAGGGCTCCTCGACCAAGGTCACAGGAAGGGTTGCCTTCTGCCTCCACAGGACTGGCACAATTACTGAATTAGTTATGGCACCCGGAGGCCACCTCTGTCCATTGGAAGTGCTGGGCACGTGCGTGGCCGTGTGTGCCATTTTGCTCTTCAGAAGCTGACAAGGGACCTAATTAGACAGTGCCAACGATGGAAGACCTTAGCAAAGGTACAGCCAAAGGAGAAGGGCCAGCCCCGGACAGAAGCTTCCGCGGCTGGTTCTAAACTCGAGGCAGCTGTGCGCGTGCCGTCGCATACAATCAAAATATGTCAGAAAGATAACCAGCGTCTGGGAAAGTAAGGCCAGATTGCACGTCGTCATGGATACAGAGCTGTATTTTTTCGCAACAGTTTGTGCACACAAATATTGCCAGCGGGCCCAGCTTTCTGCATGCGCTCTCTCGCTCTCTTTTTCTCTCTCTCTCAAAAACATAGAGCAGACAGAAACCCATGACGATGTGATGAGAATAAACTGCTGAAATACATACTTTATTTGACTTGGGGGATTTGGGCTTCCCAGTTGCAAAGCTAGAGGATTCTTGACAACGTGCCGCAATTGAATGGCACAGGCGTTGGGGTGTGGAAGAGCAGAGGACTCACACCAGGGGGTAGGCGAACCACAAATCTGCCTGGATTTTGGAGGGGGGATTGTTTTATTTATTTAGTAGGCTTATATTCCGCCCTTTCCCTTAAACGGGCTCAAGGCGGATCACAACATATAATAATAGCAATAAAAATCTACAAAGTTAAAACACTGCATTAAAGTTAAACAGTAAAAGCAATAAAACAATAAATAAAATGCACCACCGACGAAAAAGGGCACAGCATATCAAGTAACCAGTTATAGGCCCACATGAAATGATGGTAGTAGCAACAAGGGAGGCCAAATGATGGAATAATAGGACGCCCACTGCCTCAACCATAAGCCCGGCAGAACAGCTCCGTCTTGCAGGCGTCAATTTGCCATCAATTCACAGCTGACTTATGGCAACCCTGTGGGGTTTTCAAAGCAAGAGAGTTCAGAGGTGGTTTGCCATGGCCTGCCCTCTGTGTAGCTACCCTGGACTTCCTTGGTGGTCTCCCATCCAAAAACTAACCAGGGCCAACCCTGCTTAGCTTCTGAGACCCAACGAGATTGGTCTATCCAGGTCAGGGCATCTGGATATTAGGTAACTTCATTTCCTCAGTCTTGGGGTTCTTTAGAAGAACCAGTAGACCAGGGGTGTCAAACATGCAGCCCGAGGGCCAAATCAGACTGCCAGAGGGCTCCTATCAGGCCCCCGAGCAACTGGCTGTCGTCTGCTTCGTTTTCTCTCTCTCTAGCTTCCTTCTTGGCCAGTTTGGTGTAGTGGTTAAGTGTGCGGACTCTTATCTGGGAGAAGCGGGTTTGAATCCCCACTCCTCCACTTGCAGCTGCTGGAATGGCCTTGGGTCAGCCATAGCTCTTGCAGAGTTGTCCTTGAAAGGGCAGCTTCTGTGAGAGCCCTCTCAGCCCCACCCACCTCACAGGGTGTCTGTTGTGGGGGAGGAAGGTAAAGGAGATTGTGAGCCACGCTGAGACTCTTCGGGGTGGAGGGCGGGATATAAATCCAATAACTACTTCTTCTTCTTCTGCATCGCAGCTTGCTTTGCCAGGCTTGCTCAATCACTCAGCAGAGCTACTGAGCCAAGCCTCTCTTCCTTCTGTTGACTGAGGCTCCTCCCCCTCCTGGTCCCCGGGGGGGGGGGGGGAGGGAAAGAGCCTTAGGGTTTTTTTGCCCAGGTTCCTGAATCACATGGGAGAGATACAGTAAAACCACCATTAAGTCCAACAAGTGCTAATGTTTTAAGCCATGTTTTAAGGTTTTTTTTTTTAAAAAAAAAACTTTAATTGTGTTTGTGTCTTTTATAAAGTTTATATCTCTGCCACCTGGCATTACATTTTATGACACAAATGGCCCGGCTCGACAAGGCCTCATTTATGTCCATGGGTTGTTTTGTAGAAAAAAGGTACAGGAGCTCAGTAGCATATCTCATTTGCATATGCCCCAGGATCTGTATGCATGGGGAACAGAACTCCCCACTGCAATTGCAGACCCTGCCTTGAGGTTCAGGAGCTGTGCTTCTGTGAGCTCCTGCTGAATTTAAGCCCTGTTTATGTCAGATCCAGCCTTCATGGCGAATGAGTTTGACACCCCTGCAGTAGACCTTCCCCAAACTTTGCATGTCAGCACAACACAGGGTGGGGTTTGCTAAGATAAGAATCTCCATCAGTAACAAGGGCAAGAATTAGACGGAAGCCCAATTGTCTGATTTCCCGATTCCCAGAAGTAGCATTCGGCAGGGTGTTCTCTGGCATTAGCCACACGGTCCCTAGCGCTGCACAGGGACCGTACCGAGTTGTGGCTGAATATTTCCTTCGCATATGAACTCCAGCAGTCCCTAGCGAACTCTGCGGACGTCAGCGTTGCATGTCCCCACTTGTCCGACACACACCAGTGCACATTAACAGGCTCACTTAGTCGACTGTCACTGTTCACTGGTGTACCTCTACAGGTGAGGACAGATGGAGCTCTGAGGGCATTCGCTGGGGTGGTGCGCCCTTTTTAAATGTGTACCCGTGTCGGTAGCATGGCAACGAGTCGAACGTCGCCGGCGTATATCATCTTGCCACTGCCTGTTGTCTGACTGCCTAAGGGCCTCCTTCTTCTTTTCCCCTCCTGTCAAATAGGCCACCAAACCGGCTGTGGGGCATTTCATTCTAGTGCTCCCTCTAAACCAAGGGTGGCCAAATTTGCTTAATATAAGAGCCACATAGAATAAATGCCAGAAGTTTGAGAGCCACAAGACATGAATGTCAGATGTTTGAGAGCAACAGGACAGGAAGAAAGGAAGGCAAATAGATGGGTGAGGTGGAAAGGAAGCAACTTTAACTTTAAAGGTATTCTCCAAGCCACTGGGTGGCATGCCTTGGAGAAGTGATTTAAAGAGACAAATGCCTTCTCCAAGCTGGCCGATTGGGTGGTGAGAGCCACACAATATGTGTGAAAGAGCCACACGTGGCTCCTGAGCCGCAATTTGGCCACCCCTGCTCTAAACAGTGGAGTCTTGTGAGCAAAAATTCTACTTCATGAACTGCTGGCATTAGGATTGTGCTGCATCAATTCATTTGCCCTGGGGCCATCCCTCCTGAGCTAAGACAAAAATGTGTGAGCCGGAGGCTAAAAAAACTGAGCTGGCTCACACTAACTCAGCGTAGAGGGAACACTGCCAGCAGGAAGAGGCAGTGAACGGACAGGCCAGCTAGCCAAGAAAGAGTAAGTGATCTTCTGGGGGAACCTGGCTATGAATTGTGTCTTTCTGTTTGGATCATGTGGGCCCATTCACAAGATTATTTATACATGCAGTGAGGAAATGCTGGTCGAATAGTCTGCACCTCTTCTGACTACAGGTGGAGGTTCATATTTTCTCCTCTCCTGTGTCCAAAAAACCCAACTCCCCTGTAAACAGAAAACTGACTAAAACAGGAAAAGGGGGAGAGGGGAACCTGTCTGCCTTATGTCTTTATAAACTGTTACTTCAAACAATGCACTTCTGAAGATCATGGAGATTTTGAGGAGAGTGTTGACTCCTTTTTAAAAATGAGGTTTTGGGTATAATTTATAATGGAAGCATAACTCTCTGATACTAGAGAGTGGTGGGACTGTTGTAAGAGTCTGGGCATGCTCCCCCAAGGTATAATCAGCTCATGGAAAGTGGAGTCTTGTTCTCCTCCAGTCCTTAAATTTTAGGGACTCCAAGGACTGAGCTATATATTACATTATTTGTAGCATAACTTAGCTCTAATTTGATTTGAAATAAGTAATGTAAAGCTAATATAATGAGCTAAGATTAACTTGAGAATTTTATAAATTTTACTATTTAATCTTTGAGAGAAGAATGAAGGAAGAAGATGAAGATGAAGAAAACATGAAGATGCAATGTTTAAGTGATACTAAGTTTGTACAGTGTAAAAGATTTTGTTGGAGTTGTTAATTTTTAAATTCTTCCTTTAATAAAGAAAGAAAATGCAAACAACAAACGAACAATGGGTAGTTGGCTTGTGGAACTCACTGTCACAAAATGATAAGTCCCTGTTTTAGATGGATTTAAAATTCAGGGCTGGAATTCTACCAGGAGCTCCTTTGCATAGTAGACCGCACCCCTGATGTAGCCAATCCTCCAAGAGCTAACAAGGCTGTTTTTTGTAAGCTCTTGGAGGATTGGCTACATGGGGGGTGGGGGGATGACCTAATATGCAAAGGAGCTCCTGCTGGAATTTCACCCCTGCTCCCCGTACAGAGGCAGGAATGGCTCTGCCAGTTGCTGAAGAGTAGGTGGCAGGTGAGGGTGGTCGACAGTAGTTTATGGACTTCCTGTGGCATCGTACTGGCCACTGTTGGGAACAGGATGCTAGCCAAAAGGGCTCATTGGTCTGAGCTGTTGTTTTGTATTCCTGTTCCCTTTTGCGCCAGTTTTGTAGAGTTCTGGAGGTGAAGGAATATCCCAAGCTGGAATCCACCATCTGTAGCCTGAAGTGGTACAGTCCTTTCTTACCACCTCGTCATCTGACATGTGTAAGCTGAACTTGGGATCTGTCCACCTTTGTAAAAGATCTTGTAGGTTTCTGAGATGCTGCTGGGCTTCAGTTTAGCTCTCTCACAGCTGACCAGCACAGCTAATCTCTGAAACTCTTGTCAGCCTCAACATATGGCAAACGCCAGGCCTCCACTTGCATACGCTATCACAGGGACATACAAACACACCTGTCGCTTCTCTCCCAAGAAGCAACGGAGAGGTAATCGCCGATTCATCCAAATTTCTAATCGCTTGGGACAAATAGCTTTTAAAGCCGCTTTCGAATGGACTCGCCTCTTTATAGCTCATAAATAATATAACGCTGGGTGTCGGGTCCATGGGCTGCGTGGTTGGAATGCAAAGCGGCCGCCAGGATCGCAACGGCCCTTAGAACACTCGGCTTGCCAAGTGATTCGCACTGCATAGAAAAAGAGACTTAGCTTAAGAGGAGAATATTTTGTTGCTGTTGTTGTGCCTCCGGACATGAACAGCATACTGATGGGCCAGCCGGCACAAAAAGGAGCTGGCTGGGGAGGGAAAGCAACCATCCTTTTAGGAGATGCAGCGGCTGATGGGGGGCGTGAAATAGGTTCCTGCCGAGGATGACGACACCATCCAAAGCATTGGGGTGGGGGATTCTCAGGATCCAACTAAATGGGATCAACCCCAACATGCAGAAGCAGCAGCAGGGGGAAGGGAGGCATTTGCAGGTGAGCTGCGGCATTGAAGGAGTGTTTAACCCCTTCCCTCCACACATATTACCTCCACCTGCCAGGACTGGAGGAGATAAGAAATATGGGGTTGAGGAAATTAGCCCATCATTCATTCATTCACTCACTCATTCATTCAGTTTAGTAAATTTATATTCTGTCCTACCCCACAGACGTGCTCAGGGCAGATTGCAACATCATCAACATTTAAACCTTAACACCGGTAGCATCAGTACGTTAAAACTTCAGAGCAGGAGACAAAGGTATAGAGGTTTACAAGATTATGCATGGGATGGAGAAAGTAGAGAAAGAAGTCCTTTTCTCCCTTTCTCACAACACAAGAACTCGTGGGCATTCAATGAAATTGCTGAGCAGTCAGGTTAAAACGGATAAAAGGAAGTACTTCTTCACCCAAAGGGTGATTAACATGTGGAATTCACTGCCACAGGAGGTGGGTTAGCAATTTCCAGCTGGCTAATAACCAATAGTGACATATTCCAGATGGGCCGTCGAAGGTCAAATGCTTCAGCGAGGGAGGCCAGTTTAATTTGGATGCCCGCTGCCTCACCCAAAGGCCTGGCAGAGCAGCTGCATCTTGCAAACCCTTCGAAAAGGTAGCAAATCTGGCAGGGCCCTAACCCCTGATGGGAGCATGTTCCACCAGATCGGGGCCAGGGCAGAAAAGGCCCTAGCCCTAGTTGAGGCTAGGCAGACATCCTTAGGGCTGGGGACAACCAGGAGGTATTGATTTTCTGAGTGTAAAGCCCTTGGGGGCAACTACAGGAAGAGGCGGTCCCTTAGATCTAGTCGGTGAAGAAGAAGACTGCAGATTTATACCCCGCCTTTCTCTCCGAATCAGAGACTCAGAGCAGCTTACAACCTCCTTCGCCCCCCACAACAGACACCCTGTGAGGTGAGTGGGGCTGAGAGTGCTCTCACAGCAACTGCCCTTTCCTGCTGCATTCCAAAAAGCACATGTTTCATATTCTGGCAGGGTTTTTTTAATGCTTTAATTAATAACATGCGGTGGTTAACGTACGATTCACATTGCAAGGCACACACTGCAGGCATGTTCCACGTAGCAGCAGCATAGAATTATTATTTTTTTAGGAGAATAAATAAATGATTACTCTTCGGACTTGCATAAAATAGATATAAGAGCATCACAGCCCTGTTGGATCAGGCCAACGACCCGTCTAGTCCAGCATCCTGTTTCCAATGCAGGCCAACTAGAGGGCCTAAAAGACTAGCATAGTCACCAACTCTTTCCTTTCTTGTTGACCCCGCTATTAACTGGCATTCAGACCTGCGTTTCCTCCAGACACAGAAGATCCATTTAGCTGTTGTGGCTGATAGCCGTTGATGGATCTATCATCCCTGCTTTTGTCTAATCTTGTTTTCAAGACCTTCTGAACTCAAAGGCCGTAGCTATAGCCAGTGTCAGCAAAAAAAAATTACATGGTTAAGTGAAGTGTGCCGACTTAGTTTAAACATCTTCTGAGGACATAGCATAAGGTTGCTTTAGATATTAAGAATTACCTGCAGGGTCAGGTCAAAGTTCATCTGATCCAGCCTCTTATTTCACACTTCCCCCACCCACCCAGCAACCAGTGTTCCCTCTAAGCTGAGTTAGCGTGAGCTAGCTCACATATTTTTAGCCTCCAGCTCACACATTTTTGCCTTAGCGCAGGAAGGATGACCCCAAAGCGCAATAGTTTATGCAGTTGCTCACAACTTTAATGCCAGTAGCTCACAACTTCAATACCAGTAGCTCACAAAGTAGAAATTTTGCTCTGCAGCTTAGAGGGAACATCAGCAACAACTGGTGCTTAAAGGTCTATGTAGATTTGCTTTAGTTGTCAGAACAGATTTCCATTGCTAGATCTGCCCCCTATAACTAACTGTATCTCATCCCTCTTAAAGCGGTGTAAACTGGCAGCCAGCCATCGTATCTTGTGGCAGTGAGTTCCACAAGCCAATGATGTGTTGCGTGCATCAGCTTTGTTGGCTGTTCACAAGTTTGAACATTTTAGGTGGAGAAAAAAATTCTCTGTCTCCACACCAGGAAGAACTTTATACCTCATTGTCATGCCCTCCCCACCTCACGCATCTCTTCTTAAATGGACAATTTAGCCTTTCTTCCTAGGGAAGGTATTCCTTCCTGCGCCTTTTGCCAGCTCTCTGAAAACTCCATTTTCTCTTGCCTACAGAACAAGTCCAGTTTTAAGTCCAGTAGCACCTTGAAGGCCAACAAAAGTTGCCCTGGCAAGCCCGATCTCATCAGATCTCAGAAGCTAAGCAGGGTCAACTCTCGCAAGTACTTGGAAGGGAGACCTCCTTGGAATACCAGCAGTCGGGAGGGCAGGGGCAGGCTCTATCCAGCCACCTCTCTGAATATCCTCCAGGCCCCCAAGTAGGAGTCATTCACTAGAGGTCACCATAACTTCCAGATGCACGCACACACAACACACACATAAAAAAATCCAACCCCCCCCCAAAAAAAAGTTTATTCAAGGTATGAGCTTTTGTGTGCAGGCACACTCCTTCAGATCAACACCAGCATCTTGCTGACAGTCCAACATCTTAAGACTCCAATATCCCAGCTCTGCAACTTCTCCCTTTCATCTGGAACACTGGGGTTTTATAACATCCAAATGTTTTGCCTGCCAGTCAAGAAATGGCAGCTTGAGCTTCCTCAAAAGGGATGAGAGGGTGATCAAAAAAAGGCGCAACGCTTGCCAGAAGGCGACCAAGATGGGAGCCTGTAGATTTTTTTTGGGGGGGGGGGGTGCCTTTCTTCTGCTGCCAGTCAAAGAGTTCTGAGCCGTACGTTTTGTTTTGTTTTTCCCTTTACCTCTGCAGCCATGAAAGCCGACCGAAAGCGTTTGAAGGCAGAGAAGACTGACCTGGTGAGCCAAATGCAGCAGCTCTACGCCACGCTGGAAAGCCGGGAGGAGCAGCTACGAGACTTCATCCGGAACTATGAGCAACACAGAAAAGTGAGGGAAGAAAGGTGGCCAGGAGGGGGGGGAGGGACCGGCTGCTGGGAAGAGCGTGATATCCATAAGCCCTCAGGGACAGGCTATCCCCAGGCTCCTCCATCATACCTCCCTCCTCTCCTCCTCAATTACAGCCACAGCTTTGGTTTGGGCCCTCTTCTCCTCCCCCTCATTTGCAGCTCCTCTCTCCCCAACTGGAAAAAACAACAAAATACTCTCTCTGTTTACAAAACTATATCTCAGTATAATGTATATTTGTTGTTCAGTCGCACAGTCAAGTCCGACTCTTTGCGACTCCATGGACCAAGTCATGCCAGGCCCTCCTGTCTTCCACCATCCTCCGAAGTCTGCTCAAATTCGTGTTTGTTACCTCAGTAACGCTGTCCAGCCATCTCATCTTTTGCCGTCCCCTTCTTCTTTTGCCTTCTGTCTTTCCCAGCATCAGGGTCTTCTCCAGGGAGTGCTCCCTTCTCATTTGGTGGCCAAAGTATTTGAGCTTAATGTATATAGTATATTAATGTATATAGTCTTCATCAATTCATAACAATGTTACAGTACAAAAGTGCAGTTAGAAAACCATCCAGTGCACACATAGCTACTGTCCATAAATCATAATTCTTTCTGAGTCCAGTATGACAATAAAAAGAACCAGTCCAGTTTCGTTTCGAATATGAGCTATTCTCCTTCTAGGGCCCGTCTTCCATATTCATTGGTTCAGTAGACTTTAAGTGCCACAACAATTCCTGGCTTCTTCTGGTTTTTTTATATATATTTTTATTTTTTTGTGGAACGCCATTGCCAATTTTTATCTGTCAGTATAACAGTATAATAGAAATTGGCAGTGGCATTCCACAAAAAATAAAAAAGTATGAAGAAAACCCAAAGGAAGCCAGGAATTGTTGTGGCACTTCAAGTCTATTGCTTTAGCCATATGAACATATGACGCTGCCTTCTACTGAATCAGACCCTCGGTCTATCAAAGTCAGTATTGTCTTCTCAGACTGGCAGCCGCTCTCCAGGGTCTCAAGATGAGGATTTTCATGCCTTCTTGCCTGGACCCTTTTTGGAGATGCTGGGGATTGAACCTGGGACCTTCTGCTTACCAAGCAGATGCTCTACCACTGAGCCACCGCCCTACTGAACCTATGAATATGGAAGATGGTCCCTAGAAGAAGGATAGCTCATATCCAGAATTGGACTGGTTCATTTTATCATCGGACTGGACTCAGAAAGAATTATGATTTATGGACAGTAGCTATGTTGTGTGCTGGATGGTTTTCTAACTGCATTTTTGTACCGTAACACTATTATGAATTGCTGAAGACTATATACATTATACTGAGAAGTAGTTTTGTAAACGGAGAGAGTATTTTGTTGTTTTTCCCTCTGTGGTCCCACTGTCTGTTGACACTCTCTCCCCAACTGCAGATCTAAGGCGGGAGAGGGAACGTGACTCTCTCCTTCTCCAGGCCAGCGGGCCTAAAAGAGCTACGTTCAGATCCAGTAACACGTCAGAGACCAGCAACATTTCTCCAAGGTGCTACTGGACTCGAATCTGGCCCTTCTGCTTGGGTACCCCTTCTGAGAATCTCATCAGTGGACGTACAAGGAATTAGAAGGACTCAATTTAGCAACAGTCACTTGATTGACTGGGAAAGACACCTGGAAAGAGGGGACGGAATGCAACGGAGAGGCAGTGTGACGGAGCGATTGGAGCGCTGGACTGGGGCAGGGAGAACCCAGATTCTGGTTCCCTCTGAATTTGGCCTTCAGCTGACCGCTGTCAGCCTAGCCTACCTTGCAGGGTTGTTCTTAGGATACAGTAGAGGAAGGGAGAACCAGGCACGCCACTCTGAGTTGCTCAGAGGAAGAGCAGGAGAGAGAGAGACATATTTCCTTGGACTGCTGTAGCTTCCTGGCATTTCTCACACGTGGATCCCTGTGCGGATCACAGTCATAGCATAACAAGTGGGGAGACCATGGAACTCATGGAGGGAGGATCCCGTCTTCCTCTCATCACTGAGCCCAGCATGACTCTAGGTCAGGGGTGTCAAACATGCAGTTCGGGGCCGAATCAGGCCCCCAGAGGGCTCCTATCAGGCCCCTGAGCAATTGGCTGTCATCGGCTTCCTTCTCCCTCTCTCTTGCTTCCTTCTGCATAATGGCTTACGTTGCAAGGCTTGCTCAATCGCACAGGAGCTACAGAGAAAAACCTCTATTTTCTCCATTGGCTGAGGCTCCTCCCTTGGGGAGGAAGGGGGGGAGGAATAGCTTGCTTTGCCAGGCTCTCTCAGTTGCACAGTGGAGCTACTGAGCCAAGCCTCTCTTCTTTCTATAGGCTGAGGCTCCCCCTCCAATCCCCTGGGGAAGGAAGGAAAGAGCCAGAGCTTCCTTTGCCATGGGAGAAATACAAAGAAAGCATCTTTAAGACCAATGAGTGCTAACGTTTTAAGCATGTTTTAAGTTTATTTTAAAATATATATTTGTATTTGTCTGTGTTCTTTATAACATTTGTATCTCTGCTACCTAATCTTAAATAGGTACGCACATGGCCCGGCCCGACATGGCCCTGCCCAACAAGGTCTCTTTTATGTCAGATCTGGCCCACATAACAAATGAGTTTGACTCCCCTGCTCTAGGCCCCACCGTTCCCCTTGGAGCCAAGCTGCAGCAGCGATGGCGTGTGGGAACCCCTCCAAGCCGAGACCAACTCCCAGCTTCCACCGGTACTGCAGCTGGGCCCAGAGCAGCTCCTAGAGACTGGCACCATTGTGGCTAGGCCCAGAGCATCTCCTGGGCTCTGCGGTGGCTGCCGTTTGGACTCCGGGCGGGCTCCACTGCAGTCACAGCAGGGCTCCTGGGCTCTGTCACATCTCCTGCCGGGCCTTCTGCCATTCCATAGCTTTGCTGCCACTGCCGCCAACCCCCTGCAGCTCCCAAGAGCGGCCGCCAGGGCTTTTTTGAGCAGAAATGCAGTTCCAGCTCGTGTGGCGTCAAAGGTGTGGCCTAATATGCAAATGAGTTTCTGCTGCAAAATCAGAGTATTGGCTGTGCATGTGCAGACTCTTTTTTTTATATTGGTGGGATTTAACACCCACCACATTTTTTTTTTTTAACATTTCAGATTTTTCTGCAAACCCGAGAGTCCCCAGGTTAACAGAAAAATCTGTTTCGTGTCAGCATAGCCCAAATCTGTGGACGTCAGACATCAGTGTTAGACGTAGAGCCGGGGATTTTTGAAAAATACTTTATGGGAAGAACATGATGCACTCGTGGAAACAGGGGTTGAATTCTAGCAGGAGCTCCTTTGCATATTAGGCCACACACACCCTGATGAAGCCAATCCTGCAAGAGCTTACAAAAAAGAGCCTTGTAAGCTCTTGGAGGATTGGCTACATCAGGGGTGTGTGGCCTACTATGCAACGGAGCTCCTGCTAGAATTCAACCCCTGCGTGGCAGGATGGTTTCTCTTGTTTAGGGTCAGTAAAAGCTCCGTGTTCAGCCCCTCCCCCCCCCCAATAAAGATGGGCATTTTTCCCTGGACCCACACATCATCAGAGACAGCAGTCATCTTCCACTGTCGTAACAACCCGCCTCCCTGAGCGTCTTCTCCACATTGGTAAAAATCCCGGAGGCGTATTATTATGATAGCCCCGTGTGGACCTGGCCTTTGATATCGATTAAAAAGGAAATATTACAGCTCCTTAGATTTAGAACAAACGCCCGCAGGCAGACATTTTCATCCGCTCCATCTTTAGACGCTTTTGAAAAGAAAAAGAAAAAAAGGCAATGTAATGATAAAAGTCACTGATGTTGAGGAAAGCATTCGGGGAGGGGAGGAATCCTGCCTTTTGTCACTGACCCTCCGCCCCACGGGGCCTCTGGTGACTCCGCAGGAGAGCGAAGACGCGGTCAAAGCCCTGGCGAAAGAAAAGGACCTGCTGGAACGGGAGAAGTGGGAGTTGCGCCGGCAATCCAAAGAGGCCACGGACCACGCCAGCGCCCTCCGGTCACAGCTGGACTTGAAAGACAACCGAATGAAGGAACTGGAGGCTGAGCTAGCCATGGTGAGAACCCCCCACCCACCCCCACTCACCCAGTCCCGCACACTGCTTGGTTTGTCTTTCTGGGAGGTACCTGCTTTAGCCGAAATGAAGCTGAAACAAGGCATGGATCAGTAGAGATGGCAACATCGGGGGCAAACAGCAGCCAGCTCAGACACACAAGGGCCACTGTCTAGCAGGAGAGCCATGGCAGACCCTCTCCATACATTGGTTGAGGCAGCGAGTGCCCAGTGTCCAACATCTGGCCTCCCTTGAACTGCCCATATGAGAAGCCATGCCATCACTGCCCTTAGCTTTAATATTGTGTCTTCAGCACCACTGGAATCAAGAATTGGTATAATTCAGGGGTGGCCAAGCTTGCTTTATGTATGAGCCACAGAGAATAAACATCAGGGGGAGGGACAGTGGCTCAGTGGTAGAGCATCTGCTTGGGAAGCAGAAGGTCCCAGGTTCAATCCCTGGCATATCCAAAAAAGGGTCCAGGCAAATAGGTGTGAAAAACCTTGAGACCCTGGAGAGCCGCTGCCAGTCTGAGAAGACAATACTGACTTTGATGGGCCAAGGGTCTGATTCAGTATAAGGCATCTTCATATGTTCATCAGATGTTTGAGACCCACAACACATGAACGTCAGATGTTTGAGAGCCAGGAGGGAGGGGTGGAGGAAGGGAAGGAAGGAACGAAGGATGGAAGGAAAATAGATTGAAGGAGGGAGATGTGGAAAGAAAGCAACTTTAAATTTATTCTCCAAGCCGGCTGACAGGGCAGTGGGGGCTTCCAGAGCCACACAGTATGTGTGAAACAGTCACAAATGGCTCTTGAGCCGCAGTTTGGCCATCCCTGGTATAGTTCTATGCCATCTGGATGTAATGTTTTAAAATGTTTATGTTTTTAAAATATTATTATTTGGTTGTTTTAATTGACCATCGACCTGTTTGTATTAACTGACTGTTTGCTATAACCCACCCGGAGCCCGCTTGCAGGGAGAGCAGGATCTAAGCCAAACCGAATAAATGAAATTCATGTTGTTCCCCCAAGGCAAAACAGTCCTTAGCGACGCTGACGAAGGACGTCCCCAAGCGACACTCCTTAGCCATGCCTGGCGAGACGGTGCTAAACGGAAATCAGGAATGGGTGATGCAGGCCGACCTGCCGCTCACGGCCGCCATCCGACAGAGCCAGCAGACGCTCTACCACTCGCACCCCCAGCATACGGTAGACCGGCAAGGTGAGCAGCGGGGGTCTCAAAACTTCCCATACCTGCATATTTGCTTTCTTTTTGCGGCATGCCTGGCACCTCCCCAGAGATGTCATCGCGTGCCCGTACGGTGGGTTGATAAAACAGAGGGATCTGGTGTGCAGCTATGAGGGATCAACAGAGGGATAAAACAGAGGGATCTGCTGGGCAACTATGCACATACATGTGCACCCCTTAGAAAGTGAGACGCTCCAAGTGCAGCGTAACTCAGATTATGATACCTTTATCCGTGGCGCAGAGTGGTAAAGCTGCAGTACTGCAGTCGGAGCCCTCTGCTCACGATCTGAGTTCGATTCCAGCAGAAGCTGGTTCAGGTAGCTGGCTCCAGGTTGACTCAGCCTTCCATCCTTCTGAGGTCGGTAAAATGAGGACCCAGCTTGCTGGGGGGAAAGTGTAATGACAAGGGAAGGCAATGGCAAACCACCCCGTAAAAAGTCTGCCCTGAAAACGTTGTGAAAGCAGCGTCACCCGGGAGTCGGAAACGACTGGTGCTTGCACAGGGGACCTTTCCTTCCTATCTGTCAAGACGTAGAACTCGAACTAAGGACCTCTTTGTTCCCTGTGAAGAGCACTGTAGGGCCTCCTGCTGGCTTGAGGAGGAAACTGCAGCCTGGGACATGAGCACTGCGCAATGCAAAATTATCTGGGTCCTGAGAACCAGCAGACCTCAGGGAGCCAGCCCTAAACTACTGCTCTAGCAAAATGCTAGAATGTGAAGGGTCTATACGGGTAGGGTTGGCAGCTCTGGGTTGGGAAGTTCCTGGAGATTTGGGGCGGGGCGGGGAGGCTGGGGAGGGAAGGGACTTCAGTGGGGTATAATGCTGTAGAGTCCACCTGCCAAGATAGTCGTTTTCTCCAGGGAAACCTGCTGCACTTTCTCTACTCACAACTACAAGGTTGTCTCTGTGCATCTCCAGACTGATCATGTGCAAAAAGTATTTTTCCAGGCTCAGTTCTGGGCACCTTGCCATGGCACACCTTGTGTCTGTCGGGCTGTTAGGGTTATCCTTCAACCACCAGGGAACACCCCGATGCAGATCCCGTGATCCCCGCTTGCGATAAAGTCACGTCTCCCATTGACTCCTCTATTCCTCTCTCCGTCCCTTGCCTTTCAGCCGTCCGAGTGAGCCCGTGCCATTCCCGGCAGCCTTCCATCATCTCCGACGCGTCAGCCGCAGAAGGCGACCGGTCGTCCACGCCGAGCGACATCAACTCCCCGCGGCACCGAACGCATTCGCTCTGCAATGTAAGGCGCCTCTGCAGGTCATTTGCTGTTCCTAACACTGTTCTGGTCGCGTGCTTCTCTGCCTTGGCTTGGCCGGACCGTCTCCCGACGGCCCGGCTGTTTCTGCCGCTGCTTGTTCTCGCTGCTTTTCTTAGTAAACAAAACCGCCTCTTTCAACTTGCACGTCCCTTTTGCTCCCAAGATCAAATAGAATTGGAGATTTGCCCCAGGCTGGGCTGGTTCAGGGAGTTTTCTAGCCAGCAGCAGTGACTGGAAGCAGTTCTGCATTGCTAAGGCACAGGGCTCTTTTTTTGAAGCAGGAACTCCTTTGCGTATTAGGCCACACACCCTGATGTAGCCAATCTTCCTGGAGCTTACAGTAGGCCCTGTAAGAAGAGCCCTGTAAGCTCTTGGGGATTGGCTACATAAGAGGGGTGTGACCTGATATTGAAAGGAGTTCGTGCTATGAAAAAAAAGCCCTGCTAAGGTCCTTTGAAATTAACTGGCAGAGAATGCCATCAAGTCGCAGCTGATTTACGGTGACCCCGTAGGATTTTCAAGGCAGGACATTTAGAGGTGGTTGGCCATAGCCTGCCTTGGCAGTTTCTCATCCAAATTTTGGCCCAGGCTGGCCTTGTTTAGCTTGTTTAGCTTCTGAGATCTGATGAGATTGCGCCAGCTTGGGTCATGCAGGGCAGCACTTTAAATTTATTATTAATTAGATTTATTCTTAATCCTTTATTCGATTTTTACTCCGCCCTTTCCCCGAGGAACCCAAGGCAGTGTACGTGGCTCCCTTTTCTCCCTCAAACTAACCCGTTTTATTCTCACAACAACCTTACGAGGTAGATTAGGTTGAAAGAAGAGTGACTGGCCCTGTCACCCAGCGAGGCTAATGGTAGAATAGGGATTCGAACCTGGCTCCTGGGGAGTTAGCAGTCTGGTACTCTGACTACTATGCAGCACTGGCTGTTTTTGAGGGGCCAGGGAGTCCTGTTCCCTCCCCTTCAACTTCCCTAGAATCCGCCATAATAAATTAATACGGTGTTCAACAGAATTGTCCGTGACTTCTAAGAAAAATTTAGACCCAAATCAGCCAGCCTGGAGTTTTTTCATCCCCCCCAAAAAGTGAGGGGGGGGGAATTTGTATAAACCGCATATGGCATGAGGGTTTTTTTGCTTCTCCGTATATTGCTTTTGCCAACCCCGTAGCGCAGAGTGGTAAAGCTGCAGTACTGCAGTCCAAGCTCTGCTCGTGACCTGAGTTCGATCCCGGTAGAAGCTGGGTTCAGGTAGCCGGCTCAAGGTTGACTCAGCCTTCCATCCTTCCGAAGTCAGTAAAATGAGTCCCCAGCTTGCTGGGGGGAAATGTAGATGACTGGCGAAGGCAATGGCAAACCACCCCGTAAAAAGTCTGCCGTGAAAACTTTGTGATGTGACGTCACCCCAGAGTCGGAAACGACTGGTGCTTGCACAGGGGACTACCTTTACCTTTTTATATTGCTTTTATGTCTACTTCCATTATTGGTATATTTCCTCTATACATGGAGGTTCTGTTTAGCTAATAGCTATTTATAATCCTCTGCCCCCAGCACAGGGTTACCAGGTCCTCCCTGGCTCAGCAACTGGTATTAAGATACTCTGCCTTTAAACATGGAGGCTCTGTTGAGCTCTCAGGACTAATAGACTTTGATAAGCCTCTCTCATGCATTTATCTGTATGTGATGCACTCATTTCCCCGTTCTGGCTCACAGGAGCCAGCAGGAGAGAATCAGGAGGCCCGGAACCTTAGGGAAAGCCTCTGTGTGCAGGGGTGGAATTCTAGCAGGAGCTCCTTTGCATACTAGGCTGCACCCCCCCTGATGTAGCCAATCCCCCAAGAGCTTACAGGGCTCTTAGTACAGGGCTTACTGTAAGCTCCAGGAGGATTGGCTACATCAGGGGGGTGGGGCCTAATATGCAAAGGAGCCTCCTGCTAGAATTCACACGGGGGGGGGGATAAGGGGGAACAAGCCCCACAGCTGGCTTTTTATTTGGTTTCCTGGCCTTTTAACAGGAAAGGGCAACTGTCTTTCAGAGAGGAAGCTAGATAGCGGGGAGGGGAGGGGGCGCTCGTTTCTTTGTTTTGTTTCCTTTGCGAAAAGCATGCCTGCTCTGCAAACGTGAAGCCCCTGCTTGTGCTCCTTTCCAAATCTGACCTGTCTCTTTCTCCTGGCAGGGAGATAGTCCTGGACCGGTACAGAAAAACTTGCACAACCCAATTGTCCAGGTAGGAATCAGCTTTTCCTCCAGGTTCCGGATCAAGCAAAAAAAAGGGGGAGGAGCTTGGCTAAAGCGATCTGTTGGGCTTAAACGGAGACCTGCTCCGAATGGATTGATGCTTTTGGCTTGCAAAGCCTCAGAGTGTGCAAGAAGAGAACTCCCGAGTCGGAGAGGGACATGGTGGGAGCTGGCAGGGCTCAGTAGGGCTGCCAACTCTGGTTTAGGGAATTCCTGGAGATTTGGGCAGAGCTTGGGAAGGCAGAATTTGGGGAGGGGCAGGAGCTCAGTGAGGATATGATCCCATACAGTCTACCCTCCAAAGCTCCAGGGGAACAGTCTACCCTCCATTTCCTCCAGGGGAACTGATCTATTTTGCTTGGAGATCAGTGGCCATTCCAGGAGACCTTCAGCCACCACCTGGACCTTGGTGACCGTACAGGGCTGGTTCTGGATTTGGGGGGCCCTCTGCAAGATGCTGCCTAGAGGGAGAGGGCAGGCAAGCAACTGCTCACTCACCTGGGCAGCCCACAAATCCACCACCACCAATCGGAGGAACTCCTTTGTAGCAGGAACTCCTTTGCTTATTAGGCCACACACCGCTGGTGTGGCCAATCTTCCTTGGAGCTTATAGTAGGCCCTATATACTTAGAGCCCTGTAAGCTCTTGGAGGATTGGCTACATCGCGGAGGTGTGGCCTAATATGCAAAGGAGTTCCTGCTACAAAAAGGCCCTGGGAGGATCAGACACTGCTCTGCTGTCTGGCCTCTATTAGCAGCTGCTGCTGTCACAGTCGCAGAACCTTTATTGGCATAACAACAACAGTAACAAATCAAGGAAGCGGGGGGGGGGGGGGAAAGGCGGTTAATGAAACATTCTAAGCAGACGTCTCCTCTAATAAGCACAGTAACACTTCGATAGTTTCAGCCTTATTTGAGGCTAGTGAGCTTACTATCTTGGTTTCATCAGATTTACCCTCCAGGGATTGCAATATAGGATCCAGATAGGAGGCACGTAAATCACAGTAGAATCTACAGGATAAAAGTACATGGTCTGTTCCTTCAGCCATCACTGCATGCACAAGCAGCAGAGGAAGAGAGGCCAGTGGTGTGGATGCTGAGCGAAGGGCGGGCAAACTCGGGCCGTCAAGAGGATTCAGTGCTGTCGTTGCCACCACCCAGAGGGAAAGAGCAGGGCAGGATCGCTGCTGCGGTGCCCCATTGGAGGGCCCGGCCACGGGGCCATGTTAGCTGCCCAACGATCCCATGCCTGGCACCAGCCCTCCCGCTAGCACTTCGGACTGGATCCCATCAACTTTTCCACTCTATCTTCCCCGTGACCCACCTTGGGACAACAATCCCTCGCTTGCCATTTTGGAGGTGAAGAGGAGCGCCTCACCCTTCATTCCCTAGTTTCTGTCCCACCAGGGATTAGTTTAGCCCTGGTTTATCTGCCCCATGGTGCAGACCGGTGAAGCTGCAGTACTGCAGTCAGAGCCCTCTGCTCATGACCTGAGTTCGATTCCAGCGAAAGCTGGTTCAGGTTGCCAGCTCCAGGTTGACTCAGCCTTCCATCCTTCCAAGGTCAGTAAAACAAGTACCCAGCTTGCTGGGGGGAAAGTGTAGGTGACTGGGGAAGGCAATGGCAAATCGCCCCATAAAAAGTCTGCCGTGAAAACGTGAAAGTAACGTCACCCCAAAGTCAGAAACGACTGGTGCTTGCACAGGGGACTACCTTTTTCTGGTATATCAGAGCAGCATGCTGGGTGCTCTAGGGAGGTGGAGGGGGTGGGGATGGATAGCTTGAAGGATTTGCCAGATGTGTTACGGCGGGTCTACCACAGACACTATGTCTGAAAGCAATGAGTGTATGTGAGAAGATTCCCTCCCCCTCACCATTTTTCAGATGTAAGGTCTCCGCAAACGAAAAGTAGCTTTTCTTTCTTTGCTGTTCCCGTTATTATGCTTGAAGGTAGCACCAGCTCAGAAGCAGGAGAATTTGCTGAGTTTCAGCAATAAACCATAAAAGGTTGAGGAACAGATAAGATCGATTACAGAAGCCCACAGAGAACACTTGTCCTTTTAAGTACACACACACAGAAGAATACAAATAAAAAGCATTCAAATGAACAGTCACATAAACTGAAGTTTTCAATGAGCTTGCTTTTCGTCTTCTGCCAGCATATTTTACCCAGTGCTAACAGATGATATCTGAAGGAGTTTGCAAGTAGATGATTCGGTGGGAGCAGTATGTTTTGATTTCCATACAAAGCCTGTAAAAATTATTGACAGGGCAATCCTACAAATGTATCTAGCAGTGTAAAGCTGGGAATGTGTTGATCATATTCGTCAAGGACACCTGTCTGTCTGTTTATTGAGGAAACTTTCTATCCCACCCTTCTATTCTAGGAATACCCGAGGTGGGGGGCGGGGAACTATATTAAAAACTGCAGTCCAATAAAAGAGTAATAGCTGCATCGAGCCGTATTAGCATCGAGCCATATATTGATATTGTTGGGAAGGTTCAGAAATTCAATCATTCCTGTTTTCCTCCCATGCTCAACCCCCCCCCCCCACATTACCTCAGAACACAAGCCCCCATTTCTTTCTCACTCGCTTCTTACAAGGCTGAAAACCTTTTCCTCTTCAGTCTCTAGAGGACCTCGAAGACCAAAAACGGAAAAAGAAGAAAGAGAAAATGGGGTTTGGATCCATCTCTCGGGTGTTTGCCAGAGGGAAGCAACGGAAATCCCTTGACCCCGGCCTTTTTGATGGTACTGCCCCCGATTACTACATAGAGGAGGATGCGGACTGGTGACCGCCTGCCCTGCCCTCTCCCGCTTCTGGTGCGTGTGCGTGTGTGGGAGTGTCTGTGTGCGCAAACGCCGCTAGCTGAACCCAGCGGATTGCGAGCCCGTCGCCTCTTCTGCGTTGCCTCTTCTGTAACCGCTGTACATAACCCCCCCGCCCCACAACGATCCTGTGTGTGAACCCCATTAACTGTTGTCTATGGAGCGATGCCAGTGGTGTTGGTGTAGCCCTCCCTGGTTCTGTTTGGGGGGGAGAGGTTCCCCTCCTGGTTTTCCGGGTTTTTTTCCTCCTCCCCCCCCCCACCCATTTTTTCATGTGTATTTTTCTCCTTCTTTTTACGAAACTTGAAAACTTGAAGGACTGCTGTGTATTTGTAAATAACTGATGACGACAAAAAGAAAACCCCGAAATTTTGTGCACTGTGTGCTTGTAAAAACGTCTCTTGTCCCAAACGCTGTTCCTCCAGCACCCGCTCCTGAGGTGCTGAAACTTGTCCGTTTGCAAAGATGGCTGCTGGGAGAGGGAACACCACATCCTGTTCACAGGGCACGCCCACTTTACCAGGCCAGGCAGCATCTTAGGATGAGTTTGGACCAGGGATGGGCAACTAAAAGTATGGCTAAAGCATACATCTTCAGGCTGTTTGCATACGAATCAAAGCGCGGGAAAAGAAAATTACCATCATTTCATGAGGGGGAAAGGGAAAGTGTGTCGACATTGTAAAAGAAAATCCACACTTTTAACGTTCCTTTTAGTTTTTCTACGCAAAGGCCCAGCGACACCGGTTTGCATGTGCTCTTAAACGGTGCAGCCAAAGGGGATGTAGCATACCGGCGAAGAGAACGTGCTGTGATACAGAAGGCTGCCGGTTCAGAACTCACCTCTGCCACACACACACAAGACGTGCCCTTAGGGCAAGCCCCTTAGTCCCCAGTTTGGGGGGATCATACTAGTGGCCTACCTTATAGTGCCATTGTAACGGTTACTGTGATGATAATATATGTGAGTTGCTTGGAACACTGAAATTGCTAAACCAACGCTAAATGTTATTCTCCATTGGGGGCACAGTTGCATGGCAAAACACATTCCTCTTTGGAGATTGTGGCTTGGGGGAGGAGGGCTCCCTGAGACAGTAGAAGTTGACCATCCCTGGTTTGTGTATCTTGAGAGAAATCTCACTGTGAGGTGGCAGGTCCCTCTAGTCGGTCTGTGTCTGTTAACTAGAAATGTGCCCTAATGAGGTAAAAAAATAAACCCAGTGGCTCCTTCCTTCCCTACCCCCAAACTTGAAAACTACCCTCTGGGGGGGGGGGGGGGCGCTTTTCTAAAACTGAGTCACCAAAGGATGAATGACAGAGATTGATTTACACCACAGTGAGATTTGTCCGCAAAAGATATCCCCTAAACATCCTCCTCAGGAGTGTTTCAGTCATGACACTTCTCCCTCACGGAAACAGCACTGTTGCCCCAACAGGTTTTGTGTATGTGACCCAGATGGCAAAATCAGAATTCACGCTGTGGTTCATAGGTGACCGTTTGCCTATACTGAATCTTCTTTTTTTCTGTGCGAGATAACCTTCACACATGAAGCATCCCTGCTTTCCATTTCAAAACACCCAGCTGGGCTAACCCTCTTCCCAGGCCAGGTTCAAAATAACCAGAAACCGTGCAGGTGTGTGTTGCTCCCCTCCACCCTCTTTCTTTATTATTCGTTTCAGTTTTGTTGATGCTTTCTAACCCGGAATAGTCGTTTAACCCTCTTTTCTCCCCTACTTCTTTTTTTTTTAATTTATTTGCACAATACAGAAGATGTATTCTAACTAAATTATTACATTAAATATTGGAATTTATATTTTTCCACGTCGGGTAGGGATGGTTTGGATGGGAGGGTGTTTCTACTTCTCTGTTGCCTGGGAGTTGAATTTGCAGAGCTGTGAAGTGTGATGGATTAGATGCCAAGAGAACAAATAATAATTCTTTTGCCCAGATTCCCTTCTCCTCGCCTCTGTCCTGCCTGCTTCCCCCTTCCAGACTCTTCTAGGTGCTTTTAGGTCCCGAATGGCCAGCTAAAAACCGTTTCCGCCCAGACCTGCCCAGGGAAAATCACCTTCTGGCCGACCCAGGTCAGCCCCTGCCCCTTAGAAGATGGCAGTGGTGTCCTCATTGTAAACAGTCCTCTGCCTTTTGGCAGGCGTCAAGTCGCCCCTGGAACTCATTTGTCTTCTGTCCCATTCTGTCATCTGGAGCAAACGTCAAGCGCAGTCGTTCCATGAGAGCAGGCTTATCCTTTTAACATTACAAAAGCCTTTTCAAATCAGAAATGTCTTTAAAGTTTTATCTTTCAGCCATGGAATGTTCAATACGGTCCTTTGGGTTTGAAATGAGCAAAGATGAGAGAGAAGGCTCTTCCACTCTTTGATTTTAATAACTTGTGTGCCCCTGTCGCTTCAGGGTTTTTCCTTTTCCACATGTGTTTTGCTCCCCCCAGTGGTCACTTTGATATTACATTGCTGTATCCCCAGCATAACGATACACCCGAGATTCAGTGGTTTCCATTGGAGAGATATTCTCTGGAGGGAGCAAAACATGGGAGAAAGAAAAAAAAAACTGAAGCAACAGGAGCACACAAGCGATGAAAATGGAAGTGTGGAAGAGCCCAGAGTCTCAAGGAGAACACAAAGATATTTCCTTAGATTCCTGGCTACAGAGGCAAGCAGTGATCCTGAAGCTTTCCGGTATTTCACGTCCACAAAACTTTTTTTGGTTCCCTATGCCAGCTTGACCATGCCAGCACAAGAGTTCCTCTTTTTTTGTTCCCTTACTTTACAGACTCTATCTTGGCCCTGGACAATTGTGATTATATTGTTATTATTATTGCCTGATTATTCGGGCATTTGGCAGGCAGTCCGTCAGTTTATTATTACAGTCATTGACCAGAACATTTTAGTCATCTAGAACAACCTTAAAAGTACCTTATAAAAGGTCCCACAATGAATCTGCGTGTTAAAATTTGATGACTTGATGGTTATTACAGTAAAAAAGAATTCAAAGGATTATTATTTAACCCTTTAAACCATTTTAAAAAGTCACTTTAATATTCTGGCATCTGTACGCCAGTGCTCTCCCCAAAGCGGCTTCCAGAAATTGCAACCAAATCAACATGACAAAGGGGAACAAACTCATCCTGGGCAGGGTCCGGTTCACCGGACTGGCTAGCATTGGCCCCAGGCTGTGAGCCACTGGCCGGAAGCCTTTTGGCTGTTGCCTTTGAGTTCGTACCTCTGTCCACACCCAGACTAAGTACCTGCAAGCAAGGGAGAAAACAGACTCAGTCCTGACAGTATTCAACATCTGCTAGCTAGATTCTTCCCCACTTTCTTCCCTGCTAGCTTCAGTTGATATCAGTGTGGCACCTTAGGCAGACTCACAGTCTGCTGCCCCCCCCCCCCGGGCCGCTGCCCCCTGCCCCTGCACCCCCTCCCCCCGCAGCAGCAGGAAGGACTAGAAAGCCTGGAAGGGTGGTCGTGGCGTTGCCTCCTCCCCACTTCCTTCCCATTCAAAAACTGCATGAGCCACACTGGGGTGGTTCCCTCTGGGGACTCCCTTTAAGTACACCTTCACCATCGTGTCCTCATTCATTCCATTTTACATGGAACAGACAGCAGTGGTGATGGACGCTTGATGCCAGCACTGGGGCTCGCTTGCCTAGCAAGGGAAAGGCTGCTTGGAGCCGCAGTGACCCCTGTTGTACACAGAGACAGAGCATAGGCAAGGGAAGGAATGGAGGCTGTTTTTCTTCCTCTTGCCTGTCACTAAGCTCCCAAGAGTCCTGAGAACATGAAGGACACTGCTGGATCAGACCAGTAGTCCACTCTGTCCAGCATCCTGTCCCACACAGTGGCCAAGCAGTTCCTCTGGAGGGCTGGCAACAGGACCCAAAGACAGAGGCCTTCTCATAAGAACACAAGGAGACCCCTGGTTGATCAGGCCAGTGAGGTTCCATCTGGTCCAGCACCCTGTCCCACCCAGTGGCCAACCATTTCCTCTGGAGGGCCCAACAACAAAGCTTAGAGGCCTTTGAATGTGGAGGTTCCTTTTTAGTCACCATGACTAGTAGCCGTTGATGGAGGCAGGGGTGGAATTCTAGCAGGAGCTCCTTTGCCTATTAGGCCACACACCCCTGATGGAACCAATCCTGCAAGAGCTTACACAAAAGAGCCTTGTAAGCTCTTGGAGGATTGGCTGCATCAGGGGTGTGTGGCCTAATATGCAAAGGAGCTCCTGCTAGAATTCCACCCCGGATGGAGGTATCCTGCATGAATCTGTCTAATCCCCTTTTAAAGCCATCTATGCCCATGACCATCACCGCATCTTCCATCCAAGTCCCACTACTAAATAAAGGCTCAGAAAGTCAGAACACAACCAGTGGGCTAGAATTAAATCAAAAGAGTTTTCAGCTAAATATTAGGAAGAACTTCTGTTACAGCAGTTCCTCAGTGGAACAGGCTTCCTCGGGAGGTGGCGGGCTCTTCTTCTTTGGAGGTTTTTAAACAGAGGCTAGATGGCCATCTGACAGCAATGAGGATCCTGTGAACTTAGGCAGATCATGGGAAGGAGGGTAGGAAGGGTTGCATCAGGTTTGGTTCTTATGGCCTTTTCTTAAATGCCCAGGAAAATCCCGATCATCAGGAATCCTGGAGGGTTTTGTTGCTGTTGGGGTTTTTTTTTGGGGGGGGGGGTTGCCATCTTCTGAGCATGGAGCAGGGGTCACTAGGGGTGTGGAGTGGAGGTAGTTGTGAATTTCCTGTGTCGTGCATAGGCAGGGGGTTGGACTAGATAACCCAGGTGGGCCCTTCCATGATTCTATCTGCTGCACCACACAAGACAGCCACTACGCCAGAGCGCATAAGCATGAAGCCGCCTTATACTCCATCAGATAACTGGCCTATCAAAGTCAATATTGTGTACTCAGAATGGCAGCAGTCTACGTGATCCTTTCCATGGGAGATGCTGGGGATCGAACCCGAGACCTTCAGCATGTGAAGCAGGTGCTCTGCCACAGCCCCTCCGCCAACAAAACCTCACAGTGACTTCCAGGAGGCAGTTTGCAGCTTGAAATAGGATGCAACTTGCAGAGTTGATGTTTTAATTTGGGGGCAATAGCCTGCTAGATTGGAAACCATGCTTTTAAGAGCCAGTTTGGTGTAGTGGTTAAGTATGCAGACTCTTATCTGGGAGAACCAGGTTTGATTCCCCACTCCTCCACTTGCACCTGCTGGAATGGCCTTGGGTCAGCCATAGCTCTGGCAGAGGTTGGCCTTGAAAGGGCAGCTGCTGTGAGAGCCCTCTCAGCCCCACCCACCTCACAGGGTGTCTGTTGTGGGGGAGGAAGGTAAAGGAGATTGTGAGCCGCTCTGAGACTCTTCGGAGTGGAGGGCGGGATATAAATCCAATATCTTCTTCTTCTTAAGAGCCTTTCGTGCCAAGCTGATAGAAGCTTCAAATCACCTGCAGAAAAATGGGAGGCATTCTTAAGGACAATTCATATTTCAGCTGCATTCTTCATGCAAGGTTTCCCTGGACCACTGAAACCAAGACTCTGCACGTAATGTGATTCTAGGCCTGTAACTCACACATGCGTATAATGCAGAGCACCCCAAAAGCCTTCACTTTTTTTTTGTGAAAGGCAGCATTTCTCTTGTGGTTCTGAAAATAAACATGAGAAGACTCAGAAATTAATATTCAAGAGCTGTTGGATTTGGGTGCCTTCCGTTGTTATTTGACCCCCCCACCATGCAGAGAAGCAAAATACAGCTATTAAAACCATCAACTTATGTAGCAGCTGATAAACTTACAAAGGAAACAAAAAAAAGTCTGCCCCCTGTCCTGCAGGATTTGTTCATAATCTCAGCCATGATGCAAGACAAGCAATGATTCCAATCCACGTGGCTGTGGAAACAGCTTTGAGCGCACAGCAGCCATCGCCAAACAAGGCACTTGCAATCTGAAATGCGTTATAAGTGGACAACAGTGCTTATTTTTAGAATTTAGTTTTCAAATGGTTTGGAGGGGGCTACCACACCTAAAGTTGTGTGTGTGAAGTGCCATGAAGTCACTTCCAATTTATGGCGACCCTACAAATTAATGCCCTCCAAAGCGTCCTATCGTTCACTGCCATGTTCAGGTCTTATAAACAGGGCTGTGGCTTCCTCAGGGGTGGAATTCTAGCAGGAGCTCATTTGCATATTAGGCCACACCCCCTGATGCAGCCAATCCTCCAAGAGCTTACAAAAAAGAGCCTTGTAACTTCTTGGAGGACTGGTTACATCAGGATTATGTGTGGCCTGATATGCAAAGGAGCTCCTGCTAGAATTCTACCCCTGGTCTTCCATGATTGGGACAATCCATCTAACGTTGAGTCTTCCTCTTTCCTTGCTGCCTTCAGCTTTTCCTAGCATTATTGTCTTTCCCGGTGACTTGTCTTCACATAACATGAGCAAAGTACAATCGCCTCAGCTTAGTCATCTTGGATTCTAGGGAGAATTCAGGCTTCATTTGATCTAGAACCCGCTTATTTGACTTTTCGGCAGTCCCCGGTTTCTGTAAAACTCCCCTCCAACACATTTCAAATGAATCAACTTCCTTCCCGTCAACTTTCTTCATCACCCAACTTGCACACCCATACATAGTAACAGGGAATACCGTAGTATAAATTAACTCAATCGCCAGCAACACATCTTGACTTAAGAATCGTTTCATGCCTCGACCTGGATAGCCCAGGCAAGCCTGATCTCATCAGATCTCGGAAGCTAAGCAGGGCTGACCCTGGCAAGTACTTGGATGGGAGACCTTCAAGGAATACCAGGAGAGGGAGGCAAAGGCAGGCAGTATCAAGCCACTTCTCTGAACATCCTCCATGCTCCAGTAGGGGTCACCAGAAGTCACCATGATTTCCAGGCATGCACATGCACACACACACACACACAAATAACCCCCCCCCCCAAAAAAAGAGAGAGAATCTTTTCTAGCATCAGTTCTTCTTGTACCCATTGGAATTCTAAAAACCGGTTCTTGTCTTGGTTCTCTTTGACATGGATGTTTCGTGGACGTGAAAACCAAGGTGATCTTCTCCACTCCAAATGTGGAAGGCCCAGAGTTTCTTAACACCAGCTGAAACTGGTAGTGACACCTTTGGGAGCTTTTTAATGGGTCAATGTAGTCAGGGGTGGGATTCTTTCAGGAGCTCCTTTGCATATTAGGCCACACCCCCAATGTAGCCAATCCTCCAAGAGCTTACAAAAAAGAGCCTTGTGAGCTTTTGGAGGATTGGCTACATCAGGGGGTGTGGCCTAATATGCAAAGGAGCTCCTGCTAGAATTTCACCCCTGATTGTAGTGCTTCTTTGGCACACTGTGGCCAGTCAGGACTGTTTGTTTTGATCTGGTTGCCAAGTCAGATTGTATTTTTCCTAAATCCACAGACACTGGGAGATATTTTTGGCTTTGGTCTTAGGAGCACAGCTTTCTAATGAGGCTTTGGTAGGCCTTCACACCCCCAGAGACTCTTCTGCCCTCCCCACTCCAAGCCTGGTGCTTTCAAACAAACCCCCCTCCCTTTTTTTCTGGTTTGTCTCTGTGACTTGCCCTTTGCAACTAACAGGCAGCTAACCTCAGCCAGTGCATTGTACATTTAACCAATGGCGTTTTGACATTTGTAATAATGAAAAACAATTAATTCTGAGTTGGGTTGGGTCTGTTTGTTTGTTGTTGTTGTTTTGCGCAGCCTCTTTGGAAAAGGGAAATCTTGTCTTCAGACTGCGTTGCTAAAAAGTGAAGACGTGGGGTTGCGAAGCTAGAGCCAGTGGGCACAGTGACCCAGCACTTGTGTGGGCATGGGGCACCTTGGCACAGCAGAACATTGGCGGAAGAGACGCCTCGTTGGGGAACAAATGAATGGTGTCCAAAGATATTAATGTCCGTTTTCAGGGCTTTCTTTGTTGCAGGAACTCCTTTGCATATTAAGCCACACGCCCCCTGACATAGCCAATCCTCCAAGAGCTTACAGTAGGCTCTGTACTAAGAGCTCTTGGAGGATTGGCTACATCAGGGGGCATGTGGCCTAATATGCAAAGGAGTTCCTGCTACAAAAAAAGCCCTGTTTGTTCTGCTTTGCTCAGGGGACCAGTCTTATGGGAAGGGAAAGATCCCTTCCTTGCAGCATTTTCCACATTCCTGGTCTTTCCTCTCCTTTTCCTACCCCACCCCACCCTTTTTTGGTTTGCTTTCTTTTGATTAAAATCAAATTCCAAGCAGCAAGCCCCTGGATATATTTAGACATTTCCTTTTTGTTACAGCCTTTTTTTTTTTTGTAAATTAGGAAATAATTATTTTAAAAACAAAACTAAGAAGGTGATTTATTTAAAAGAGAACTACAATTTAAAAAAAAATAGCTTATGGGTAACTTAGATTTAACCTTTTTTCCTCCCACATGTGTGGGGAAGAACAATTCCTTGAAGGCATGGATGCAAATATGAAAATATTAAAAAAAAACAACTAAATAAAGCTTATTTTAAAGTAAGTTGTTTTATGAGATCAATTGTGTTTCTTAATTCATGGGCCTGCAGCAAGAAATGGTTCAAGAACCGAGAAAGGGTGGGGGGCGTCTAATTCACGTTGAAGTTACACGACAAACAAAGATGGCGAAAATGATCCGACCACACTATGGCCGAACTAAGATGGCCGCCATTACACCGAGGCCTGCATAACGAACTTGTGACCCTGGGCTGAAACAGCAGCAAATCAGAAGCAGCCAAGCATGAATATATGAAGCTCCCTTGCACTGAATCAGAACATTGGTCCATCAACACCAGCAGGAAGTCAGGTATGTACTTGTGAACTCTCTTCCCAGATGCGTGAGACCCATTTCAGACCAGGATGGACACAGGGAGAAGGTCCTTCTGCTTTCCCAGTCTGATACAACTCTGGGGCAATGCTTCCCCTGAGCTGTGGAGTCTTGTGAGCAAAAATTCTACTTTGTGAGCAACTGGCATTACAGTTGTGAGCGACTGCATCAATTAGCCCGCTCTGGGGCCATTTTTCCTGAGCTAAGACAAAAATGTGTGAGCCAGAGGCTAAAAAAGGGTGAGCTAGCTCACAGTAACTCAGTTTAGAGGGAAGCAGGGGTTTTTTTTCTGTAGCAGGAACTCCTTTGCATATTAGGCCACACACACCCTGATGTAGCCAATCCTCCAAGAGCTTACAGTAGGCCCTGTAAGCTCTTGTAGGATTGGCTACATTAGGGGGTGAGACCTAATATGCAAAGGAGTTCCTGCTATAAAAAAAGCCCTGGAGGGAACACTGTTCTGGGGGTGTAATAGTTGTTCCATGGGGAAACCTTTGTGTATTCCATCAATAGATGCAGAGCCCCCAGCAGCAGAAACTGTGTGGCTTTTAACCATAAAAGAATTTGCAGTCAGGCTTTCCTATGCAGGCAAGCAAAGCCCTACTGAGATTTCATAAGAGTTACTGTCCCACTTCTCCTCTCTCCTCCTCCCTTGAAAACGTCTCCTTCTCCTCTCTCCTCCTCTCTCTTAAGTCCTTCTTGTATTCTCCACCTACCAGCCAGAGCATTCTTGAATCAGTTGTGAATCACCCATTCCGGTTTATCAGGAGTGGGGAATAAGAACAAAATACTGTTTTTTCACAGCGGAGGCAGAGAGGTTTTTATTTTTCGCAAAGATGGAGTCAAGTGAGTAGCTGCGATGGTCTCAAGCAGCAGAATCCAGTTTTGAGTCCAGCGGCCCCTTTTAAGACCAACCAAGTTTTATTCTGGATATAAGCTTTCGTGCATGCACACAAAGGCATGCACCCAGATTAAAATGTTGTTGGCCTTAAAAGTGCCACTGGACTCAAACTTGGTTCTTATTTTTCATGATCATTGTAGTGTTATTATGAAATTATGATAAAGGGTGGTTTTTTAAAAAAAGAGAGAGAGCGCAGTAGATTTACATACAAAGTGAAAAGCAATGCTTAATCTTCCCATTCCTCACACAAACTTGTAAGTAGAACAAAGTGGAGTCAAGTATCACCTTTAAGACCGACAAAGTTTTATTCAGAATGTAAGCTTTCCTGTGCATGCATACTTCTTCAGACAAGGAATGAGGTACAGTGAGCAGAGCTACATATAGCTGGTGGGCAGTGGTTTAGAATGCAAAGTGGTACAAAGTTAAAATCCAGTGGCAAAATGGTATAATGAGCAAATTGAAAGAACATTTGGTCTGGATAGCATTTGCGAGGGAAACCGATAAAAGGTAATAAAAGTTGTCTGTTAATTGCCCTGTTGCTAGCAAGTAGGGTTAAACTAAGGACACATTTTTTTTCTTAAAAGTTTTTTCTTAAAACTTGTAAGTCGTAATTGATTCATTAATGTCCTGGCTTGAGACGGAACAGGAAGTCATCATGGGGCCAGACTTGAGTTCAGGACCGACAAGATTTTTGGCGTAGAAGTTTTCAAGAGTCAAAGCTCTGTTCTTCAGGCCACACCTGGAATATTGTGTGCAGTTCGGGAGGCCTCACTTCACAAAGGATGTGGACAAAATGGAGCGGGTGCAGAGGAGACCGACAAGGATGATCGGGGGCCTGGAGACCAAGCCCTAGGAGGGAAGGCTGAGGGATTTGGGAATATGCAGTCTGGAGAAGAGAAGGTTGAGAGGAGACATGATTGCTCTCTGTATTTGAAAGGCTGTCACTCAGAAGAGGGCAAGGAGCTGCTCCTATTGGCGGCAGAGGAGAGGACTCACAATAATGGGTTTAAATTAAGGGCGGGAAGGCACCGGCTGGATATTAGGAAAAACTTATTTGACAGTAAGAGCTGTAAAGTGGGGAAATCCGCTACCAAGGGAGGTGGGGAGCTCCCCCACACTGGCAGTCATTAAGCAGCGGCTGGACAAGTCTCGTCAGGGATGCTCTGTGCTGACCCTGCATTGAGCAGGGGGCTGGGCTAGAAGGCCCTTCCAACTCTGAGATTCTGTGATTCTACTACAAACCCTTTGAAACTATTAACCGGGGTGCAGACCAGAAGCAAAACGGAAGCGGGGGGAAAGGGGACTGTTTTATTACGTTAGACTTCCAAGGAAATGTATAATAATGGGTTAGGGCTGCCAACTCAGGATTGCAAAATGCTTGGAGATTCAGAGGCAGTGCCCATGGACAGCAAAGTGAAGATGATGATGAGGATGATATCGAATTTATATCCTGCCCTCCACTCCAAATCTCAGTCTCAGAGCGGCTCACAATCTCTTTTATCTTCCTCTCCCACAACAGACACCCTGTGAGGTAGGTGCAGCTGAGAGAGCTCTCCCAGAAGCTAGCCCTTTCAAGGACAACTCTGTGAGAGCTATGGCTGACCCAAGGCCATTCCAGCAGCTGCAAGTGGAGGAGTGGGGAATCAAACCCGGTCCTCCCAGATAAGAGTCCGCACACTTAACCACTACACCAAACTGGTTTAGGGAGCGAAGGGAATGCTGAGGGGGGATGTAATGCTGTAGAGTCTATCCTCTGAAGCTGGCATTTCCCATGTATGCCTGCACAGACAAACACTAGTTGAACAACAGTTACAGGTAAGTGCAACCACGTTTTAATGAGAGAGGAGATGGTTAAAAGGATTGTAACTTTGAGAGACCTGAACTCTGCTTAGCCAGTTAAGCGGATGAACCTTACTTCATACTTCCCAGGAAACGAATTCTACAGAAAAGCATGGCCTCATTTCTGCCCTTCCCAAGCGAGCTAAAAGAACCGTGTGGAGGAGTGGTTGGCTTTGTGAGTGAAGACCATGGATCAGGGAGACAAAACAAGGCCTTTCAGTGGTGATGAACGCCAGCATTACCCTGGCAGCATTTTTAAAAAGCTCATTAGAGGGAATTTACAGCCGCTTCCAGGTTCCTTTCGGGCTGCGGTAAGGCTGGGTCAGCAGTTCCAAGAGGAGAAGTGCAACTTTTAAAATTATTATTATTATTCGTTTAGAGATTTGTACACGGATCAGAAGTGAGTGGTAGAAATTCTCCAACCGAAAGGTTATTTGTGTTCCCAATTACAGGGAAGAAGGATGCCCAAATATTCTGCGGGGATGGCCTGAGCACGCAAACCGCACTGACTTTTCTCCACTGCCTGGGATGTCCTCTACTTCCACAGTGTGTCCTTTCCTTTTCTGCCCATTACAGGTTGACCTGGAAACCAGGTTGCCAGCAGGTCTGGCAGGCTGGTAGCTATAGGAGGCTTGGGGGGGGGGGCAAGCCACTCTGTTTAAACCCCCTTCCCTCTGTAGGGCCCCTCCGTTGGAGGGCCTCTGATATTTTCTATTTCGACCAACAGGACCCAAGGAATAGGGACGGAAAGCAAGCGAGCACAACAGATAGCAACAAGAGCAAGAGAGCAGGAGAGAGTGACAGCCAAGGGAAGAGCAAGAGAGAGTGACAGCGAGGGAGAGAGCAGGAGAGCAACAGCAGGGGGAAGAGAGCTAGAGAGAGCAACAGCGAGAGAGAGAGAGAGCGACAGCAAGGGGGAGAGTAAGAGCGGGGGCAAAGTGAGAGAGAGTGACAGTGAGAGAGCATGAGAGAGAGAAAGAGAGCGGGAGAGACAGTGTGATGTCCCCCTGGGGTGGGACTGAATGGCAGAACTGCTGTCTGCATTTATCGCTTTCGAACAGAAGCAGCATTTAACGGCTGTTGTCAGGGTGAAAACAGGCAGATGATGGTTTTGGAGCTTTACAATTGTTTTGGAAGCAAGAAAGAAAATTCTCTTCTCCTCTGAGCAAACCTTGAACAGAAATGCTTTGCAATAGAAGCCAACTGTCGGTGTTGTGTATTGGCCAGTACCTATCATGCACCTCCACTCTGCTTCTTCCTTCTTTCCTAAAGGTGATTTCCCCCACCCATGTGTGGAAGTCTCTCCTATGTGGGGTTTGGGAAGGTGGTATAGGGAGTGTGCAATACCCTCTGATTGCAAAGGAAGAGACACTTTGGCCGTGAATGCTGTCCACCTGTTTTGAGGTATGTTCTTCCCTTTCCAGTTTGGTATGGTGGTTAAATGCACGGGTTCTAATCTGGGAGAACCGGGTTTGATTCTCTACTCCATATGCACCTGCTGAGCAATGTTCCCTCTAAGCTGAGTTAGCATGAGCTAGCTCACAGATTTTCAGCCTCCAGCTCACACATTTGTGTCCTAGCTCAGAAAAAATCACCCCAGAGCACAATAATTTATGCAGGAGCTCACAACTTCAAATGCCAGTAGCTCGCAACTTTAGTACCAGTAGCTCACAAAGTAGAAATTTTTGCTGGGTTTGGGGATGCAGCTTAGAGGGAACGTTGCTGCTGAGTGACCTTGGGTGAGTCACAGTTCTCTCAGAGCTCTCTCAGCCCCACCTTCCTCACAGGGTGTCTGTTGCGGGGAGGGGAAGAGAAGGGGATTGTAAGCTGCTCTTGAGCTGTTGAAGCCAATGGACGCTTGACTCCACTTGCGACTGTGCTGTAGATTTATTAGTATTGTACTCCTAAAATGATGTGATCACAGCTTGAAGAAGTTCCACTCTGGGGTCTGCTCAGGCTTAAATCTCAATCTCATAATTAATCCCCCCAAATACCATCAGTTCTTTCACCAGATACCTTGCAAAGGTGGAGACGGCTGGAAATGCCTGACATCTGTATGAACAGCAGGAAAAGGTCATTCTCCCCAGGCGCTTCCATTTGACGCTGCTAATTTTTTAAAAAGGTCAGGCAAAATATCTTAGCTTCCCGGAGGATAGACTTTGGCTTCTGTCTTGCATTGGAAGCAAGCGAAGTTGCTAAAATCAGACAGATGCAAATAGAATTTGGTTTCAAGATTTGGAGGTGGTCGTTTTGAGAGCCTAAAAGGTCTCATGGGAAACATGTGGATTCTTGTTATTTGAAATAAGTCCATATATTAAATTCTTTTTCCACATTCTCATTTTCCCCACTAGTAAATCCCTGTTTCTTTGTGTCCCCCCCCCCACCTTCCAATACTTCACATTTTACTCCCTCTAGTGCTTGATTTGATATTATACTGTTTTATATCCAGCATAAAAACCTGCAATTTAAATCTGCAGGGAGTTATGTGGACATAAACCAGTGGGAATACTGAATTGACAGGGAGCAAAATGTGTGTAGGACAGCCCCCCTCCTCCTCCTCAAAAAAGAAAAAAAAGACAGGAATTTACAAGTGAGGAAAATAAAAAATGTGGAAAAGCCAGCTTTCACATATTTTGGGCTGGATCTAACGTTTCTGCTGATCTGGGGCTGGATCTAACGTGGAACCTTCTTCTGATGGAAGGTGCCTTCTGCTGATGTAACACACATTTTTCTATTTGAGGAAGCCTACATACAGGGCTTTTTGGGTAGAAAAAGCCCAGCAGGAACTCATTTGCATATTAGATCACACCCCCTGACTCCAAGCCAGCCAGAACTAGATTTAATGCCTTGTTAGATTTAATGCTTCCTGGTGCCAGGCCTGAAATCATTGCTGAGTTTAGTCATTTTTGGACTAGTAAAAAGTAAAAACAAAAAAAAATCAGGGGTGGAATTCTAGCAGGAGCTCCTTTGCATATAAGGTTACACCCCCTGATGTATCCAATCCTCCTGGAGCTTACAGTAGGCCCTATACTGAGAGCCCTGTAAGCTCTTGGAGGATTGGCTACATCAGGGGGTGTAGCCTACTATGCAAAGGAGTTCCTGCTACAAGGAAAGCCCTGGGTTTGGGGATGAAGCCTGGGAAGCATGGGCTTTGTGGAGGATCCAATGCCGCAAAGTCCATCCTCCAAAGCATCCATTTTATCCAGGGGAACTGATCTCTGTTGTCTGGAAATCAGCCAAAATTCCAGATCTCCTGGAGGCTGGCAACCCTAGCAGCAAGTGTTACTCCAGGCTCTCAATAGCCTTGCCAACGTAGCAAACCTTGTCCTCCGGCTCCAGCAGGTACTGGACAGCAACTAACCATCTTCCTCTGAGAGTCAAGAAAGAGGTCACAAAGGCCAAACATTTCCTTGTTAGGAATTAGTCCCCGTTCTCTGCAGCCAAACTTGGGTTGCCAACTCCACAATGGGAAATTCCTGGAGATCTGGACAACAGCCTGGAAGGGCAGAGGGAGGTCAGCAGGGCTGTGAGGCCAGAGATTCCGCCCTCCAGAGCAGTCGTTTTCTCCAGGGGAATTGATCGCTGTCATCTGGAAATCAGCTGAAATTCCAGATCTCCAGGCCCCACCTGGAGGCTGGTAACCCTATGCTTCCAGGCCCCACCTGGAGGGTGGCAACACTAAGCTTCCAGGCCAAAAGTTAGTGGTCAGTGAACAGTTTCCCAAGGCCCATTTGCGCTCCAAGCACCCCCACCTCCTTAGGAATCCTGCAGAAATGGCGGCTGACATCTCAATCGAATGCACTTCAGGGGGAGCCAAGTGACAGGGTTGCCAGCCTCCAGGTGGGGCCTGGAGATTTCCCGCTTTTACAACTGATCTCCAGCTGGCAGAGATCAGCTCCCCTGGAGAAAATGGCTGCTTTGGAGGGTGAACGACTCTGGGGCACTGTATCCTGCCGAGGTCCCTCTCAGGACCAGCAGGCTGACTATCTGGCACCCTAGGCGAGGCTAACTTCTGGGGCACCCCCACACTGATAACTACATGGGGGTGCCCCAGAAAGCCAGCGCCCTAGGCAATTGGCTAGTTTGCTTGGTGGCAAGGCTGGCCCTGGTCCCTCCCCTCCCCTCCAGGCTCCACCCCACAATCTCACAGAGATCTGTCATCCCCAAGAGACCCTCGCTCAGAAACGGGGAAAGTCAGCCCAGATGCACCCGCAGGTAGGAGAAAGCAGCTCATACCTGCAGTCAGAAACCGCGGCTCAGAAGAGCCTTTTGACACGGCTGCGTTCAGCTCAGAGAGCAAGGACTGCGCCCCAGCTGTGCTTGGTGGCATGACAAATGCCAGTGGGCCAGAGAGGCCCAAGATCAACGCGCGGGCGTCCAAAGAGCACAGCAGAGAAGCGGAGAGCTTCACATTCAGAAGACGACGCCTCGCCAGTCGGCCCAGACAGAACCCTGGCTGGGGATCCCCGTTGTCCACCAGACAATTACCTTCCCATCCATCAAGCTAATTACACCAATTAATAGAAAGTGACAGGCCAGGCAGGGCTGTCAGGGGAGGATTTGGGGGGAAACGGAAGGCTGGCATCCAATTTGTCATCCCCAAGAGACCCGGAGAGGGATGATGGATACTTGGCTAATTAGCACAGAGCCTGCGTCAAGGCGGAGGAAGGTGGGCGGGGAGTGTTGTACCCCCAAGAAAGGAAACGAGGGATGGTTCCAGTTGGGGGGGGGGGGCAGGCAGAGAGTTCACAGGGTCCTCCTTCCCTCCTCTGCTCACCACCAAGCTCCCAATTGCCTTCTTTCCTTTCCCTCTGCCTTTGTGACTTCCAGCTGCCTGCATGTCCTTCTCCTGCCCACCTGTGTGATCTTTCACCACCCAACGCTTCCAGCTGCCCGCATCGCTCGCATCCCCAGGGCCGTAGCCAGGATTTTATAAGTCCAGAGGGCTTTTTTTTAAGGCAAGGGGCACCCTTTCCCATCCACTGAGGGGCTTGCCGCTTCTCAGAAGCTTTCTCAGAAGAAGAAGACCGCAGATTTATACCCCGCCCTTCTCTCTGAATCAGAGTCTCAGAGCGGCTTACAATCTCCTTTATCTCCTCCCCCCCCCCCCAACAGACACCCTGTGAGGTGAGTGGGGCTGAGACAGCTCTAACAGCAGCTGCCCTTTCAAGGACAACTCCTGCGAGAACTATGGTTGACCCAAGGCCATTCCAGCAGCTGCAAGCGGAGGAGTGGGGAATCAAACCCGGTTCTCCCAGGTTAGAGTCCGCACGCTTAACCACTACACCAAACTGGCTCTGAAAGTGGCCAAGTCGAGGCAGCCAGCCTTGAAACTTTGGACTTGAGAAGGGACTGCACTTTGCGTGCAAGCAGGGGGGGTTGCTTCCACCTCCCTCTCCCCTACCACAACGCTTTGCAGCCAGTAGCTCCATCCATCCACCCCCCTCCCCAGCCCATTCCACATGGCTTCCTCCACTTCCTGCTCCCCCGCCTCCCTCCTCTCCGCCTGCTGCTTTTTGCTACAGCAGTGCACTGTGCCCTGCTCAGCTCTCCCGGCTCCGACTGTCACTGCTTTGGTGGCTCAACCATGGCAGAGAGAAAGAGAGAGAACATCCATCATAGAATTAGAGAGTTGGAAGGAACCTCCAGGGTTATCTAGTCCAATGCAGGAAATGCATAAATACGCCCCCCCCCTACACACACACACACACACACACCCAGTGACCCACCCTTGCTCCATGCCAAGAAGATAGCCAAAAACAAACCTTCCAGGATTCCAGGCCAAACTGGCGTGGAGACAAATTGCTGCCTGGCCCCAAAGTGGTGAACAGCATTCTCTGGGCATGTAAGAAAGGGCCATGAGAATTAGCACATGTCATTTGCTGAACAGGGCCTGACTCCAAATTCTTAATTCTCTTTGCACAGGGCTTTTTTTATATATAGGAAAAGCCCAGCAAGAACTCTTCTGCATATTAGGTTACACGCCCTGACATCACCATTGCTTCACACAGGGCTTTTCTGTAGAAAAAGCCCAGCAGGAACTCATTTCCATATTAGGCCACACACCCCTGACACCAAGCCAGCCGGAACTGCGTTCCTGTGCACTCCTACTCAAAAAAGACCCTGTGTTTGCATAGTCCTTGTTCTGAATAATATGGAAGGTCTGATCCATGAAAGCCTGGCTGACTCATCTTTTCCGAACTAGTTTTTAGGAGTTCTTCCCTTCTGACACCCCTTCCCTTCCCTTCTGTCGGACTCTGCAGTGCTGTAATCCTGACACCTAGTGACCATTTAAGGGACTGAAAATCTCCTCTGCTTCTGTTGTTGGAAAGAGCTCTGTTCTAACACCAGGTAGGGCAGAAGCAAGGAGGGGGAGGGGCAAATTCCCACGTAGACATTTGAGGACCGCTTCCTCACCCATTTCCCTGAAGATTTTCCAGAACTGCCTCCTCCATCAAGCCCATATCTTTGTTTCATTTACAAAAACGATATGCAATATGGAGTTCATTAATTTAAAACATCTTTATTGTGTTATTTAACAAGGGGGAAAGAAACTGATGAAGATGACAAAGAAAAAGACAGACAAATAGATAGATGATAGATACATAGATAGATGGACGGACAGACATAGATAGATAGATAGATAGATAGATAGATAGATAGATAGATAGATAGATAGATAGATAGATAGATAGATAGATAGATAGATGATGGATGGATGGATGGATGGATGGATGGATGGATGGATGGATGGATGGATGGATATACAAAAATCTCATTTGAAATACCCCTACTATTTAAGCTGTGATAATTGCTACTAACTAGGAATATTCTTAAGCTTCCCACCCCAAAAGAGATTTCCATCAGTGTTTGTTTTTTTTTAAGAGCCTGAAAGAGGACCGGTCCTCTAAAAAGAGGACATCTGGTAACCCTACCATAGGGTTTCTAAAGCAAGATTAGTTTGGAGAACCTCCTGATGGCACATGGGTTTTTTTGTTTGGTTGGCCACTGTGTGACACAGAGTGTTGGACTGGATGGGCCATTGGCCTGATCCAACATGGCCTCTCTTATGTTCTTATGGAGGTGATTTTCCATTGCCTGGTTCTTCATAGTAACCCAGGACTTGCTTGGTGGCCTCCCACCTAAACTAACCAGGGTCAATCCAGCTTCGCTTCCAGGATCTGACAAGATCAGGCTAGTTTGGGCCTTCAGGTTAGGGCATGAAAACCATCAAAATTAGCAATAACATCAGTTCTTCTATGAAATGTTTTTTTGTTTTCATTTTTGTTTCTGAAGGAGTGCCTGCACCTGTATTTCCCGCTCAGCTTGCTCCACAACAGCAAATCCCAACAACGGGACCCAACCATCTGTCTCAGTTTAAGGCAACACGTTCAATAGTAACTGGAAGTGACAATGGGTGTTTTTGCCATCAATATGTGCATAGGGAGCTAGACTTTTACTGTGGACTAGTAACCTCTGTGGGCTTTTTGGCAAGAAGGCCTAGATGAATCCTTCAGAGCGGTTCAGCTGCCAACCATTGGCTTTCATCAAGGTGGCGTTGGCTGGCTCACAAGGTTCTCCCCTCCTCCTTCCAGTCAGCTACTATCCTGAGAGATTCTGTGTGTCAGGATTTTGTCCCAGTCACCAGCCTTGCGGGGTGGCTCTCGCTGGCATCTGCAGGTGTCTCTCCACAAGGGCAAAAGATGCCCGCTCCCACAAGAAAACAAGCTCATACAGCACGAGCCAGGAATCCAAATGGAGCAGATGGCAGTACCCAGATGGTACAGAGTGAAAATATTATGCGTTTGTTTACATATGTACACACAAAGCCAGACCTTATGTGAAGCTCCAGAGATCTGTTTTTTCTCACGACAATACAAGCTCTGGGACAAATTGACAGGAGAGACATTGTGCTCGGTAAGTCAGACGAAAAAATAACAAGAAGGGTTCGTGTACGGGGCCTGATAGCCCTTGGGTGCATGGCCATTCCTCACATGTTGGTTGCCAACTCTGGATTGGGAAATTCCTGGAGATTTGGTGGTGGTATCAGGGGAAGGTGGAGTCTGGGGAGGGAGCTCATTGGGGATGTGATGTCAAAGAGTCCCGCCTCCCAACACTGCCATTTTGCCCAGGGGAGCTGACCTCAGTCATCTGGAGATGAGTTGTAATTCCAGAACTCCAAATGCTGCTCAAATGAGCAGTTCAGCTTCTAATGTGAATTTAGGCAGATCATGAAAAAGAAGGCAGGAAGGGTTGCATCAGTGCTTAGTTCTTGTTGCACCTGGGTTTTTTGGCCACTGTGTGCACAGAGTGTTGGACTGGATGGGCCATTGGCCAGATCCAACATGGCTTCTCTTATGTTCTTATGTTTCTTTCATGCCCAGGGAAATACTGTTCACCACTTTGGGGTCAGCAATTTTGCTGCAGGCCAGTTTTGCCAGAGATCCTAGAACTCCCCCCCTTTTTTTGTTGCCATCTTCTGGGCTTGGAGCAGAGATCACTGGGTGTGCATGTAGAGGTGAGGTACTTGTGAATTTCCTGTACTGTGTAGGGGTGGACAAGATGACCCTAGAGGTCCCTTCCAACTCTATGATTCTCTGATTCTAATGCTGGAGTTATCTTCCCTGTGGCTTTCTTCAAGAACAAAAAGTCAAGTTGCTAGCCCCGATAGTTTTGTAAAATGCCAATGGGAAATAATCTGGCACTTTCTACTATATCTGACAGTTTTGGTGTCTAGCTGTAACTATTCGCACGGACACCTAACAACATCAAGTCTAAAATTGTCATTTAAAAGTTTGGTGTTCCTTCTGTGTTTATGGAAACAAAAAACAGCGTTTGGTCTTTAACGTTCTCTCCATTGCTGCTGAACAAATCTATCCAGATTCCACCGCTTTGGATTATGTTCCGTTTTTACAGAAGAGACGCAGCAAACCATGCAGAAGACAAGGAAGCCCTTCATGCTGGTCCAACTTCTGGCTGGCGTTTGCAACAGAGAAGATAATGTTATCAGTGCAAAGCTGGGCTGCCATTTAAAAAATGCCCTTCTATGACTGCGTTTAAAGGGAACACCCTGCACTAACAAAGAGGTGTTCTTTTCTCATTTTTTCTTGGAGTGGGTGGAAAAAAGCATTTGAAGTAATTCCATTCCATTCAGTTTTATTACGGTCCATGACCAAATAGACAGCACAATGCAAACCAACAACAACCACAGAAAAATTGTAAAAATCAAGAAAGACCTAAATAAGTAAGACATAAAATATATCAAATATAAATGTATAAATAAAATACTGAACATTAATACGAATAATGAGAAATAACAAATAAAACAGTATTGGTCTGACATCTTCTAACTAATTGCCTCAACATTGGCTTGTGGGAACCATAGAATGCAATTTAATTGCATGGGAACAAAATTATTCAACCTTATGCATGGTCTCTGAATTTATAACAGTTGCAGTAACATTTTGGTGGTATACACAGGGATTTAGGAAAAGGTAAGATACAAGGTTGAAAATATTCAGAAATAATTTTTAAAAAGAGGCGGTTTCAAGACCCCTTCTTTACATAATCCTCACGAATTCTCCTAGCTGCCGCCATGAATTTGGCACAATTAAATGTGAATTGAGGATTAGAGTAAATTCTTTGAGAATGCACAGCTCGCATCCATTGGAGGGTGGGGTTTTGATACAATATCCCACAATCAATGCTCCCTCTAAGCCGTGGAGTCTCGTGAGCAAAAATTCTACTTCGAGAGCTGCTAGCATTAAAGTTGTGAGCTGCTGCATCGATTAGTTTGCTCTGGGGCCATCTATCCTGGGCGAAGACAAAAATGTGTTAGCTGGAGGCTAAAAAACCTGCGAGCTAGCTCATACTAACTCAGCTTAGAGGGACCACTGCCCACAGTGCAGTAGTTTGGAGATATTGTGTCTTGGTGCTGTCTCCGTTTGAAGAAGGTGTGTGCTCCTGAAGTGGACAAGGAGGATTGTTCCTCTGGCATAAACTTTATTCCTCCTCAGAACAGTGCTAGAAAAAAAGGACAAGGTAGTCCCCTGTGCAAGCACCAGTCTTTTCTGACTCTGGGGTGACGTTGCTTTCACAACGTTTTCACAGCAGACTTTTTACGGGGTGGTTTGCCATTGCCTTCCCCAGTCATCTACGCTTCCCCCCCCAACAAGCTGGGTACTCATTTTACCGACCTCGGAAGGATGGAAGGCTGAGTCAGCCTTGAGCCGGCTACCTGAAACCAGCTTTCACCGGGATTGAACTCAGGTCATGAGCAGAGAGTTCAGACTGCAGTACTGCAGCTTGTACCACTCTGCGCCACGGTGCTAGAAACCTTCCTGCAAAGTGTGTGTTGGGGGGGGGGGAGCTAGGATTACCGTCCTCCAGGTGGGTTAGAATGAGGAAGAGACACACAGGTAGTGTTCCCTCCAAGCTGAGTTAGTGTGAGCCAGCTCATAGTTTCTTAGCCTCCGGCTCACACGTTTTTGTCTTAGCTCAGGAAAGATGGCCCCAGAGCAAACTAATTTATGCAGTAGCCAAATTGCTTGCTCCCAGCTTTAATGCCAGTAGCTCACAAAGTAGAATTTCTGCTCACAAGACTCCGCAGCTCAGAGGGAACATTGCATGGGAGTGGAGGTAATTAAGTGAAAGGTCAGCTGTGTGTGCAGTTACAAAGATTAATCAGGTGTACAAAAATGTCATAGAAAATTCCATTCTCGACACAACGCTTTGTTAGAATTCTTCATAAAAATTAAGTGCTTGTGCCTAACCAATGCATAGCCCATAAGAAATACAACGTGCAGTGGAATCAACAGAAGGACATCTTGATCACCACTTCGATGCAGCTGGCTAGCTTACTGGTCAGTTTCAAAGACTTTCTTCAGGGGAGGGGTTAGTTGGGCCTCATTTTGGGCAGGAGCTCACAGGAGTGGAACCTCTACATTTTATTGTGCTCTTTCTTTCTTAAGGAAAGGAAAGGTCCCCTGTGCAAGCACCAGTCGTTTCCGACTCGGGGATGACGTTGCTTTCACGACGTTTTCACGGCAGACTTTTTTTATGGGGTGGTTTTCACAGTCATCTACACTTCCCCCCCAGCAAGCTGGGTACTCATTTTACTGACCTCGGAAGGATGGAAGGCTGAGTCAACCTCGAGCCGGCTACCTGAAAAACCAGCTTCTGCTGGAGATCGAACTCAGGTCGTGAGCAGAGCTTAGGACTGCAATACTGCAGCTTTACCACTCTGCGCCACGGGGCTCTGTTCTTTCTTAACCCCCCCCCCCCCCACTTGCTTCTGGCTTCCACTGTTCAAAACCCCCGTGGGAATTTTGCTGAACTCTTAAGATTTGACAAACTTTCTAATATTTCCCCCCACAAAAAATATGAGTTGTGCTAATGAGCTCCAGCACCTCTTTTTCTAGAAAATGACCTAGCCTTGTCTAGGGTGCCAGACAGTCTAGGGTCGGCCCAGATTGTCCCATATTTTCTTCTTGTTCCGAGCCGCTGAAATACACTCAACGGCGCTCATCACAAGCTCTAACGAAGCATTGTGTCGAGTATGGATAAACGCTCTTGAATTTTTGATGAAATTTCTGCACCATTGATTACTCTTAGTAATTTCACGCATGGTTTATCTTTCACTTAATATCTTCAGGTGGGGCCTGGAGATCTCCCTGAATTACAACTGATCTCCTGGCTGGAGGGATCAGTTCCCCTGGAGGAAATGGTGGCTGCCAATGATAGAAAATATGCCAGGTGCTCCCAGCCTTTTTCAGCCTGCCAGTGCCAGATTAAAACCTGTGGAAGCCCCTAGGCAGTCGAAATCTCGCCCCACCCCCTGCAAATTATCTCAGAGTTGGAGCACCCGCCCCACTGCCTGTGGCCCTCACTGTAGCCTGCAGCCTTCTCAAAAGTCCCTTTGACAAAGCTGCAGGGGAGAGGCAGAGAGAGGCAAACTTGGCGATGACGCCAGCAGCAGCCGCACCAGGCAAGTCTGGCAAAGAGCGGCTCAGTTGCTGGCTGCGTGTGCAAGCCGGGAGCGCTGCAAGCAGAGGGGGAAGCCGGTCCAGGGCGTCTAAAGACATAGGGGCCCGTAGGCCAGTACCTATTTGGCCTGATCGTTAATCCGGCCCTGCAGCCTGCAAGCACCTTTGGAATTCCAACAAAGTGTGGCAGGCAGCTGTAATATTGGCAGATCTTCACGTATCACCTGGAGGGCAGCAACTCTAATTACAAAGTCTGGGTGTTTTTTTTTTAAAAAAAGAGACTTGACTCTAACAGCAAAGGTTCCCAATAAAACAGAACAGGGTGGATTAAAGGCAGGGGAAACACTCATAATCTTATTTTTTAATAAATAAATAAATAAATAAAATAACAGAGACTGAGATGAGGGGCTGCAAGGATCAGGGCCTTTCTGCCGCTCAGCTCCCCTCCCCTTGCTTGAATGTCACATGCATTTCAAGTTGGTCTTTTATAGCCACCGTTAGGCACACGCACCGGTTTCCTCTAAGAGCTGCTCTTAAAGGACAGTGCCTGGAAGTTCTCCATGCGCACAGCAGTGTTCCCAGTGTGACAGTGCCCATGTGCACCGTGAAGTCTGCCAAGTTGCTTCCCGTCACTCCCTCCCTCCTTCCCCCCAAAAAACAGCCAGGCTTGGCTTTCCTCCATTTCACTGAAACACAAAGTGGTTCAGAAGAGCCCAGAGAGGTTTCGCCATTATGTCTTCAGAGACCACCAGTCTGGAAACAGCTGCTTTCCTCCTAGGAGGATGCTTAGCTCCGAACCTCCCAATATCTTGTGACTGGAGCAAGCTCCCTGAGCAGCCATTACATTATTGGTCCTCTCCAGGGCTTTTTTTATTTGATGAAAAAGCCCAGCAGGAACTCATTTGCATATTAAGCCACACCCTGCCACCAAGCCAGCCAGAACTGCGTTCCTGCTCAAAAAAAGCCCTGATCCTCTCCAATGTTCCCTCTTAGCTGTGGAGTCTTGTTACTTCGTGAGCTACCAGCATTAAAGTTGTGAGCTACTGCATAGATCCATTTGCTCTAGAGCCATTTTTCCTGAGTTGAGACAAAAATGTGTAGGCTGGAGGCTAAAAGATGTTGAGCTAGCTCGCACTAACTCAGCTTAGAGGGAACACTGGTCCTCTCCCATGACAGCCTGCATAGTGTAGGACCAGAGAGAGACCCAAGTTTGAATCCCCCCTCTGCCATAGAAGCTTGCTGGGTGACTTTGGGCCAATCATTCTCTCAGCTCAGCCTGCCTTACAGGGTTGTTGTTGTTATTACCTTAGATTTATATGCCACCCACTCTGCAAGCAGACTCTGGGCGGCTAACAGTCATAGTAAGAACAATTTCAATTACAATTTTAAAACAATAAAAACAACAGATAAACAATTTTAAAAACTAGATATTTTGACATAGGTGGATTACTATAAGGGTAAAAATCAAGAAATCCTTGTGAAGATGCCTGGGATTTGCACATAATGTATGAGTCTTACCACTAAGCTGTGTCTCCATCTTAGCAAGAAGATGGAAAGGGAAACTGGACTATGACAGGTGGGTAACAGTGAACTTATTCTGCGTTTCCAGTCTCTGATTACACAAGGTAAGCCATTGGCCAGATGGTTCTTTTTAAATAAGTATTTCATCTGCTTTCATTAAGGCTATTTAGTAAACCTTTTAAAATATATTAAGCTACTTGTTATTTAGATTTTTGTTGTGTGGCATTGACTCAAGAGATGCCCGCTTTCCACATTTTCTGGTTGTTTTCATGCCAGTTTAGTAACCAAACCTAAATTTGAAGCAAATGGAAATGCAGGTCAGCCAAACATTTCCAAATCCAGTTCAGAAAATTCTCTTCCATCATTCTGAGATCTGCCATGTGTTCAAGGAGCCCACTTGTACCTATTTATTTATCCTCCAAGCAGCTCACGGTTGGACGCATAGATCTTCCCGATTTCATGTTATCCTGGTAACACCTTGTGAGGTAGAACAGGCTGAAGGAATGTGACTTCCATGGCTGGCTGGGGATTTGAACCCATGCCTCAGCCTAACATGCTAACTGCTGTGCCGTGCTGGTTTCCTGGAGAAGTGGCTGGGTGACTCTGGGTCCAGGACTTTTTTTATAGAAAAAACCCAGCAGGAACTCATTGCATATTAGGCCACACCCCTGATGTCACCATTGTTCCATATGGCTTTTTTGTAGAAAAAGCCCAGCAGGAAATATTTGCATATTAAGCCACATCCCCTGACAGTAAGCCAGCCGGAACTGTGTTCTCGTGTGTTCCTGCTCAAAAAAAGCCCTGTCTGGGTCAGTCACACACTCTCAGCCTAGCCTACCCACAGGGTTGTTGTGAGGATAAAATGCAAGGGAGAAGAATCAGGTTATTGCAGAGAAGACTCCCATGATCTCTACTTTGGTTCCCATTGCTTTGGCTGCAATCCTCTACACACTTCACAGAATGTATTAGTCACCTGAATAAAGTGGGATCTACTTCTCAGAATTCATGTCCCAGTACAGTGTAGTGGTTAAGAGTGGCGGACTCTAATCTGGAGAACTGGGTTTGAGTCCCATCTCCACTCCTCCACATGCAGCCAGCTGGGTGACCTTGGGCCAGTCACAGTTCTCTCAGAGCTCTCTCAGCCTCACTTACCTTAGGGTGTCTGTTGTGGGAAGAGGAAGGGAAAGAGATTGTAAGGCACTCCCAGACACCTTCAGATAGTGAAGGACAGGGTATAAAAACAACACTACTTCTAGCGTGGCTCATATTGTTACTCCCTGATCACCAGTGGATGATAACAATGCAGTCCCAAGCTTCTTGGACAAAGGGTGGGATGAAATGGAGACAGTAAGCTGGACATCATTAGGGCCAGAGTTCTTCCCTGGCAACTTTGTGAGTCTCTCATTAGTTTCCATAAAAAGAGATAATAGGCACCCAGAGGCTTATAATTGAAAACCTCCAGGTGGTGCCTGATGATCTCCCAAAATTATAACTGATCCCTAGGCAGCAGATCAGTGCCCCTGGAGAAAATGAAGAGCAGAGTCTATGACATTATACTCAGCTGAAGTCCCTCCCCAAACGCCAATCCAAAAATCTCCAGGAATTTCCCAACCCCGCGTTGGCAACGGGTTGCCAGCTCCAGGCTGAGAAACACCTGGGGGGAGGTGGAGCCTGAAGAAGGCAGGGTTTGGGAGGGGAGGGACCGTCAATGGGGTCTAATGCCAGAGAGTCCACCTTCCTAAGCGGCCATTTTCTCCAGGGGAACTGATCTCCCTGGCTTGGAGACCAACCGTAATAGCGGGAGATCTTCAGCCACCGCCTGGTGGTTGGCAACCCTATTGCAAACTAGGCTCTCCTCATTTTCCCTCTCCCTTTTAAAAAAAGCAAGGCAAACGCACCTGCCCACCGGGGCCTCCCCACGACCCCACCCCAGCGCGCAGCCGTTTTGCGCGGCACGGGGGCGGGCGCTCCCTTCGCCACTCCGCCTTCCGGAGTTCGGGGCGCCAATCGGCCGGCCGGGAAGCTTCGGGCTCTAGGACCTGGCTGAGGCCGCCCGCGGCTGGAGCGTGGGCGGGGGATCGAGGCGGCGGCGGCAGCTTCTTCCCTCTCGCCGCCTGCGGGCCGTCGCCGAGCTTTGCGCGCTGGAAGGAAGGCAGGCAGGAGGCGAGGGGCGCTGGGGCGATGTCCGTCGGGCAGGTGAGCCGAGGCAGGCCGGGCCGAGCGGGCGCCGCCCAAGAAGGGCTTCCTGCTCCCGCCGGGGAGGGCGGCTTGGAGGGTGTGGCGGCCCCAAACGAGCCCCTCTGCCCAGGGATTCCTGGGGCGGGGCGGGGGGGAGAGAAGGGCGCCCCCTCCACGTGGGTCTCCCGAAGGTTGGCGTCTCCTGCTTGGCTAGGGCTCCGCGGCGCCTGGCTTCCCGCGCCTGCCCTTTTCCGACGTGCGGGACTCGGTTACGCCCCAAACTGGACTGAAGTTTCGACGAAGCGAGCGACCCAGAGGGGCCGCTCTTGGGGGACAGAACGTGGCGACCGGGGGCAAAACACGGGGCAGGGGTGTCCCCACTTGGACGGGGCGGGTCGACGCGGGACTTCTCCTGTTTCCCCGACTGGATCGCCCGCGAAACATGTTTGGGGCGATCTCCGAGCTTAGCCGCGCTGAGCCACTGATGGACTCCGGCGCTTGCTTTGCGCCCCGGTCCGGGGGACCGCTTTGTTGGGGGGGGGGGGGAGCGCAGCGTCGCGCGGCAAGCCCCGAATCTCTTGCCCTCGACGGGCCGGTTTGGAGCTTCTGCTTCCCTTCTCGCCGCCTCCTCCTCCTCCTTCTTTCCCGAGGCCGTTTGCATTCCTGGGCGGGAACTTCCTCGACGGCCTTTCCAGGACTTTGCCCGGCTCGGAGCTCCCCGGATTGTTCCTTTCGGCCTCTTGTTTCAGGGGGCGGATCTTGCAAAGTCGTTAGCGAACTTGCAGCTCTTAGCGATGCTGCCTTTGGGGCGTTGTTTGGGGTTAACAACCCAGAAGATGGGATGGGCTGATCCCTAAAGGGGTGCACCTCCCTCCACATTTGGAGAGCCCGGAGGAGCAGGCCTTGACAAGTTTCTTTGGCTCTAGAAGCCGGATCAAGGATTTCCGAGCCGGAGTCCCGTTTCAGTATTCAGATAGATCAAGCCCTATTAGTCTGGCTGTAGCAGTAGGTCTTAAAGATGTTGATCTTAAGCAGGGGTGGCCAAACTTGCTTAATGCAAGAGCCGCATAGAATAAATGTCAGATGTTTGAGAGACGAAGGAAGGCAGGAGAAGAGATGAGAGGAGGGAGAAGTAGCAGGAAAGTAACTTTAAATGCGTTCTCCAAGCTGCCAGCTGGCTTGGCTTGGAGAACTGATTTAAAGAGACAAATGCCTTCTCCAAGATGGTCAACAGGGTGGTGGGGGCTTCGAGAGCCGCACAATACGTGTGAAAGAGCCACATGTGGCTCCCGAGCCACAGTTTGGCCACCCCTGGTCTTAAGGGTGCCACTGGACTTCAAATCAAAACCTGTAGTAGTCAGTGTTCCTTCTTAGTTGCAGAGTCCTGTGAGCAAAAATTTGGCTTTGTGAGCTACCCCTGATCTACTCTATCTAGTCCAGCATTAAAGTTGGGAGCTACTGGCATTAAAGTTGTGAGCCGTTGCATCAGTTAGTGTGCTCTGGGGTCATCCTTCCTGAACTAAGGCAAAAATATGTGTGAGAGAGGTGACAGAAACTGTTTAACAAATGGTAGCTCAGTGCGTTAAGGCTTTTATGTTCTTTTGAGTGTTCTTTTTGCAACTTTACCACCTTGAGTTGCGTTATTAAGCGCCTACATTCCTCTTTTTCTTCTGTCTCAGGTATCCCTGCTATTGAGCACATGGTTATTTCTGGCTTATTTTTTGCCCTGCGTTATCTCATTTTGACCACTGGAACATTATAGGCTGGTGCATCTTGGTCTATGTTAACACTATTTTTATTATCACTCAAGGTTGTCATATTTGCAAGTTTGTTTGTTTGCTCTATGTTGAGACGCTCCTTTTGCTTTGTTTATTTGCATATCTTACTAATTGCCTTTTGTTCATCTTTATTCATTTGTCATGATGCATTTTGATGAAATAAAGTTTATTTTTAATTTTTTTTAAAAAAGGAGACAGGGAAGAAGGTGCCGGAAACTGTGTAATGAATGGTAGCTCAGTGCATTGAGGCTTTTATGTTCTTTTGAGTGTCCTTTTTGCAACTTTACCACCTTGAGATGCGTTATTAAGCGCCTACGTTCCCCCAAACCCTGAGAGATTTATGTATGCTGATTTGTCCTGATGATGATTCTTTTTTATCCTTCAATAAATTCCCACTTTCTTCCTAAAAAAAATAAATCTGTGACCTAGCTCAGGCTAACTCAGCTTAGAGGGAACACCGGTAGCCGTAGGAAAGAGCAAGAATCCAGGAGCACCTTATAATTTGTGGCAGGGGAGGAGCTTTTGTGAGTCAGTGCTGAAAAAGTGAGCCATCACTCACGAAAGATCACACCCTGTCACAAATTGTGTTCAGCGTTCAGATCCGTCACTGGCTACTGTCTCTCCTGACAACAGGAACATCCATACAGTCAAAGACTGTAAGTTTGAATAACCATGCTGGACAGCAGCTTCAGGGGAGAGTCCTTGGTCACAGTGATTAAAAGGTGGAATTTGCTACCAGAGGATGTCGTGATGTCCACAGGAGTGGCTTTAAAAGGGGATTAGATCGATTCATGGAGGAGAAGTCTTCCAGTGGCTACTAGCCACAGTGACTGAAGGGAACTTCCACAGGCATTAAGCCTCTGAATCCCAGAGCCAGGGGCAACATCAGGGAAGTCCTTGGCTTCTATGCCCTGGCATTGCCCCTCCAGAGGAACTGATTGGCCACTGTGCAAGACAGGATACTGGCCTAGATAGAGTAGATCAGGGGTAGGCAAACTTGCTTGACATAAGAGCCACATAGAATAAACGTCAGATGTTTGAGAGTGCAAGGCATAAACATCAGATGCTTGAAGAAGGAAGGAATGCAAATAGACTGGGGGGAGGGAGAGGTGGAAAGAAAGCAACATTAACTTTAAATGCATTTTCCAAGCCAGCTGCCTTCAAATGGCAAAGACACTGAGAGATGCTGGAAAATCAAGTGATAAGAGGTGCTGGAGCACTTATCTCGCCCAGCATCCTGTTTCACACAGTGGCCAACCAGCTGTCCTGGAGCACCAACAAACAGGCCGTAGAGACCAAGGACTCCTCCCTGATGTTGCCTGCCAGCTCTGGTATGTGGAGGCTTACTGCCTCTGGCTATGGAAGTTGCCTGTAGCAGCCATTGATGGACCTCCCTTCCATGAGTCTTTCCTAGACCCTTTTTTAAAAGGCTGGTCGGATTCAAAAACCTCCATACCCAAAGCCAGGTAGCTGTTAGCTTTGGGAGGTACGGAAGGCAGACACCTGCTGCCAGAGAGAGAAAGGGCACCTCTCTGAGATTGCCAGATCTTGGTAGAGAAATACCTGAAGATGTTGGGGGTGGAGCTTAGGGAGGGAGGGTCTTGGGAAGAGAAGGGTCTTCAGGAGGGTACACTACCCTCCCAAGCAGAAACACAAAAAGGGGGAGAGAGCTCCCAGTACAAAAGCAAACAAGAGAAACTTCACAGCAAAGACCTCTGCAAAGCATAAACAAATTGATACCCTGCATAAATATAATGTGTATATATTATTTTCATGTGAAAAAACCCCACAAAAATCCAAGATAACAATGCCATACATAATATGCGACTATATCCAAAAGTCCACTGAAAATACACATAGGAGGTAATAAAAAAACGTGGTGGTTACGTACGTCGCACGAGACGAGTTTCCTGGTACTACTCCTTTCATTTTCACATGAAAATTATATATACATCTTATATTTATGCATGATATCAATTTGTTTATGCTGTGTAGAGGTCTGCACAGTGTCGTTTCATTCTCCAGAGCAGACATTTTCTCCAGGAGAACTGATCTCTGATGTCTGGAGATCAACCATAATAACGGGAGATCTCCCAGCCCTACCTGGAGGTTGGCAGCTCTACTCCTGTCCCAGAAGAAGAAGAGGAGGAGGAGGAATTGGATTTATATCCTGCCCTTCACTCAGAATCTCAAAGCAGTTTACAATCTCCTTCCCCTCCTCCCCACAACAGACATCCTGTGAGGTAGGTGGGGCTGAGAGCAGTGTTCCCTCTAAGTGTGAGCTGGTTCACAGTTTTTTTAGCCTTCGGCTCACACATTTTTGTCTTTGCTCAGGGAGGATGACCCCAGAACAAACTGATTTATGCAGTAGCTCACAACTTTAATGCCAGTTGCTCATGAAGTAGAATTTTTGGTCACAAGACTCCACAGCTTAGAGGGAGCGTTGTCTTAGAGAGCTCTGAAAGAACTGCTCTTGAGAGAACTGTAACTGACCCAAGGTCACCCAGCTGGCCTGCATGTGGAGTAGAGCAGAATCAAACTCAGTTCTACAGGTAACAGTCCACCACTCTTAATCACTACTCCCAAATGTCTATCTATATTAATTTACTAGCTGTGTAGGAATGGGAAGTTTTCAGGGGCTGCTTCCTCCCGAGGGTTGAAGAAAAGTTGGCCTCAGCAGGAATTCCCCTGTCTGAAAGGGATAGGAACTTGGCTGGTTTTCTTTACCAGTGACAAAGTGACTCAATTTAAGCAGCTTCAGAGTCTCTCTGCATCTTTGTTTGAAAACAACATTCTGAAGTTCTGAGACAGCAGCTGTAGGCCTCTTTGTGTCGCTTGCAGGTTAGTGGCACATTGTTGCATTTAAGTGGTCGGTGTTATGGTAAAAACAGATCCCATAAACCGGCTGTGTCAGAGTTTCTTGTAAAAGAATAGTTGACAGTAGCGCTGTATGTTTTGAGTGGATGAGTTGCTTCAGTGGGGAAGCAACCCCAGAAATGATGAGTCAAATATACTTTCTGTGTCTATATTAATTCCTTTCTCTTTTTCTCAAATTAATGAACGTATCGAAGCAGAGGTACGATTTAAAATAAAGCTTCCTGTCATATCATTTTAGCAAAAGAATAGATTGTTAAGAAAGGCAATTATCCCTGGCGGTTAGCATGATGAAGCAAGATGGGAGCCAGCATGATGCAGTGTCAAACTAGGATCTGAGAGACCTGGATTCGAATCCCCAGTCTGGCCATGGAAGCTCACTGGGTGAACTTTCTTCCAGCCTAACCCACCTCACAGGCTTGTTGTTGGGAAAATTAAATGGAGGAGGATGCTGTAAGCCACTTTGAATCCCCACTGGAGAGAAACACAGGGTATAAATAAACAAACATGGGAGAGCCCTTTGAAGGTTGCCTTGAGCTTTCTGTGGAAAAGCAGGATAGAACTTTATCTTCCTACCAGTTCAACACTTGGGAAGATAAAATGCAGGATATAAGCTAGGAGTGTCCTCCTGACAACAGCAGAGGCCTGCTGTCTCTGCTTGGCTGTGACACTCCTTGAGGTGGTTGTTCTCGACCTGCTCTACCTCAGAGCATTGTTGTGAGGGTTAAACAGAAGAGGGGGAAATTCCTCAAGAGAGTTTGCTGCTCTGAGCAGCACTTCAGAGACAGGGTGAGATAAAAGTAGAACAGACACCTGTGGAGAAAAATTTGGGGAGAAGGGGGAGCAGCAGCCTCTCTAAAAAGAGACTTATGGTTTTTGAAGTTGAGGAACGGTCATAGTATATTCCTCATCCCAGCTCTGGAGACATGGACGCCTGCTCTTTGAGTGCCAGCAAATGATTGACTGCCATTGGTTCCCGTGGAGAAAAATAAGGCAACTGAAGGCATCACAACCCTTTACTTGGTCAGGGATGTTATTCTAAGGGGTGAAGAAGTTTCCAAAGTTCTTCTTTGTCATTCTGAAAGCAGCTGTGAAGTTGCTGGGGTGTATCTTCAGGACCTAGAGGCTGGAATGGAGAAATCACCATTCTGGTATTTGTAGTCACCATGTCTTCAAAAGGAGCTTGCCGAACCAGAAAAAGTACTGAAGAAGACAACTGAGATGGGGAATAAGGGCTAAGAGCTCTATAGCTGTGAGGAGTGTCTGGGACTTTTATGTTTGAAAAAATATGATAGTTTTTAAAAAATAAATAAATAAAATTGTATACAGGGGTAGAGAAAGTAGATATAACTACAAAGAGGTTCCATAATACTAACTCTCGGGGTCACCCATTGAAGTTGATGGGTAAAAGGATCAGGAGAAGTTGAAGGGAAATACTTCTTTACTGGTTAATTAAATTGTGGAATTCACTGCCATTGGAGGTAGTGATGGCCATAACGGTAGATGGCTTTAAAGGGAGGTTAGGCAGCTTCATGGAGGAGAAGTCCATGGTGCCTAAAGGGAGCCTCCATGTTCATAGACAGTCCCAGGGCCAGGAGGCAACATCAGGGGAAGGCCTTGGCCTCTGTGCCCTGTTGTTGGCCCTCCAAAGGAGCTGGTTGGCCACTGTGTAAGACAGGATAGTGGACTAGATGGACCGTTAGTTTGATCCAGCAGGGCTCTTTGTATGTTCATATGTATATTCTAAATCCCTTGGGGCCACTAATATAAAAGAATCAGTGACTCTCCAAAGGGAAGGGTTACGGCCAAGTTGACATGAAGAAAGAGCCTTGTTAACTTTCTTTGTCAAGTCTTCAAGGTGCCGTGAGATTCATTAGTTATTTTGGTTGCTTTAGGCTAACACCCTCTCTAGAATGTGATCCAAGTGGGCAGCCATGTTGGTCTGAAGCAGTAGAACAAAGCAGTAGACAAGTGGCACCTTTAAGACCAACTAAGTTTTATTCAGAATGCTTAGAGCATACGAAAGCTTACATTCTGAATAAAACTTAGTTGGTCTTAAAGGTAAAACTCATCTACTGCTTTGTTCTCTAGGACAGGGGTGGCCAATGGTAGCTCTCCAGATGGTTTTGCCTACAACTCCCATCAGCCATGCTGGCTGGGGCTGATGGGAGTTGTAGGCAAAAAACATCTGGAGAGCTACCGTTGGCCACCCCTGCTCTAGAACAAGGTTAGAGAGTTGTAGATGACAAAAGAATTGTGGGTTGTGGACTGTCTTTCTGTTGGGCAGCAGATGGTTTTCTGTTGGTATTAGAATAAACCCTTTAGTTGTGTAGACAAAGCTGTCAGAACAAATGTCAAGTTGCACTGTGGTACTACTCATGAGAGATAGTAACAGAATTAAAAATATCTTTGTAAAGCCACAAGTATGGCTAGTGTTTTACAGAGTACCAGGAGATGGGTCTCTGCCTTGAAGAGTTTACAGTGGATCTGAGGGAGACAATCCAAAGAACCTAGAAGTAGCGATGACCAGGGACACAAATGGCATCTGTTTCAGTGAAGGTTCAGCTCTGAGAGGGAGGCTGGATTGCGACCAAAGTTTTCACCGAGCGGAAAAATTTGGAAAAGTGAATGAATGGAACGAGGGACTCAAACAGACCCCCGTGTCTCTCCAGGCTTGTGTGTAGCTTCAATTTGCCTTGAGGTTGTTCAAGAAAAAGGAAGTGAATCCTTTAACCTTCACTGAGTTTCTCTCTTGTCAGTATTGTAAAGGGGGAAATACGTGATTTTAAAAGATACATCCCCCCCCCTTTGAAATGCCAATAGCAGAACCACTTGAGCCGAGGTTGAAAAAGACTGGGCCCCTTTACCGGCACAAGCCCCAAGGCCAATTAAGGCTGTAGGCGGCTGCAATTTGTATGTTATATACATCAGAGGTGCTCAGGCTGTGACTCACATGGATCCACTTCCACAATTACCATCAACCGTGGGAGCCACATTTCCTTCCATCCCCGGCTTTGCCCACTGTCTTGACAAAAGAGGCAGGTTACGTACGGTTGCCAATCCCTATTTGGGGGCAGGGGATCCCCCGGTTTGGAGGCCCTCCTCCCACTTCAGGATTATCAGAAAGCAGGGGAGGGGGGAATGTCTGCTGGGCATTCTATTATACCCTACGGAGACTAATTCCCAGAGGGTATAATGGGAGAACTGATTTGTGGATAATTCGGGCTTTGGGGGGGGCTGTTTTTTGAGGTAGAGGCACCAGATTTTCAGCATAGCATCTGGTGCCTCTTCTCAAAACACCTCCCTCCCAAGTTTCAATAAGATTTGCCCAGGGGGTCGAATTCTATGAGCCTCAAAAGAAGGTGCCCCTATCTTTCATTAATTCCAAAATGGAGGGAAGGTATTTAAAAGGAGCATGGTCTCTTTGAACATGATGGCCAGAACTCCCTTCAGAGTTCAGTTGTGCTTGTCACGCCCTTGCTCCTGGCTCCACCCCCCAAAGTCTCCTGGCTCCACTCCCAAAGTCCCCAGATATTTCTTGAGTTGGACCTGGCAACCCTAGGGAGGTGCCGCAGAGCAAAGCCAGTGTCCAGAAGAGCCACAGGTAGTGTGTCGAAGAGCCACAGGTGGTTCCCGAACTACCATGAGCATCACTGCGATAGATGGACCATGATCTTCAAATCCATTCTGGCTATCAGGTGGCACCATGCTGGTGTTCTGTGAAGTAGTGCTGGGCATACCAGGAAGCAGGGGAGAAGGGGCAGAGTCGTTTGACGGGACTGTTGACTAGTTCACTGGGTGGGAACAGCAAAGGTCATGGGCTGGGTTGGGAGGGAGTAGAGCAGTGGTCCCCAACCTTTTGGCACCAGGGACCGATTTTGTGGAAGGCAATTTTTCCATGGACCAGGGTGGGGTGGGGGGATGGTTTCAGGATGATACTATTATGCACTTTATTTTGATGTGGTGGTTAAGTGTGCTGTCTCTTATCTGGGAGAATGGGGTTTGATTCCTCACTCTTCCACTTGCAGCTGCTGGAATGGACTTGGGTTTGCCATAGGTCTCGCAGAGTTGTCCTTGAAAGGGCAGCTTCTGGGAGAGCTCTCTCAGCCCCACCTACCTCACAGGGTGTCTGTTGTGGGGGAAGAAGATAAACGAGATTGTGAGCTGCTCTGAGATTCGGAGTGGAGGGCAGGATATAAATCCAATGGCATTGTCTTATTATTACTACAATGAACGAATTATACAACTCACAGATCGGTTGCTAACAGGCAACGGACCAGTACTGATCCACGGCCCAGGGGTTGGGGACCCCTGAAGTATGTAGGGCTATGTAGAGCTTTGAAAGGAATAAGTTTGCGGTGAATCCAGGAGCAGTCAAGAAACGGATGTACGTTCTAAAGGAGAGGCACCCCCATGCTGTGGTCAAAGCACAGAGAGAGCTGAATGATTTGGGTGGATGAAAAATGCTGGATAGAAGAAAGCGGGCCCCAGACGAGATTATGCAAGGACACAGTAGTCAAGGAGAGACAAGATCAGAACACGAGCCAGAAGTTCAGGCGAGGGGGTCATCTTTACAGCGTTGTAGGAAGAGAAGGCTGACTGGCTGAATACAGAGAGCCGGTGAGGGAGACAAGTAGAAGATAAAGCCAAGGTTTTCTGCCTGTTTTACAGGGTGGCTGGCAACTTTGTCAGTAGGTTTGAGAGTGTAACAGGAGAGGGACTGAAGATTATCTGCTTGGAAAAAAGAGACAGACAGACAGAGAGACCAAAACCCAAACAGGTTTTTCCCCCTCCCAAGTGGAAAAACCTGTTAGTGACTTCCTCTTTGGAGATATGCTTTTTTTTTTTGCTAAAAATTTGCACGTTCCAAGCATGCCCTTCCATGCAAGGAAATATTTTCTTCCAAGTTGTTCTGGCTATTAAATTTTGTTTGAAGAAAGTCAGAGCCATAAACTTTTGATTTTTAAAAATGAAACAAGTAGCTCATTTTTCATTGGTTGGATGCTGGAAGGAACCCGTTTAGAGGCATACACCAGAAGTTGTAACCTGTGTTTGAGCCACTCATGTGCAAGTAAGAAACTCACAGAATCATAGAGTTGGAAGGGGCCTCCAGGGTCATCTAGTCCAATCCCCTGCATAATGCAGGAAACTCACAAATACCTTCCTCTAAATTCACAGGATCTTCATTGCTGTCCAGTAGCCAGCAATGAACTGTAGTAGTTCATCTCAGAACTGGAAAGGGCTGAAAGGGAGCTGCTGTCAGATGACCAGAGCCGTCACCTACAAAGCCGTGCAATGCAGATTGTAGTGCGTACCACAAGTCGGAAGGAGCATGGTGTTCCAGAAGGCATGAGTCAGCATTTGTACCTCGTGCAATGCCAGGGATACTACTAACTAGTGCAGAGAAATCTCTTCTTGACCCAAAATATAACTTTGAAGAACATGACACCTGCACTGTTGGACCGGACCAGACCTCCTTTATCTTCACAACAACCCTACATAGTAGGTTAGAACAAGAAAGAGTAACTGGCCCAAGATCACCCTGTAGGTTTCATGGGGGAGTGGGGATTTGAATCCAAGTCACCCTGGGCCTAGACCAGTACCTTAACTGCTACGCCACACTGGCTGTTAACTCCCTTTTAAAGCCATTTAATGCCCATAGCTGTCAGGACCTCTAAGCAGTGCCATTGCTGGCTTTCCAATTTTCAAAGACCCAACTGCAACTTGAGTTGGTAGGAGTGACCTGAGATCTTTTGGGAGACCTGGTGGGGCCTCGCGGCCTCACAAGACTATTACTAGCATTTCCTGCCAAACACCCATCTTTCCCCATTCCTTTTTTTATTTTCATTTTTCTTAACATCCTGCCTGAAGATGATCCTGGATGACTCAAAAGCTTGCTCACCACCTGGTGCCTTTTGGGTTGGTCCAGATAAAGGTGTTGTGCTTGTGTTATTTTCTGATTCCTTTGTTAAAGGGCTGGTTTTACTGCATTTAATTTTTGCCCTTAAAGGTGTGTCCCAATTGGCAGGTTTTTTTTCATTCCAGCCAACTGGGGCTTTTTAAAAATTCGACAAGGCACCCCTTCATTAATTTCTCTCCACCTTCTTCATTTTTTTGCACAAAACCTTGTACGTCATCCGTGAGGACTTCCCCATTTGGTCTTGGAGGGGGAGCAAGGTTCTCATTCTGTCTCCTCGTCATTGTGCTGCATTCCCTTGCCTATTGAAATCCCTTTCTTTCTCTTCCCCACTCCAGCCCAGTGAGTTTTAGATTTGGGCAGCTAAAAGTTTTGTAATATGGAGTTTGCTTTACAGGATCGTTGTAAGGATTAGGACAAGAAGACAGATGCGGAACAGTTTCTACCCTGAAGACAAGCATAGACAGCTTCTGCTAGTAATCCCTGGGCCAAAGGAGGCCCGTCTGAAGTCAACCAGGGATAGGGCCTTTTCGATTACAGCCCCCTGCTGGTGGAACCAGCTACCGGAAGAGGTGAGGGCCTTGCGGAACCTCAGCAGTTCCGCAAGGCCTGTAAGACAGTCCTCTTCCGGTTGGCATATAACTGACTGGTGTCTAAAAACTGCAAAGGAAGGTTGTAGAATAGCACCACACTGTTAGATCATTTTGTGTTATTGTTTTAGCTGTTGTAAATTATTTAATGTATTTTAATATTTATTAATCTTATTGTTAGAATCTCATGTAAGCCACCCTGAGCCCACCTCGGTGGGGAGGGCAGGATATAAATCGAATAAATAAAATAAAAGAGGGGATTGGATAAGCATAAGGAACAGTGGTCCATCAGTGGCTATTAGCCATAGCATATTGTTGAAACTCTCTGTCTGGGGCAGTGATGCTCTGTATTCTTGGTGCTTGGGGGAGGGCACAGTGGGAGGGCTTCTAGCTCCACTGGTGGACCTCCTGATGGCACTTGGGTTTTTTGGCCACTGTGTGACACAGAGTGTTGGACTGGATGGGCCATTGGCCTGATCCAACATGGCTTCTCTTATGTTCTTAAGACACTGGATAAACGCAAAGGAATCTTCATTCAGCTTTTAGCTCCCTCGCTGGCTTTAGCAGGAGGTACGTTAGTCCTCCCAGAGCCGGATGGCCCAGGCTAGCCTGATCTCACGAGATCTCCCAAGCCTTGGTTAGTCCTTGGATGGGAGACCAGCAAGGAAGCTCACAGTTGCTACGCAGAGCAAGCAATGGCAAACCACCCTCTGCTTATCTTTTGCCTTGAAAACACTCCACGGTCACATGAGGATAGATTTAGGTGGATACCCATGTTGGTTTGAAGCAGCAGAACAAAGTGAAGAGTCTAGTGGCATCTTTTAAGACCCACAAAGTTTTATTCATGGTTTTAGCTTTCATGCGCATGCACACTTTTTCAGATAGAATGACATGGAAATTACCCTCTACCTATATTATGGACTGGTAATTTCCATGTCATTGTATCTGAAGTGTGTGTGCACATAGAAGCTAAAACCTTGAATAAAACTTTGTTGGTCTTAATGGTGCCACTGGACTTCAAACTTTGTTCCAGAGTCACAGTAATTCAGCGGTGACTTGACATCCCTTTCCCTTATCAGATCAGTCTACTTCTTAATCCGACAACTGAGTCCCCCCCCCTCCCTTTTACATCTTGCACAGTATCGAGTTGATTAGAGCGCTGACGGGTACAATTACACAAATGCCGCATTCACAAAACAAAAATTAAATTGGAGCCGCCTTTTGCTCAGGATGAAGTCGGTTTCCATCGGAAATGCAGCGTAGTGACAACTGAGACTGGGACAAAGGAAAGTAGAATTAAACACAGGGCTTGTTAACCAGTCCTGGGTGCATCCCTTCGAGATAGTCAAAAGCCTGAAGGTCAAGGTGTGGGGGGATATCTTCCAAATTACTGCTCAGGCTCCTGTGTCCAACAGGGCTATCTGAAACATATATCCTTCTGAGCTCACGGATTCAGAAGGATGCACACATGAAGCGACCTTATACTGAATCAGACCCTTGGTCAGTCAAAGTCAGTATTGTCCACAGACTGGCAATGGCTCTCCAGGGTCTCAGGCAGAGGTCTTTCCCATCACCTACTGCTGGATCCTTGAATTGGAGATGCCAGGGATTGAAGCTGGGATCTTCCTGTTTTCATTTTGCAGCTGTGAACTAATGGAGCTAGAGTTGGAAGGGACCCCCAGGGTCATGTAGTCCACCCCCCTTGCACAACGCAGGAAATTCACAAATACCTCCCCCTAAGTTCTGGAAATAGCTCTGTTTACGTTTCTGCCATTTGGAGGGCATTCTACAGGTGCAGGTTACATCTGAAGAGGATGTAATAAAAATAGGCACGTAGTAGGTGAGGCAGAAGACAATGTAGTATCAAGGGAAAGCAAGGTGGGGTAAAATGATCTGAGAGAAGTGTGGGCTTGTCTTAAGGCAGGGGTGTCAAACTCATTTGTTATGAGGGTCAGAACTGACATAAATGAGACCTTGTTGGGCTGGGCCATGTCAGGCTGGGCCATGTGTGTACCTGTCTAAGATTATGTAGCAGGGATATAAGCTTTATAAAGGACACAAACACAACTGTTGGTCTTAAAGGTGCTTTCTTTGCTTTTCTCCCATGGGATCCAGGGAAGTGGGCAAAGGAAGCTCTGGCTCTTTCCTTCCTTTCCTAGGGGACCAGGAAGGGGAGGAGCTTCAGCCAATAAAAGGAAGTGAGGCTTGGCTCAGTAGCTCTGCTGTGCGATTGAGAGAGCCTGACAAAGCAAGCTTTACCTCCCCCCCCCCTTCGCCAAGGGAAGAGCCTCAGCCAATGGAGAAAATAGAGGCTTTGCTCTGTAGCTCCTGTACGATTGAGCAAGCCTTACAATGCAACCTGTGATGCAGAAGGAAGCAAGAGAGAGGAAGAAGGAAGCCGATGACAGTCAGTTGCTCGGGGGCCTGATTCAGTCCCCAGGCCACATGTTTGACACCTCTGTCTTAAGGCCTTCTTTGCATTTTGGCTTTTTGCTGATGGAAAGTGCCATCAAGTCACAGACAACTTACGACAACCCCATAGGGTTTGCAAGGCAAGAGATGAACAGAAGTGGTTTGCCATTGCCTGCCTCTGCATAGCGGCCCTGGACTTCCTTGGTGGTCCCCCATCCCAGTTCTAATCAGGGCTGAACCTGCTTCGTTTCCAAGCTCTGATAAGATCAGGCTAGCCAGGTTGTGGTGTACTTTTTACTAGTGCTTTGTCAATTGCCAACCCAGGGAGGTGCTAGGATTTCACCCAGTTCTAACAGCCGAATCTTTTTTTTCAGTTGATGACTTATTTTGTAGCTGTTAACTTTTGTAAAAGTTGCCCACGGCCATGGAGCTGTGCTGGTTGATGCATGAAAGGTCTTTTGCAAGATATCCTTTGAATAAGTCATATGATGATTGTTTTCACGGTTGTTATCGTCACTCCACCAGTTTATCTGGACAGGCTGTACCCATTACTCCTTCCACATTTGAATTTTAAATATTTACCAGTGCTGCTGTGTGGAGCAGCCTTAAAAGAAAAACAATTTCAGAAAGTTTCTAGCCGCTAATGGAACGCTAACCAAAAGAAAGAGGGCTTATCCATGGCGACCTTTAAAACCAGAAATACCTCAGAACGAAAGAAAAACTGAGGGAAGAAACCATCCGTTTGTTTTTAAAACTGGTTGTTGTAACGTCATGTCTTTTCATTTTGAAAGTCTGTTGGGATGATTATGGGCAGGGGTGGCCAAACTAACGTAAGAGCCATAGAGAATAAACACCAGATGTTTGAGAGCTGCAAGACATGAATGTCAGATCATAGAGTTGGAAGGGACCTCTAGAGTCGTCCAGTCCAACCCCCTGCACAATGCAGGAAACTCACAAACACTTCCCCCAAATTCACAGGATCTTCATTGCTGTCAGATGGCCATCTAGCCTCTGTTTAAAAACCTCCAAGGAAGGAGAGCCCACCACCTCCCACGGAAGCTTGTTCCACTGAGGAATCGCTCTAACAGTCAAGAAGTTCTTCCTAATGCTGAGCCGGAAACACTTTTGATTTAATTTCAACCCATTGGTTCTGGTCCTACCTTCTGGGGCTGCAGAAAACAATTCCACACCATCCTCTATATGACAGCCCTTCAAGTACTTGAAGATGGTGATCCTATCACCTCTCAGCCACCTCCTCTCCAGGCTAAACATCCCCAGCTCCTTCCACCTTTCCTCACAGGATATAGATGTTTGAGAGCTGTCAGGCAAGCAAATAGATGAGGAGGGAGAGGTGGAAAGAAAGCTACTTTAACTTATGCGTTCTCCAAGCTGCTGGCTGGCTTGGCTGATGGGGGTGGTGAGGACTTTCAGAGCCACACAATATTTGTGAAAGAGCCACATCTGGCTCTCGAGCATCAGTTTGGCCACCCCTGATTGGTTGGCAACTGGAAACGTTAGGCAAGCCTATCATAAGCCACCCTGACTCCTTCAAGTAGTGAAAAGTGGGGTATAAAAACCAACTCCTCTTCTACTTTGACAGGTTTGCCATAGTAAGACTTCATCAGCTATGAAAAGCATAGGTATTACTAAACCAAACTATTTTTTTTTTTAGAAAAAATTCTGACTCAGTGCTAATTGAAGGTTATAATACTTCTTTCTGTGCGTATCATATTTACTGTGTCTAGGATTCTCTTCCAACCTGACCTGTGAGGTGGCAGTTCTGACTGGAACCTTTCTGGGTAGGCTGTGCTGTTATCGTGCACCGGAGGGATCCCATCTCCTCTTTAGGGTCAGTAGACCTTGCAGGAGTCTGGCTGTTTTCCAGCAAGCTGACGGGGGTGGGGGGCGGGGAGGCAAGATTGTCGGCTGAGACGAGCTGAGGTCTGTTCTTGAAAGGAAAGGAAACCCAGGCAGGTCAGAGTTCTGGTTGCCTCAGTATCAGGGCTTAGCATTGTAGGGTACCTTTCACGGTGTACACTTCGAGATATAAAATTTCCAGAAATTTTGAAGCCGGGTGGGGGGAGTTGTGGTCATTGTTCCCTCTAAGCTGTGGAGTCTTGTGAGCAAAAATTCTACTTTGTGAGCTACTGGCATTAAAGTTGTGAGCTACTGCGTAAATTAGTTTGCTCTGGAGTCATTTTTCCTGAGCAAAGACAAAAATGTGTGAGCCAGAGGCTAAAAAACTGTGAGCTAGCTCACACTAACTCAGCTTAGAGGGAACATTGGTTGTGGTGGTGTTTTGTTTTGTTTTGGAGGGGAAGGCAAACTTGTTGGCTGGAGAGACAAGCTGAGGTCGGTTCTTGAAAGGAAAGTAAACCCGGGCAGGTGTTTGTCCGAGCTATGGTTGGCTCAGCATCAGGGGTCAGCGTTGTAGGGTACCTCTCGCGGTCTACACCTCAAGATGTAAAATTTCCAGACATTTTGAAGCGGGGAGAGGGGGAGTTGTGGTCAGTGTTTCCTCTAAGCTGTGGAGTCTTGTGAGCAAAAATTCTACTTTGTGAGCTACTGGCATTAAAGTTGTGAGCTGCTGCATAAATTAGTTTGCTCTAGGGCCATTTTTCCTGTGAGCTAGAGGCTAAAAAATTGTGAGCTAGCTCACAGTAACTCAGCTTAAAGGGAACACTGGTTGTGGTGGGGGGGGGGGGTTGGGGGGGGAATTGAAGTGGGGGATGGCATATAAGTGGTATTTACTGTCCTATCAAACCTAAACTAATTTTACTGCCTCGACAGCATAAAATGCGTTGTTGATAACTTACTCGGCATATAAAACTGCAATATTTTACTTGTCTTTGGAATGTAAAAGTTAGATGCCTTAGTTTTTTACAAGAAAAAAAAGAAGTACACACAGTCCTCGAGAGAAAACCGCAGGCTGGCTGATGCACCCACCGCTGCCTTAGTATGTGTACCTCAGTTCCAACTAGATTCTGTCTTCTTCCTTCTGCAGCCCCCTATTCCGCTCTTTGTAGCTACCGATTACTTTCCTGCTGGCTTGGAGCAAATGAGCTATGACAGGAACAAGGAGCGGCTGTCACCGTTCACCTCATTCTCAGGACTACAGAAGGGACTGGGTCCAGAGAAGGGAGGAGAGATGAGAGGGCCCTAGCAAACATGTACTCACCCAGGGCAGGCTGGCAATTCCTCATGTTCAAAAGCTCCTGACTCTGGGCCCTTGAGCTGGTGGCTTTGAGGATTGAGACTGGATGAATGAGCACACCATGGGCACTCAAGACCAAAATCCAACCTCAGGAGCCAAAGGAAGAAAGTAAACATCCCCTGTATTCTCACAACAAGTTTTTGTGGAAAGGGGATTAGGCAGATATGTGAACGAAGGGGAGCCATTGATAATTCTAAGGATGCCAGCCTCCAAGTGGGACCTGAGGATCCCCTGGAAATATAGCTCACCTACAGACTGCTGAGATGAGTTCCCCTGGAAAAAATATATACTTTGGAAGGTGGACTATATGACACTGTATCCCACTGATGTCTTTGTCCTCCCCAGGCTCCACCCCCAGATCTCCAGGAGTTTCCCAACCTGGATTTGGCAACCCTAACCCCCATCCCCCCACTGGTGTCCTACCGTTGGGCATTAGGAGTCCATGGAACCTCCACGACCACGTTAAGGAGGCGTATACCTCTGAATCATAGCTACTGAGGGGACACAATGAATACTCCGAGCTGTGGAGTCTTGTGAGCAAAAATTCTACTTTGTGAGCTATTGGCATTAAGGTTGTGAGTTGCTGCTTAAATTAGTTTGGTCTTGGGCCATTTTTCTCTAGTTAAGACAAAAAATGTGTGAGCCAGAGGCTAAAAAACTGTTAGCTAGCTCACACTAACTCAGTTTGTACGGAACACTGGACACAACTAGAAGGGTTTTGTCATCTGGGCCCCTTCTTGGGCGTCTTCTGAGGTATCTGGTTGGCCACTGTGGGATGGATGCTAGACTAAATGGATGTTTGGTCCGATCCAAGCTGGCTGCTTTTGATCTTAGCATCTGCCCTGCTGTGATTGTCAAGACGTGGAATGACTAGGCCTGGCGTCAATACCAGGCCTGCTTAACAGAACAGAACCAGAGTGCTTCCAGTTTCTGCTAAACCACCACTTTTGAAAACCCTGAGCTGAAAGGTGCAGTCTAGATTTTTCTCTGGCTCCCACACAGCTCTTGTCTGGCCCAAATAGGTGTAGAAGGAGAAGCAGAACTTAAAGAAGAGTTGCATGATCAGGTGACACGACTGTAGTAAGGAGTGGCGTTGGTGTGATGTCTGTGTGAACGTCTTTTCTTGCATTAGAACATGTCTGGTGACAGGAAGGGGAAGTTTATTCAGGAAAGGGCAGTGAGTGATCTCAGCGGTGTGGGGAGAAGCAGGTCAAAGAGCCGGCATAGTTACTTGCGTGAGCGTTGCCAACCTGTAGGTGAGGCCTGGAGATCCGCCAGTGTGATCCTCCAAATACAGAGATCATTTCCCCTGGAGAAAATGGCTGCTTTGGAGGGTGGACTCTATGGCATTGTACTCTGCTGAGGTCTTTCCCCACCCTAAACCCTCCCCTCCCCAGGCTCCATTCCCAAAATCTCCAGGTATTTCCCAACCTAGAGCTGCCAATCCTGGCTCATTGTCATGCTTGGGTGCTCTGAACCAGAAAAGGAAAACCTTTGTCCCTCTTCCTGCACTGCTAGTGGGAATGTTTGCCTTGTCCTGCTGCTTTTCTGGATAAGGAAGCAGGAAATCATTTAGAGGAGCTGTGTAAATTAAATTACAAATTATCTTAGATCCAGGTGGGCAGCTGTGTTGGTCTGAAGCGGTAAAACAAAGTTAGACTTTCCACCCAGTTTATACTATCCAGACCAAACTGTTATTCTTTCACTTTGTTAATTTCATTATTTTGCCACTAAATTCTAACTTTGTACTATTTTGCATGCTTAACCACTACCCGCAAGCTATATGTAGCACTGCTAACTGTACCCCATTTCATTGTTTATTGAAGGGTGCTTTTAGCACACAAAAGCTTACATTCTCCACAAAACTTCGCTGGTCTTAAAGGTGCTACTGGACTCCAACTTTGTTCTGTTGTAGATTTGGCATGGTTGCTGAAAGTCAAGTCACAAAAATTGTTCGGGACTGCATGGTGGTGGGTGAAAGGCATGCCACTCAGCTCTGGGTATACCTCAGATTTGTAAACACCCAATTTCCCTGTGGCAAGTTAGTTTCCACAAGGCGATGGGGGAGTGGGGGGAGTGTTTGTGGATCAGTAAACAGATAGGGTTAATTGGCTGTTCTTTTAGTTGATGAAGACTTGGGAAGACCTGGCTTCTCACATCCTGACTCAGACCTGAAGCTCCCTGGGTGATCTTGGGCCATCATTTTCTCTTCCTCTCAAGGAGCACATCAGTTCAGTTTATTTCAATACAAGATCAGTCTGAAAAGCATGAATAAATGCAGTTAGAACTGCCACGTGCGATACCAACAAAAAAGACTTATATATGACCTCATCTACCATTTCAGAATTTCTGCACACATTTCACAATAGAGGGGGTCAGTTATTTGAAAACCCAGCTATCTGCTGTTGTAATGTGTGTGCCATTTTGCAAAATTTTGTTACATTGCAAGTCATTTCTTTAGAAAAATTTGTAAGAAGGGAAGTGTAGAACTGCTCTGATCTTCCAGGGCTGTTCATTAAAATTGGTTTAATGTCTTGGGAACGTATGTCATTATAGTAGGCAGGAGGGTTTTTTTGTAACAGGGACTCCTTTGCATATTAGGCCACACACCCTTGATGTAGCCAATCCTCCTGGAGAGCCAGTTTGGTGTAGTGGTTAAGTGAGCGGACTCTTATCTGGGAGAACCGGGTTTGATTCCCCACTCCTCCACTTGCACCTGCTAGCATGGCCTTGAGTCAGCCATAGCCCTGGCAGAGGTTGTCCTTGAAAGGGCAGCTGCTGTGAGAGCTCACTCCAGCCCCACCCACCTCACAGGATGTCTGTTGTGGGGGAGGATGGTAAAGGAGATTGTGAGCCGCTCTGAGACTCTTCGGAGTGGAGGGCAGGATATAAATCCAATATCATCATCATCATCTTCTCCTGGAGCTTACAGTAGGCTCTGTACTAAGAGCTCTGTAAGGCTATATCAGGGGTGTGTGGCATAACGTGCAAAGGAGTTCATACTACAAAAAAGCCCTGATAATAGGGACAGTTCCACTCAAGGAGCATAAAAAGAGGAGTTTTGTGGGGGTGACTCCTTGGGGTAAAGAGAAATGTTTTGGCCTGGAAAATCTGAAGGAGGAGGACATTCTAAAGTCAAGGAGTCACCCCCACAAAAGCTACAACTTCTGACCTTTTCATTATAACTACTCAAGTGTTCCGATTCCAGGCCATAGAGAATCGCGTCTGAGTTATGATACCGGGGCTCTCTGTGTTCAGTTTCTTCCTCTTTCTCCCTCCCCTTATGTCATTTTCTGTGTCACAGTGAGAGAAGATAACTTTAAAAAAAAATTCCCATTGTATCTGAGGAAGTAAGCTCTGACTCACAAAAACTCATACTGGAATAAATGCCGTTTGTCTTAAAAGTGCCACTGGACTTCTGTATTTGTTATCCTACGGTAGATGAACCCAGCCAGCCCACCGGGTTTTAACTACAGGATCCATCTTTTTTCAGCTGTTTCGTGGTCTTGCTCTGAGCCTGAGGTGTGTTTTTATCCGTACCTTTTTAGGCAGCTTTGTTTATTTTACACTGCTTTGATGCCCTGCTGTGTTTTTTACTGGCCTATTTAAAAATGGATTGACTTGTGCTTATTGACTTTCTGGTATGGATTGAATGTTCTAGTTGTGAGCTGCCTGGAGCAGGTTTTGGAGAGGCGGCATACATACTATCTAAATCAGGGGTCCCTAATTAAAGACTGTTATTGCTTCTCCGCAGCTCACCTTCAGCTCTTGTGCAGGGGCTGCAGCTGGTCCCGAAGCAATTTGGGGGGAGTATACTTGTGTTTATTTTTGTGCGTGCACCTGGAAGTTATCGCAACCTATTGTGACGAACCCCTACTGGGAGTCTGGAGGATATTCTGAGAGGTGGCTGAATAAAGCCTGCCCCAGCTTTTCAACTCTGGTATTCCAAGGAGGTCTCCCATCCCAGTGCTTGCCGGGGTTGGCCCTGCTAAGCTGCCAAGATCTGATGAGATTGGGCTTCCCTGGGCTATCCAGGGCAGGGCCCAAAGCAATTTTTAAAAAGCTTTGCACAGCCAATCATAAGCCATGCTAGGCAAAAGCACTACCTGGCTCCACCCACTTTCTAAAAACTAGGGCTGCCAATATCCAGTTGGGAGCAGGTGATCCCCCAGTTTGGAGGCCCTCTCCCCACTTCAGAGTTATCAGAAAGCGAGGGGAGGGAAATGTCTGCTGGAAACTCCATTATGCTCTATGGAGACTGATTTCCGTAGGGTATAATGGAGAATTGATCCATGGGTATCTGGTGGGGGGTGCTGTTTTTGGATGTAGAGGCACCAAACTTTCAGCATAAGATCCAGCGCCTCTTCTAAAAACACCTCCCAAGTTTCAAAAATATTGGGCAAGGGGGATCAATTCTATGAGTCCTCAAAGAAGGTGCCCCCCTTCGCTATTTCCAAATGGAAGGAAGGCATTTTAAAAGTGTGCAGTCCCTTTAAATGTGATGGCCAGAACTCCCTTCTGAGTTCAGTCATGCTTGTCACACCCTTGCTCCTGGCTCCACCTATAAAGTCCCCAGATATTACTTGAGTTTGACCCGGCAACCCTACTAAAAATACTTGGCAGGCACCGGGAAAGTTGTCAGTGGGCACTGTGGCACCTAGGGACATCGTACTGGAGACCCCCGATTCAAATAAATATAAAGTGGGAAAAGGGAGAACCACCCTGAGTTCCTTGGAGAAGAGGCAAATAAATGTGGTTTTTAAAAGCTGTAAATATCCCCAAAGCACTGGGGTTTGTGGTCCCATAAAAATTGAGCACTTCAAAGCTTCTTACGCTAGAGCCTTGCTTAGAAACTGTCTTGAGATTGTAATGCCCGGCTCTGCTGAGATTGGGAGTGGTGGGAATTGTTGGTGTGTCTGTATGTTTGGATCTCTCGGCAAGCCGGAGCTCGTAGGACGGACAGGGAATGAATTACAGCATGGATGTCAAGGAAGGAGGAGGGGATCCGATCGAAGGTACATTCTACAATGCTAAATTATGTCCATGCAAAAGGGATACAGTGTGATGCAGCGGCTAAAAAGGCAAATGCAATTTTGGGCTGTAATAACAGAAGCATAGTGTCCAGATCACGTGATGTGATGGTATCACTTTACTCTGCTCTGGTAAGACCTCACCTGGAGTACTGTGTTCAGTTTTGGGCACCACATTTTAAGAAGGATATAGACAAGCTGGAACGGGTCCAGAGGAGACCAAGTCCTATGAGGAAAGGTTGAAGGAGCTGGGGACGTTTAGCCTGGAGAGGAGGCGGCTGAGAGGTGATATGATCACCATCTTCAAGTACTTGAAGGGCTGTCATATTATAGAGGATGGTGTGGAATTGTTTTCTGTGGCCCCGGAAGGTGGAACCAGAACCAGTGGGTTGAAATTAAATTAAAAGAGTTTCCGGCTCAACGTTAGGAAGAACTTCCTGACCGTTAGAGCGATTCCTCAGTGGAACAGGCTTCCTCGGGAGGTGGTGGGCTCTCCTTGGAGGTTTTTAAACAGAGGCTAGATGGCTATCTGACAGCGATGAAGATCCTGTGAATTTAGGGGGAGGTGTTTGTGAGTTTCCTGCATTGTGCAGGGGTTGGACTAGATGGCCCTAGAGGTCCCTTCCAACTCTATGATTCTATGCAGAAGCGTGGGGAGAATGTAGCACTTAAATGAATGCAGCTGTTCTTTAATGTCTCCAGCAGCGTTTATTTTCTGCACAAAGTAGATTGCCTCTAGGTTTCCTGGTAAAGTAAAGGAAACACACAGTTAAATATTCATGTATTTACTACGCTTGTACCCCACCTTTCTCCCCACTCAAGTGGCTTATCTAGTTCTCCTCTTCTTCATTTTGTCCTCACAACAACCTTACAAGGCTGAGAGTGTGTGACTGGCTCAGGGTCAGCCAACGAGCTTCCAAGGCATAAGATGGGAATTGGAACCTGGGTCTCTCAGAACATAGTCCGGTATTGTGACAACAGTGTGTGGGATCCTGATGTTCCTGTTTTGAACCTGGCTCAAAACTGCTAATGCTAGAACAAGCCCTGGTGAATTTCCTTTTAGGCGTGTCTTTTGTACATCACGTTTGACAACCTCTCCCATTCCACATATCCCATTCCAGGCATTCCTGAGTTTGGAATCCGTGGACTGTGGTGAGTGAGTCTTCTTTGGCTAGAAGCCAGTCTGGAAGACACACTTGTTTTCCTGGCTGCGTTCTGACCTTTTCAGTTTTTCTTTCAGCAGGTCATGATGCAACTTCCCCTTTTCTCTTGCTTTTCTTTCTTTGCTCCTTCCTTTTCTTTTCAGATGTCTTTCTACTGAGCATCTTTGCAAAGGGCCAGTCCCTTTGCAGAGAGCTATATTTACACAGTGGGGCCAGCCTGGACTCAGTTGGGGTTCTGCAAACCTGGGGGGGGGGGCAGGCGCCAGGGGCTTGCCCTGGATGGCCCAGGTTTGCCTAATCTCTGGCCTCAGAAACTAAGCTAAGTTGGCTCTGGTTCATATTTGGGTGGGAGACCACTGAGGACCACCATGGCTGCTACACAAAGGCATGCAATGGCAAACCACCTACCTCTGAACATCTCTTGCCTTGTAAACCCCAAGGCTTTTTTGGTAGAAAAAGTTCAGCAGGAACTCATTTGCCTATTAGGCCACACCCCCTGATGTCACCATCGTTTTACGCAAAGCTTTTTTTGTAGAGAAAGCCCAGCAGGAATTCATTTGCATATAGGCCGCACCCCCTGACACCAAGCCAGCCAGAACTGTGTTCCTGCTCAAATAAATAAATAAAATGGTCCTTGTAAACCCTATGGGTTCATCCTAGGACAGCTGTCACTTGATGGCAACCTAAGGGGACCGCCGGATTTGTGAGGAAAAGCTAAAATTGTTTTTAAAAATGGGGACGGGAGTAAAGGGGGCAGTAAAAATAAACCTTGGACATTTGTCCTCAATGTCTGTGTATGTATAGTTGTTTTTTAAAAAATAAAAATCTCTGGCCAGAGTGAGGCTGCTGTTATAGGTTTGACGCATAGCCTCAGAAGTGATGGCCCCAATGAAGGGTGGTGGAAGGAAGACTTAGCAGTGATAGGAGCTTATGAGCAGATGGGGAGAGTAAGTAAGGAATTTCCTTCTCCGATATCACTTGCTTAAAAAAAAATTAAGCTGCCAGTGTACTGTTGTTACAGACCATCTTCCAAAACTTGACAAAGGAAAGATCAGTATTCCCATCTTGCAAGGAGCAGTTGCTTTTTGACCCAGTTCTGCACAAACGACCTTTGAACTAGAAAGCTCTGACAGATGGCAGCAGGGGCGTTGCTTCCGGGCAGGTACTCGTAGAATTGCTTCCAGTCTTGGTTCACTTGGAAGCAATTTATTCACTTATTTGGATTTGGCAATGTGTACAGGGGAGGTGGTTTAACTTAATCAATTACAAGAAATCTGCAGCTGGTTAACCGACCTTCTTTGAAAGGGATGAGATGAAAGCCCCCGTCCGTGTCATTGAAGGAACAGGTCAGTGAAATGATGCAGACCTGGTTTTGAAAAAGTGGAGCAAGCTGCTAGCTTCTGGAGGGCAGAGCGAATCCTTGGAATTGCCTGCCAGTGCAGCGTGGGAGGAATTTATGCCTCACTGACCACAAATGGAGAAAGTTGAGCTTTCCAACCCTGTGCTTTAGGCTTTGAGAAATGTGCTCTGCTTCCTCTGTAAAGTTTGCAGCCCGAAGCTTTCCTTGGTCAAGAATGCAACTCCGAATAATTCACTTTCACTCCACTTCCAATCCACTTTCCAACTGGATTTTGCCATTTCACACAGTAAAATCCAGTTGGAGAGTGTGCTGAAAGTGGATTGAAAGTGTATTATTTAGTGTGTGTGATCACAGCCCAAATGTGCTTTGGAATAATGAGGAGATGGGAGTTTTGCTCTCCGTCTGGGACATACCGGTCTGTTTCCTGTGGTCTCTACCACATCTTTGTATGTTCGATGTTTCAAAGGGGTAGGCCTGTTCGTTTGAAGCTGCAAAATGAAGCAGGAATCCAGTTGGGCTTTAACTACTAACAAAGTCCTTTCCGGCATAAGCGTTTGTGAGTCAGAGCTTGTGTTATCAGACACAGCAGCAGTTCATGTGGATTGGGAAATTTCTGTCCCGTGTGTCTGGCCCTTGGAAAAGAAGTGAACAAAATCAGGTCTCATTTTGGGCAGGAGCTCACAAGAGCAGAGGTCTGGAACGTCTAAATTTTATTGTGCTCTTACTTCCCCCCCCCCCACATTAAAAAAAATACTTGCTTCTGGGCTCTATTGTTCAAACCCCCTGTGAGAATTTTGCTGAACTCTTAAGATTTGACAAACGTTCTAATATTTTTCCCCACAAAAATGGGAAAATAACCAAAACATATGAAGCAGACAGATGGAAATCTTCATCACATGTGGCCACAGAGGCAAAAGTACTTTAAAAAGTATGATGGCAGTCAGGTTTTATTATGACAGTTATAATTCAAGAAGCATTTTAAGGTAGATGCTGAGCTGATATAATTTAGTACACCTTCCGGTGATGTCAGGGGGGTGCGGCATGTGCAAATGAGTTGTGCTAATGAGTTCTGGCATCTCTTTTTCTACAAAATGAACCCTGAGCAAAACACTGTGAAATATCCATGTCTCCCTCCTCCACCCTGCCAAATGGATGCGCTCAACAGTATTTAAGTTGGGTGCAAAGGAAATACCACTCAGGCTGTATGTCCAGAATGAATTCTCCGGAATCCATTCTCTTGTGCCAGTTCTAGGAGTGTATGACCAACTCCTGAGGTGCTGGGCTGAACTGGCCAGCTTTGCAGACAGAGGCACAGAAGCATTGAGGGAACAAAAATGTATCTTTATTCTTAATTTGCAGTTCTTGTTTTTTGGGTCTCCCCTTGGGTTTTTTTTTTCTTCCCGGCATCATTCTTCAGGGTAGAATCTAGCAAATCCAAGCCCAGACATTGGGAGTGAAGTGGAGAGTGGGTTGCCAGCTCTGGGTTGGGAATTCCTGGAGATTTCAGGATGGAGCCTGGGGTGGCCAGAGTTTGGAGAGAGAAGAGACCTCGGCAGGGTATAATGTCCTCAATCCTAAAGCAGCCATTATTTCCAGGGAACTGATATTTGTAGTCTGCAGATCAGTTGTGATTCCAGGAGATCTCCAGTCGCCACCTGGAGCCTGGCAACCCTAGGTGGGACCATCCTGTTCAACAACCAGCCTATCAAGGCTACTCTTCTTGAGCAAGGCCTTCACCGACTAACTGCCTCCTACCAGGGCAACAGCTGTCTTCTGGCCTTGGTCCCAAGTTCCTGGGGTGTATCCTGGCTTGAGATTCCTCCGCAGGTTAACCAGCTCTACCCTAGCCTTCCAGTGTCTGGCTACACCCTCCCAATCAAAATGCTACCTGGGAGCCAGTGTAGTAAAGTAGTTAGAGGGTTGGATTAGGATCTAGGACAGGAGTGGCTAAACGGTGGCTTGGGAGCCACGTGTGGCTCTTTCACACATATTGTGTGGCTCTCAAAGCCCCACCACTCCATTGGCCGGCTTGGGAAAGCCATTTGTTTCTTTAAATCACTTCTCCAAGCTGCTTGGAGAATGCATTAAAATTTAAAGTTGCTTTCTTTCCACCTCTCTCCCCCATCTATTTTCCTTCCTCTCCCAAACATCTGACGTTCTTGTCTTGTGGCTCTCAAAACATCTGAAATTTATTCTGTGTGGCTCTTACATTAAGCAAGTTTGGCCACCCTTCATCAAGGAGATCTGACATCTGCACCCCCACCCATGTTGGCTGCACACACCTGTTCCAACCCTGATTGGCTAGGATCTCTCCTCCAGGCAGCATCAGTCTCAACATCAGGTGTGAAATATCGTCAAGACGCAACTGAATTTATGGGCAGTCCTGGCAAGGAACTTTCAAGGCAAGTGAGAAGCAGAGGCGGTTTGCTATTGCCTTCCCCTGCAGAGTCTTCCTTGGTGGTCTCCTTTACAAGTACTTACCCTGCTTGGCTTCTGAGATGTCAAAACAACAGGCTGTACCATGGTGCCTTGCCTCCCACCACTGGAACATCTGCTGGGCTCTTTCTGCTAGACTCTCAGTATTGTCAGACAAGAGGAGACTGGTCGTTACTGATGCCACACAAAATCCCAACTCCTGCTTTAGGAGAAACGACTTCATCTTCATCGGGAGTAATTAACCTATGAACTGCCACTTAGCTCACTTAAAAGCAAGGGAAGTACATCCCGGCCCGTTCCTCATCAATCAGACAGAGGAGGAAAAATGACATCCATTAGCTGAGTTGGGTGAACGTTGCTGGGGTGGTATTCGAGTGTGAAATTTGAAAGCCTTTAAGTCGGTTAGCTTAATAGCGAGGCAGAGTGCCCAGAGTATGGAACAAGCCTTTTTTTCCCCCACCCTGCACTTTTATTTGGGTGTGTTTCAAGATTCGCACTCGTGCAGGCAGACGCCATTGCTTTGAAGCTAGGAACTGTCTTTTGTTATTTTTTATTCTGTTTAGTTGGAGGTGCTGTCAGTGACTGGGAGAGCTGGAGTCATTTACTTCCGTAGAGTTATTTACAATCCTAACCTTGATAGCCCAAGCTAGCCCGATCTTGGAAGCTAAGCAGGATTGACCCTGAGTAGTATTTGGATGTGATCGCACCAGGAATGCCAGGGTCATGGTGTGGAGGCAGGCAATGACAAAACCACCTCTGGATGTCTCTTGCCTTGAAGACCCCAAGGACTCACTTTAAGTCAGCTGTGACTTGATGGCAAAACCACAAATGAGGTAGGGGGGGCGGGAGCACCCAGCACTGCTTGAAACCGTGTCCAAAATATTGCCATGTTAGCCGCCTTGAGTCTGAGGAAATAAAGGGAGATGTAAACATTTTCAATAAATAAAATATACTGGCTGTGGCTAAAATAATAGAACTTGCAAATATGTTCGGTACGAGATAATCGGGCACGTTTTCAGGATGCTGAATGGGAAACTAGAGCCTCACTTGTTCAGAAGCCTAGTGAGGGCAGCTGGCCAGGCAGAGCGGTTCGGTTTCAGCTCCTTTTGGGCTTTCTTTCGATGAGCAATGTAACAGAATTCAGCGGTTGAATACTGTTAGTGGAGGAGGAGTCGAATGTGAGACGTGTGGCGCTAGCCAGCTGTTCTTCATCCTTCAATAGAAGCCTGTGTGTGTTTGTGCGTGTGTGGTGGTGTTGTGTTTTGGTTGGTTGGTTTTGCACAAGAGCAGCTTCTGGACAAGAGCAGTCCCCCTGAGCAGTGAAAATTTGGAATTTTAGCAGCAGAGTTCTGAAAGGTGCACAGCTGCTCACAGGGTTAGTTTTAGTATAACCTCTGTCTAGGCATCAAAATCTCTGGACTTGTTGGTTTTGAATTTGTATGTTACCGACTCCCGGTGACAGTTGGATGCAGAGCCTACTGTTGGCTTAGAAAAATGGCTGGTTACGGCCCTGAATTGACTGTGCAGCTTTGAACGTGCCGTTTCTCCCTTAGCCCTTTGTTTTCTGGGTGTACAATGGGATTTGTAGCAGCATCTCATAAATGACCAGGAGATGGAAGGAGTGTGTTCTTGATCGACTTCCTACACAATTAAAACTGGTTCCAAGCTCATTAATTGATTGGGGGCCCTTGCAGGGGGGAGGCAGGATGAATTCACCTACTCTGTGAATAGGCCCTGGGGCATTTCTAGAGGTTTTGTCCCAAGATTCATCCTAGTTTTGTGCTGTAGGAGTCATGGCAAACCAAACGGACACTATCTGCATAGCCCCACCCCTTCATCTGCATAGCTGCACGGCTTTCCTGACAGATTTCTATCGAGCTGTAAGTCATGAGTCTATTCTGTAGAGTGGGGATTTGAATCTGAATTTCCTAGTTCCTAGTTGGTCACTAAATATTGTGCTCATTCTTAAGATGGTGAAAACAATTGTCTATGGCTCCTTCTTTTTCTTTCCTTACGCTGCATGCAGTTTCAGTTGGGATCTGTGCTCCTATCACTTATCAGATCTACCGTGCTTATGCTGCTAATAACCCTGGATGGACAATTGCCAGTCTTTTTTCTTCCCTCTCAGGGCAAACAGCAGTGTAGGGAGAGTGGATTTGATAGGCAAAACTATACAAGGTTGGGTTAAACCCCCTCTACCCTCCTTGCATGTCCCTCAATTGCATGCACAGCTGCAGTTTTGCTTTAAAACATGCATCGCCAACATTGTATCTGTTTTGGACTCCTCCTCTTCAGTGATACTTAAGAACATAAGAGAAGCCAAGTGCTTTTTCCATTGAAGCACAATAGGAGGAGGAGAAGGAAGTGGAAGAAGAAAAAAGATTTATACCTAGCCCTTGTCTCTGAATCAGAGTCTCAGAGCGGCTTATAGTCTCCTTTATCTCCTTCCCTCACAACAGACACCTTGTGAGGTGGATGGGGCTGAGAGAGCTCTCCCAGAAGCTGCCCTTTCGAGGACAGCTCTGCCAGAGCTATGGCAGACCCAAGGCCATTCCAACAGGTGCAAGTGGAGGAGTGGGGAATCAAATCCGGTTCTCCCAGATAAGAGTAAACACACATAACCACTACACCAAACTAGCTCTCTACTTCGACTCAGAGTAAACCAGGGGGACAAGAAAGGAGTTGCCAGGATCCTGATGTGAAAAAAATGCACACAACTTTAAGGTTATAGTGACCAAAAATTACTAAATTATAATGTACTACACAAATCATTTACAATTGAGGACATAAATATGTCACAAATATAGTAAACACACAACCAATCTACCATGAGTCCCCAAAACCTAATGGAAGTGCTAATCTCAATGAAAGTAGAGGGCCAAAGTGCAGGGAGTCGACTTGCTACTCCTGATATGGGCAGAGAGTTCTTCAGTGCTGCTGGGCCGTGTCATCCTTGGCCCTAATTAAACGGGGTTAGTCATCGATTGGGCAAACCGACAGTAACTTGGGCTTCTGTTGCAGCAAAAGCCGTCTTATCTTTTGCAATCGTAACAAGCGGGAAAGTGGCTGGCCCTGCTCCTTTTGTGAATTCTGCCGCGTCACACAGAGCCCGTGTGGCTGCTGCCTCTTCTCCACCTCTTCCTCCCATGACTACGCCATGCTTGAATATAGCATGGGTCTATTCACAGGGACCCCAGTTGCACCACACGTTTGTTTCTACCCAGCTGTTCTGATCCAACTACATGCTAAGCTGGACATTCATAACTTAGGTCTGAGAATCAATGCTTTCAGTCCCTTTGCAGGAGCAGAGGATGAAAAGGAGAAACTGTCTTCGTTTTAATCCCCCCCACCACCATTTTTTCTCTGGGGAGCTCAGTGTAGCATACATGTTTCTCCCCTTGCCTGTTTTTGTCCTTTTGCAATGACTCTTTGAGGGAGGCTGGGCTGAGATGACTAGCCCAAGATCACCTGGGTAAGCTTCAGAGCTGGGACGGGATTTGAACTCTAGCCTCCCCAATACTTAGACCCTTGACTAATAAGCTGACGGGCGAGACACCTATATAATGGCTTGGCATCTTGGGGAATAAATGACTGGCTGCATCAGAAACACAGTCACTGGTGATTCAGTTTTTGAATTTGTTTCAAGATAAGAAGTCAAGCTGGGTTCATTCGGCAGTACCAACAAGGGTGCATTCGCTGCACAAAAGCCTGAATTTGCACCCCTTCACGGGGTTGCAATCAGGGCAGCTTCTCAAATTCTCCTTCCCTGCGTTTCTCCCTGAAGTTTAGAGCTCTGAGAAGGCTTTGTTTCCAAAGTGGATCTGATGCGTTGACAATGATGTGTCCTTCTCCACCTTGAATTTTGTACAGAGCTCTGTGCCTGCCGTTTCCCCAGCTTTCAATCCTTTTCTTCCTTCTCAACGTTTTTTTCGCAGTTGACTTATGGTGACCCTGTTAGGGTTTTCATAACAAGAAACAAGCAGAAATACATGATTGCATTGCCTGCCTCTGTAGCGACCCTGGACTTCCTTGGTGGTCTCCCATCCAAATACTAGCTAGGGCCAACCCTGCTTAGCTTCTTAGATGAACAGATCGAGTTAGCGTCTGGCCTATCCCTTAACATTGGCGATGCTCATATGCCTGTTGTTAATGCTTCCACACCCCACAAAAAAGCAGTTGTGTTGGGTTTTGGATATATGATTGCATTGGGATTCTTTTTGTGTGACAGTTTTTCAAAAAAAAAAATGCAAGAAGGCATGCAGGCATCAGGTTTTACTAAAACCATGTGAACATATGTAGGGCTTTTTTGTAGCAGGGACTCCTTTGCATATTCAGCCGCACACCCCTGATGTAGCCAATACTCCAAGAGCTTCCAGGGCTCTTAGTACAGGGCCTACTGTAAGCTCCAGGAGGATTGGCTACATCAGGGGGTGTGGCCTAAAATGCAAAGGAGTTCCTGCTACAAAAAAGCACCCTGAATTACGTATGAATGTGTCTTACTGAGTCAGACCACAGAACTGTTGAGGTCGGCTTTGTTTTCCCTGACTGGAAGCAGTTCCTGATCCTATTACCTGGAGAAACTGAGGCGGGAACCTGGGATCTTCCCTCTGGGAAGCAGATACTCTTCCATGGAGCCCAGGGCCCCTCCCAGCAAAACAAGGATATTGATGCAAGCCTGCGTACTGCTTCAAGGCCAGCAGAACAGTTGGATCTCTTGTAACCTTGGTGACTAATTGAAACACTCAGGCTTCATGTTCTGGTTAATGCTAAGTTGTTTACTGTGATTACCTGGTAGATCACGTTCAGGGAGCTGGATTAGTTCAGCGGCTTCTTTTGCGCCATTGACATCAATCATCCCTTGAGTCAACCTGGTCTGTCCAGTGAAAACAAGGACAGAGAATGTGGGATGATGGACGGCAACTCGTTTGAGTGGTTAAGGCATCCGGATATATGTATTGCATTTCACGTGCTTGCGTTTTTGCATTTTAATGCTTGGTTTTTAAGACTTGCGTTCTTTCCTTAGAGAGTTTTGCCGTTGCCTGTGTGTGTTTAGCACTGTTTTTTTCAAAATTGCTTGGGGGCTTTCTTTTTTTTAAAAAAAATAAAAAATAAACTATTTGCAAAGAGAAACAAAACAAAGATCCATCCCTCTGAGTACCTGCCGTCCCCTTTGTGGCACCTTAAAACGTTGTTATTCTCACGTGTGCCGGTGTTTCTCTCTTCCCCTCACCTTTTATTAAAACAGTAGGTTTAATGGCTATTCCAGGAGGAGTAAGTAGTGCTGGCTGTTTAACTATAGTTTATTTACCTTGGCTAGTTAATTAGTAGGCACGTAATTGTGGCTGAGGAGGAACCAGCCCTGTGGTAGCTGGAGCAATGAGCAGTGGCTGCCGTCTTACCCTTGGAAAAGAGCTCTCTTTTTAGGCCTGCCCCGAAGTTCTAGCTCACTAACTAGGTGACTTTGGGGAGTCTCTCTCTCTCTCAACCAAACCTACCTGCATAGGATTGTGAGAATAAAATGGAGGAGGGAGGGAACAGAATCAACCTTACACTGAATCAGAACCTTGGTCTGTCAAGGTCAGTATTGTCTACTCAGACTGGCAGCGGCTCTCCAGGTTGAAACGTAGAAGTCTTCCAGATCATCTACAACCTAGTTCTTGTAACTGGAAATACCTGGGACTGGGGTGGCCAACCTTTATTGACATAAGAGCTGCACAGCATAAATGTCTGAGAGCCGCAAGACATGAACATCAGATGTTTGAGAACAGGAAGGAAGGAAAATAGATGGAGGTGGAAAGAAAAAAACTTTAGCTTTAAATGCATTCTCCAAGCTGCTGGCCAGTGGCTTGGCGAGGTGATTTAAAGAGACAAATGCCTTCTCTGAGCTTGCCGACAGGGTGGGGTTGGGGGGCTTTGAGAGCCACCACACAATATGTGTGGAAGTGCCACATGTGGCTCCTGAGCCACAGTTTGGCCACCCCTGCCTGGGATTGAACCTGAGACCATTTGCATATAAAGCAGAGGCTCTTCCCTGGAGCCATAGCCCCGCCAAGTATGCTTCCCCTGAGTTGCTTATGAGAAGGGCAAGATAAAAATGAAAGAGCGGAAGAACACGCACACACACCTTTGGGGGGTGGGGAACCTGTTTGGGTTTGGCTCTTGGCAACTGAAAGGAAAGGTAAATACAGTCAAAACCCTTGGGGAAGCTTGGAGGCTATTTAAAACTGCAACCTTAGAAGCTCAGATAAAATATATACCACAAGTTAGAAAAGGCACAAACAGGTATAAGAAAAGGCCTGCATGGTTAACAAACAAAGTAATGGAAGCTGTAAAAGGTAAGAAGGACTCCTTTAAGTGGTGGAAAGCTAGTCCAAATGAGATTAATAAAAGGGAACACAGGCTGTGGCAAATCAAATGCAGGTCTGTGATCAGGCAGCCAAAAAGGGACTATGAGGAGCATATTGCAAAAAACATAAAGACCAACAATAAAACTTTCTTCAAATATATTAGAAGCAGGAAACCAGCCAGGAAGGCAGTGGGGCCCTTGGATGACCAAGGGGTAAAAGGATTACTGAAGGAGGATAGGGAAATGGCTGAGAAGCTGCATGCATTTTTTGCCTCCATCTTCCCTGTGGAAGATGAGAAGTGTTTGCCCGCTCCAGAACCACTAATTTTGGAAGGGGTGTTGAAAGACCTGAGTCAGATTGAGGTGACGAGAGAGGAGGTCCTACAACTGATAGACGAATTAAAAACTAATAAGTCACCAGGTCCGGATGGTATACATCTAAGAATTCTGAAAGAACTCAAAGTTGAACTTGTGGATCTTCTGACAAAAATCTGTGATCTTTCATTGAAATCTGCCTCCGTTCCTGAGGACTGGAAGGTAGCAAATGCCACCCCCGTCTTTAAAAAGGGTTCCAGAGGACATCCGGGAAATTACAGGCCAGTCAGTCTGACTTCAATACTGGGAAAGTTGGGAGAAACCATTATCAAGGAAAGAATGAACACGGGTTATTGAGGAAGACTCAGCATGGGTTCTGTAAGGGAAAATCTTGCCTCACTAACCTGTTACAGTTCTTTGAGGGGTGAACAAACATGTGGACAAAGGAGACCCAATAGATGTTGTTTACCTTGGCTTCCAGAAAGCTTTTGATAAAGTTCCTCATCAAAGGCTCCTTAGAAAGCTCGAGAGTCATGGAGTAAAAGGACAGGTCCTCTTGTGGATCAAAAACTGGCTAATTGATAGGAAACAGAGAGTGAGTATAAATGGGCAGTCTTCGCAGTGGAGGACGGTAAGCAGTGGGGTGCCGCAGGGCTCGGTACTGGGTCCCATGCTCTTTAACTTGTTCATAAATGATTTGGAGTTGGGAGTGAGCAGTGAAGTGGCCAAGTTTGCAGATGACACTAAATTGTTCAGGGTGGTGAGAACCAGAGAGGATTGTGAGACACTCCAAAGGGATCTGTTGAGGCTGGGTGAGTGGGCGTCAATGTGGCAGATGAGGTTCAGTGTGGCCAAGTGCAAAGTAATGCGCATTGGGGCCAAGAATCCCAGCTACAAATACAAGTTGATGGGGTGTGAACTGGCAGAGACTGACCAAGAGAGAGATCTTGGGGTCGTGGTAGATAACTCACTGAAAATGTCAAGACAGTGTGCGATTGCAATAAAAAAGGCCAATGCCATGCTGGGAATTATTAGGAAGGGAATTGAAACCAAATCAGCCAATATCATAATGTCCCTGTATAAATCGACAGTGCGGTCTCATTTGGAATACTGTGTGCAATTCTGGTCATCGCACCTCAAAAAGGATATTATAGCTTTGGTAAAAGTGCAGAAGAGGGCAACTAGAATGATTAAAGGTCTGGAACACTTTCCCTATGAAGAAAGGTTATAACGCTTGGGGCTCTTTAGCTTGGAGAAACGTTGACTGCGGGGTGACATGATAGAGGTTTACAAGATAATGCATGGGATGGAGAAAGTAGAGAAAGAAGTACTTTTCTCCCTTTCTCACAATACAAGAACTCGTGGGCATTCAATGAAATTGCTGAGCAGTCGGGTTAAAACGGATAAAAGGAAGTACTTCTTCACCCAAAGGGTGATTAACATGTGGAATTCACTGCCACAGGAGGTGGTGGCAGCCACAAGCATAGACAGCTTCAAGAGGGGGTTAGATAAAAATATGGAGCACAGGTCCATCAGTGGCTATTAGCCACAGTGTGTATATGTTTGTGTGTGCGTATAAATATTTTTTTGACCACTGTGTGACACAGAGTGTTGGACTGGCCATTGGCCTGATCCAACATGGCTTCTCTTATGTTCTTATGTTGACCTGCCCCTGTGTGCCAAGAGCCAACGAAACAGATAGGCCTCAGGCTTTGATGTTTCCACTGGGAGGTGGTTCCCATGATTGACGGGAGGGGGCATCAGAGAACACCATGAGCTCCTCTTTACATAGGAGGAATTCAAACACTTCAAATGGTATCCTTAAGAAAGGCTTGTGAGTAGATATTTAGTTGGTTGTCCGATGACAACATGAGAATTCCTGTTTTGTTGTTGCTCACCATATATAATTAAAGAGAGGGTAGTCAGAATAGTAACTTCTGTGATCTTCCAGACCATGTATGGACTTGATTCTCTGCTGCCAAAGTGATATGTAGAGTTCGCAGGCTTTTAAACTGGCCCCTCTAGCTGTCTTTTTCGGTTCAGTTTGATTTGCGGCACATAGTGGCTAATGCAGGCTTCCCATGTCTCCAGCTTGGTGTAGTGGTTAAGTGCCCGGGACTCAAATCTGGGAGAACCTGGTTTGATTCCCCACTCCTCCATGTGCAGCCAGCTGGGTGACCTTGGGTCATTCCCATTTTTCTCAGAACTGTTCTCTCAAGAGCAGTTCTCTCAGAGCTCTCTCAGCCCCACCTACCTCACAGGGTGTCTGTTGTGGGGAGATTAAGGGAAAGGAGATTGGAAGCCACTGTGAGTGAAGATCAGGTTATAAATCCAACTCTCCTTCTCATACCTTCTGCCGGATAAGAGTCATAGGTCAACACTCCAGACCTGTCTGCCTATTTGCTGCGCTCCCTGCTCTCCTTCAGCAACCCAGCGCACGTGACGTCTGTTGCAACTTTACACAGGGCTTTTTGGGTAGGGAAAGCCCAGCAGGAAATCATTTGCATATTAGGCCACACCCCTGATGTCAAGCCTGCCAGAACTGCATTCCTGTGTGTTCCTGCTCAAAAAAAGCCCTGCACTTAAGACCTATTGCTCTCCAGGAATGGCAAGCCTTCTCTGATGCCCCTGCCTGGTGCCACACTTCAGATGGGTGTGGTGAGTTGCCAGAGGTCAGACCTAGAGAGTTCAAAAAAGACGTGTAATAAATGAATAAAAGAATACACATGTTCTGCTCAAAGTTTCAGTGTGAGCAAGAGATCAAAGGTGAAAACACGGGCCTTTTCTAGCTATTTCTCTCGGTATTTCCAAATTGATGTTTGATTTGTTGTACTTGAAGTTGCTATAAGTTGGAGTTCGTCTTTGTCTTCGACTTCCAGGTTGGGACTCAAGGACAAGATGAAATCTGCAGGTGAAATGTTTGTCCATCACTGCTTGTGTGCATGCAAAGAGCTGCACAAAATGAAAGAGACCCTCTTTGTCAGTGTCCAGAGTTTTTATAACGTCTCTTTTCCTCTGCTTCTTTGGGATAGCCTTCTGGTTCCAAAGGAAGAGTTTTTATTTCTGTCGCTTTATTCTGCCCAGTTTTATGACTCTAGGTGTGACTTACGGGAAAGGAAAGGTCCCCTGTGCAAGCACCAGTCGTTTCCAACTCTGGGGTGACGCTGCTTTCACAACTTTTTCACGGCAGACTTTTTACGGGGTGGTTTGCCATTGCCTTCCCCAGTCATCTACACTTTCCCCCCAGCAAGCTGGGTACTCATTTTACTGACCTCCGAAGGATGGAAGGCTGGGTCAACCTCGAGCTGGCTACCTAAAAACCCAGTTTCCACCGGGGATCGAACTCAGGTCATGAGCAGAGCTTAAGACTGCAGTACTGCAGCTTTAACACTCTGCGCCATGGGGCTTACAAGCAGGGGATAAATGAGGTATTTAATTCAAGCCATTATTGTTGAGAAAGAGCTTGAGTGTTCTGAGCTTAATGGCCTGGTCTCCAGCTGTGTCCTCCTTTGTCTCAGCTGTTATTCTGCAGCAAGGCTCCTGTCCATGGACAGAGAGCAGTCACACTAGATGAATCACTGGGGGTAACTTCTTGGGTTTCTCCACAATGTGGACAGGAAAGCCCCACCCCCACGCTACTTTGTGTATTGCTGTGTTTGCCATCATTATAACAATAAGGTTGTGTGTGTGCGCATAGTATCTCAGTTTATATAGTTCTTAGCCACACATTAATGCAGAAGGGCAGATAAAGCCTAAAGTAATAGAGGAGGGGAATAATATGTAAATATGCTGTATCCTTGAGCCGCTGTTGGATGTTTTAAAGCAAAAGCAGTTTCTCCTCCCTCAATATAAATAGACATTTCTGCTAAGGTCTAGGAAGCAAAACGGAGTGCTTTGGCTGTTTAAACATACTGAAGGTCATGTGCTGACTCTTAAAAGAATGAGTCCTGGTTCATACATGGGTATGGTGGAAAAGAACCACAGCAGTGCTGGGGCTGGCAAGCTTTTGAGTGCTCCTTTGCATTAAAAGTCCATGCAAATAGAAAATTAGCAGAGCAGGGGACAGAGTTCCACCCTGCTCTGCTGGCTGGCTGTGCTAGTTTTCTTTCTGCAGGAACATTTTCATGGATGGGAGCATCCCAAAAGATGCTTCCCCCCCCACACCCCCGTGATGCTCCCCCTGCCATCCAAAATGGTGCACCCCATTCTACCACCTTATTTTCTTGCATGCATGAACCGTGTTCTGGAAATACAGTGTGGTGTAGTGGTTAAGAATGCAGACTAATAGAGAAACCCAGTTTGGAATCCCCAGCTGTGCTATTTTTATTTATTTATTTATTTAGTAGGCTTATATCCCGCCCTTTCCCATAAACGAGCTCAAGGCGGATCACAACATAAACTGACAACAATAAAAACCCACAATTTAGAGCTAAAACAATGCATTAAAACTGAACAGAATAAGAACAATCGAACCATAGACAAAGTGCATCACAAGCGGGAAAGGCACGTTTTACAGAGTAAACAGTTATTGGCCCAAAAATAAAATGATGGCAATAATAGATAAAATAGCACTAGAGTGAAGTGTGATATCACAACAAGGGAGGCCAACTGATGGAATAGTAGCTGGAATAGGACACCCACTGCCTCAACCAAAAACCCAGTGGAATAGTTCCGTCTTACAGGCCCTACGAAATGATAATAGCTCAGGTATGGAAGCTCTCTGGGTGACTTTGGGGCAATCACACTCTCTCAGTCTAACCTACCTCACAGGGTTGTTGTGAGGATAGAATGGAGGAAAGGAGAAGGATGTAAGCTGCCTTGGGTTTCCACTGGGGGGGGGGGAAGAGGGGAATCGATTAAGTACAGGCTGAGACAAATAATTGTGGGGGACGTGGCTCTTGGTCGCTGTGGGTGACCCGCTAAGCGTTGCTGTGCAGTACATTATTTGGAACTGATTGCATTCTGACATGGACGGTCTGTCAGTTTGGACATTCCTTTATTTTAAACAAGATCAATTCAGTTTCTCTTCCTTCTTTCCTTTCCCCAGATCTCTTGTTACACTCCGGCATTTGGAAGGAGCCCTGATGGTTGCCAAGCTTGGACGCTCCCCCTGATCGATGGGCGCTGTGTTCTAAATTGCCCCTGTTGCTGAATCCACGTAGCGCGCGATGGCCCACTCCAGGTCAAACGGTTCACACTACGCCTTGACAGCCATCGGGCTGGGGATGCTCGTCCTGGGGGTGATCATGGCGGTCTGGAACTTGTTCCCAGGCCTTGGGCAAGGTGGGAAGCCCCAGTCGGGAAACAGCAATAAGACGGAGCCAGGAGGAGGAGGAATCCTGAAAAGCAAGACGTTTTCCGTGGCTTACGTGCTGATTGGAGCCGGAGTGTTGCTCTTGATGTTTTCGGTTTGTTTGAGCATCCGGGACCGAAAGAGGCAAAACCAAAGCCAGTGCACCCCGAGGATCCATCAGCAAACATCGATGGAGCGTCAGCAGCAGGAAGACAGGTGAGGATGTCAGTCTTCAGATTCCTAGGAAGAATAAACTCTTAACTCTGGGAAGGAACTCAGCGGTGACTGGTAAAATGGGAGCATTTGCTTCCGGAGCTCAAATGCTGGTTGACCCCGGGAGCCAGACTAAAAAGAGCAATGATTGCAATTCTGCCTACCCCAAAGGTTCAGTGCGCCTGCAGAGAGAAAGGGTTTGTTTTCCCCCGTTGCAGTGAACAAGCAAGAGCCAGGGTGACATAGTGGTAAGAGTGTCGGACTAGAACTTGGGAAACCCTAGGTTTGAATTCCCACTCCACCAGAAAAACTCATGGGATGACCTTAGCCCAATCGCACACCCTCAAGAATTCTTCTTTACCTAACACATGATTAAAATGTGGAATTCCCTGCCAGAGGATGTCGTGTGGCAGCCACAGGCGTAGACAGCTTTAAAAGGGGATCAGACAGATTCATGGAGGATAGGTCTGTCCGTGGCTACTAGCTGTAGTGACTGAGGGGAGCCTCCATGTTCAGAGGCACAAGGCCTCTGAATCCCAGAGCCAGGAGGAAACATCAGGGGAAGGCCTCGGCTTCTCTGCCCTGTTGTTGACCCTCCAGAGGAACTAGTTGGCCACTGCATGAGACAGGATGCTGGACTAGATGGACCACTGCTCTGATGCAGCAGGGCTCTTCATATCTTCTTAACCTATTTTTATAAAGTTGTTGTGAAGATAGAGTAGAGATGAGGAGAACCATGTACATCGCTCTACCTTCCTTGGGATTAAAAATATGGCATATAGAAAGCATGGGAAATCTTTCCGCTTTCTGAGGTGTCTCAGGCTAGATATAATGATGAGAAGTAGTTCCGTACCTCTCCCAAGGCTAGAGAAGGGCTGTGGCTCTCCCTCCTTTTATGCTGGCTCCTGAAGTCTTCTGAAAGCAAAACAAAACCAGTGAAAAGAGAGAGCATGCCTCCGCCTATCTCAAGGAGAAAAGGTGGGGATTATTTTCCATGGCACTAAAATTCTGGAGAGATATGCCGCCTACTAGTTGGTGAGTTTGTTTGAGAACGTGACACATGATCAACACTTGCTTTTATTAAGTCACAATCTCCCTTCCAGTATACTATTTTTTTTAAAGCCCACTATTTTGTTAAAAAGCCAGAAGAGAGCTGGGTGTTTAAAGGCACTGAATCACTGCCTACTCCCCAGGAACACCATTGTACTCTCGAAGGCAACTAGCCGTTCGGTTGGTTGCATTCATGGTTATGTGATCTGTTGAGTTCTTACATCGGCTGCTGAATTGCTTCCTGTTGGAAAAATTCATTGAGTTCAATCCAGTGGAAGTTAGATCTTTTTGAATTAAAGTATGCCTAACTCTTTCTGCAAGAAGCCCCGTGGTGCAAAGTGGTAAAGCTGCAGTGCTGCAGTCTGCTCACAACTTGAGTTCAATCCCGGCGGAAGCTGAGTTCAGGTAGACGGCTCAAGGTTGACTCAGCCTTGCATCCTCCTGAGGTCGGTAAAATGAGTACCAGCTTGCTGGGGGAAAAGTGTAGATGACTGGGGAAGGCAATGGCAAACCACCCTGTAAAAAGTCTGCCATGAAAATATTGTGATGTGACGTCACCCAGAGTCGGAAATGACTGGTGCTTGCACAGGGGACTAATTTTATCTTTTAAACTCTTTTTGCATTGTGCTCCCTTGAGGCAACAGCTATAATTTTAAGCAGTAGTCAGGCACATTGTGAGTTTCCATGAAGCCACCACAAGGAAACCTAATCTCTTAATTTCTTTCTCAGTGAACTCAGAGGACCAAGAAGCCTCACTTTGTCCAGGTAATTTGGCTTGTGGACTCCTTGAACTTAGCACCTAAATTGCAAACCAGGAGGTTTCAATAAGCCATCATTTGCTGTGATTTGCAAAGCCAGTGCTTTAATTCTAGCTTGTAAAAAGAAATAAACTGTTGGTTTGTAAGCAAAATGAGCGACCTTGGGCCCGTCATATGCTCTCAGCCTCACCTACCTCACAGGGTTGTTGTGATGATAAAATGGAAGAAAGGAGAATTATGTGAGACGAGGGCTTTTTTTTTGTAGCAGGAACTCCTTTGTATATTAGGCCACACACCCGTGATGTAGCCAATGCTCCTGGAGCTTCCAGTAGGCCCTGTACTAAGAGCCCTGTAAGCTCTCAGAGGATTGGCTACATCAGGGGTGTGTGGCCTAATATGCAAAGAAGTTCCTGCTACAGAAAAAGCCCTGTGTGAGCCACTTTGGGACCCCAATGGGGAGAAAGGCGGAGTATAAATTAAATAAATAACCCAAAAATGGTAAATTTAGTCATTGGGGAGGTGTACTTAGTGGTCGCTTTTAACCTGAGGCCCTTAATTGTGGTTTAGTTTGCGCAAAAATCACTCGCTGGGGGTGGGAGTAGAAAACTGAATGATGTGCAGGTGAAGCAACCTAACAAACTTCCCCTCTTACAGTCAAGACGAGGATGAGGAAACACCTTCCCGCTATTACGTGCCCAGCTACGAAGAGGTCATGAACACAGACTATCCAGACTTGAGAGAAGTGGACCGGAGCACGCGAATCAGTGTCTCCCTTCCCTCTTATGAGTCTTTAACTGGGATAGACGAAAACACACCAACCCGACCCGCCGCTTCAGCCGAAGCAGGTCCCAACACGGAACACCAGCCGAGCAGACGGAGTTCCCGCCTGAGCAAAAAACTCCGGCCCTTGAGAGTCCGGAGAATCAAGTCTGAGAAGCTGCACCTCAAAGACATCCGTATAAACGTGCCTGACGGAAACAGTTCGAGCCGTGTAACGATAGAGCCTCTGACTCCACCACCGCAGTATGAAGAGATTTCTCAGAAACTTCCAGAGACCAGGGAAGAGACATAAGTCAGCCCAGCAGACTGGTTTTTAAATATGTCTAAAACACTATTGTGTACTTGGTTGCGGAGGGTGGTTTCATGACTGTCAAGGCTTCTCAGAGGAGATGTCATGGACCTTGACCTTGTTCCCTGAGGAGAACAAGTCCTATTTCCTGTGGAGGTGGTCAGACTGTAGGGCCCGTGTCACTTCAGAGCACTTAGAATGATTGAATTTTCTTCTGTATAAAACTGTTCTGTGCATGTACAAAGGAAACATTAGGGTGAAGTTTCCTGTAGCTGAATTCCTGATTTTGGTACAACCCAAACTCATGTTTACTTCCTTAGCCGCACCAAAATCCAAATTTTGGGGCATGTCCTGAGAAACTCCTGCCTTCTCTGCCCCATTTCTATCTCAAACAGCTTATGGGAGTTGTACATTGTGGCTGAGAGCTGTCATCTGGTGGGTTTCAAATCTCAAACTCACTAACGAAGTGCTCACCCTTCCAGCCTCTTTGCATTATGAGGATAATGGCACCAGCCTACCTTACAGGGTTGTTGTAAGGATAACTGATAATTTATGTGAAATGCTTTGAATGCGGGAAGCAGTATCCCAATGCCGCTGCGCAGTTGAGACCTCTCTTTGTATGGGCAGGTGTATTTCGTTATAGAGGTCTTCGCCTGAAATGGTACAACCCAAACTCACGTTTCCTTCCTTAATGAGAACTAGAGCCCTGAATGAATCATGCCATGTTTTGTGTAATTAAATTTAGGAAGGCACTTTGTGTGTGTGTCGAACAGAATCTTAGCTACAAGAATCTTTTTCTGTCTATATATATTTCTCAGATATGACACATTTTTGTATGCCTCTTGGGTAAAAATCTTTTTTTAAAAAAAAAGAACTAGCAGTCCAGATTTGTCATAGTTGTCAAAATAACCTCTTTGCTTTTGGTCCCCCCCCCCTTCACTGGGATAGGGTTACCCACGGTGCTTCACTGTAGTTTGAAGTGGCTTTGAGAAGAAATGTATAAAAAAAAAACCCTTTACTTACATCACCTCGAAGCACAGTATTACAGAGTCAAAAAGGAAAAAAAGAAACTCTTAAGTCCATAAAATACTGACTTCATTAACCCTTAGGCTGAAATCCTGTGCACTTACTGGAGAGAAAAACTCATTGAACTCAGCAGAACTGACTTCCAAGTAAATAGGATCATGCCTTGCTCAGAGAGACACAGACAACAATGGGAGGGGGTCATATTAAGGATACCACTTGTTTTCTGATGTGCAATCTCATGAGTTCTCGTGGCCCTTTCTTACGTGCCCAGGGAAATGCTGATCACTCCTTTGGGGTCAAGAAGCAGTTTTCTCCAGGCCAGTTTGGCCAGGGATCCTGGAGGGTTTTTGCCATCTTCTGGGCATTGAGCAGTGGTAACTGGGGGTGTGGGTGGGGGAGGTATTTGTGAATTTCTTGCATTGTGCAGGGGGTTGGACTAGCTGACCCTAGAGGATCATTCCAACTCTGTGATTCTATGACTTCTGTAGCTGCTGCCCTGTAAGATCATGGGGAAAAGAAACATTTCAAGAGCTAAACATTTAGGTTAGAGCTGGGATTCTGTGCAGAAAGAGACACTTTCCCCCCCAAAAATGTATAGGACAGGGGTGACAAACGGTAGCTCTCCAGATGTTTTTTGCCTACAACTCCCATCAGCCCCAGCCAGCACGGCCAATGGCTGGGGCTGATGGGAATTTTAGGCAAAAAACATCTGGAGAGCTACCGTTGACCACCCCTGGTATAGGAAGTTTGTCCTATAACTGGAGTAACCAAGAGCTTGAAAGTTTTCCCAGGTAGTAAATATTCTTTTAAGGTATGGCAAGATAAAGAAATCGTAGTCACTGGTGGGTTGGATTTAAACAGCTTGGGATGGCCTGGTCCCAGTTCTAGCACATGATAGGAGGAAAAATAACATCAATCCAATGTTGTGTAATGGTCAGTTAGACTTAAGTCCAGGAAAGCCCATATACAGATTCCCACTTGCCCATGAAATTGTTTTGATGCCCTTGGGCCAGACATATTCCCTTGGGGAAGGGGGTAGGAGAATGAAGGTAGGATCTTCTATCCCATCTTTCCTTTAAGCCTAGGGACCCCCCCCCCACATAGTTTTTGAGCTTGTGGGCAATTCTGACATGGCAGTGTGTGAATGGTCATAAAACAGCCACCACAGGAGGTGGTGGAGCCAGCCATAAAATGGCAGCCACAGCTTGCTTTCCCTTACACCAGGGGTGGCCAACGGTAGCTCTCCAGATTTTTTTTGCCTCCAACTCCCATCAGCCCCAGCCAGCATGGCCAATGGCTGGGGCTGATGGGAGTTGTAGGCAAAAAACATCTGGAGAGCTACCATTGGGCCACCTTTGTATTACACAATAAGAGTGTTGTGTTGTGGCGGCAGCTGCTGTCAAAACAACATGTTTTTAAAAGCCAACCAAATCTCCAGTGGCCAATCAAAAGCCTTGCTGGGCACAAGCCCCACCTGGCCCTGCCCACTTTCTAAAAACACTTGGAGGGCTCTAAGAAAAATGTTGGTGGGCACTATTTTGGGGTCCCTACTCTAAGCGGTTTAACAGTATCCATGGTTCTCCTCCTTTTCTGTTTTTACCCTCACCACAGCCCTGTGATGTAGAGCGAATTCAGAGAAAGTGACTGACTTAAGATCAGCCAGTGAGCCTCAGACGGAATTGGGATTTGGACCACTTGACACTTGAATTCCCTCATGGCCTTGTCTGTCAAATGATTTGCCTTGGCTGTCAAACCAAGCAAGAAAAGTTGAGCTTCTTTGTCTCTGACGGGAAAACCTCTTAAGAGAACTCATAAGCTCCTTCATCCTCCTCTGGGGATTTCACTGGCCAATCTTGCCAGGCTTCTACTGCCAAAAAAAAAAAAGTAGATTCATTGGTTCAAGAGCTTCCTAAGAGGCCGTTTATTTTAAAAAGGTCTAAATCTTGACTTGCTGTTCCAAGGATGCCCAGCCCCAGCAAGCCTAAGAAACAACCTCTTCCCCGGTTTTCCATTGTGTCAGAATGTTTGTTGGAGAGCAGACCTGTGCTATTCCTTCCCTCTTGTCTTTTGGCAGTCTGGCTAGAAATAGGTTTCCCTTCACCGGAGTTAGGGTAGCAGAGAAGAATATAGCCTGCAAAGAATCTTTTTTAAAAAAAATTAAATGTAAAAGTTCACCACATTATTAGAAGTCTGTAGCCAGAGGCTGTTTGAGATCAAATAGCTATTTGAGAATCAACTTCACAGCTCCTGACCTTGGATAGCTCTCTGCTGCCCTTTCCTCCAAACACACTCACTTCCTCTGGATATTCTTCTGGGTGCTTCCTTGTCATGCCTCAGGCCTCTTTTGCTGTTCTCTTCTTTCCCTGTTGCCTTTCTGCCAACATCGCTTTCCATTACGGCCTGAGAAACTCCATCAAGAGCAGCTCAAAACCTTTATGCCTACTCAGGTGCTTTGGTATCATGGCCAATCAGCCTATCAGTACCAGCAACTTTATCATCTTTTGCAGTGTCATCCTAAACATATATAATTGGAAGTCAATCCCATAGTGGTCAATTGGACTCAATGTCTAGGACAGGGTGGCCAAACTTGCTTAACATAAAAGCCACATAGAATAAACATCAGATGCTTGAGAGCCACAAGACATGAATGTCAGATGTTTGAGAGCCGCAAGACAGGAAGGAAGGCTGGCAAATAGATCAGAGAAGGGAGAGAGAGAGGTGGAAAGAAAGTGACCTTAAATGCATTCTCCAAGCTGCTAACTGGCTTGGATAAGTGATTTAAAAAGAAACGCCTTCTCCAAGTCGGCTGATGGGGCAGTGGACCCTTAGAGAGCCACACATGGCTCCCAAGCCACAGTTTGGCCACCCCTGGTCTAGTAATTGTGTTTGCAATGACATCCTTAATCCCTTATTACATAAGGTTGTCAGGTCACCAGCAGGGAATGTGGGGTGGGTATGGTTGCCACGGCCAGATCCTGGTTGGGAAACTCCTGGAGATTTGGTGATGATAGGGACGTTGGGGTACAATGCCGCAGACACCACCCTCCAAAGCATCCACTTTCTCCAGGAAAACTAATCTTTGTAGTCTGGGGTTATAGAGAGCCAATTTGGTGTAGTGGTTAAGTGCCCGGGACTCTAATCTGGGAGAACCTGGTTTGATTCCCCACTCCTCCACTAGTATCTGCTGGAATGGCCTTGGGTCAGCCATTATAGTTCTGGCAGATGTGGTCCTTGAAAGGGCAGCTGCTATGAGAGCCCTCTCAGCCCCACCCACCTCACAGGGTGTCTGTTGTGGGGGGAGAAGATAGAGATTGTAAGCGGCTCTGAGTCTCTGATTCAGAGAGGAGGGCGGGATATAAATCTGCAATTCTTCTAATTCCAGGGATCCCCTGGTCCCACCGGGAGGCTGCCATACCTACCACATTGCAATATGCATATCCCAAACAATCCCCTTGTGCAGCGATACTGGCAAAATCCTGCCTTCTACACACAGTTGTAATGATTATGGTGTCCAGGGCAAAGTACATTGACACTTGGAAATCCTTAATAAATGAACACATGAAGCTGCTTTATATTTTGTAAAACCATTGGTCCATTTCACGCAGTATCACTTCTGACTGACTGTAGCTCTCTGGTTCCAGGCGGCACAGGGGCTTTCCTAACACCTGTGATCTTTTAAATGGAACTTGAATCAAGGACTCGGCTACTGAGGGATAACTCGCCCCAATATACCTGCTGTCTTTCCCAGAGTCATGTCCCACTGCATCCACCTAACTCAGACTTGCCTCCTTTGAGTGGTAGCAACTCGCATAGAAACAGGACTTCCCTGACACCTGCTATTTGAGAGTCATTAACTGGGGATGCCGGGGCTTGAAGCTATGCAAAGAAGTATGTTGTGCAAAGAAATGCATGGATGTGTGTTCAGTGCATCAGATGAGGAGACTGGAGTGGTAATGGTTGCTTCTTAACTGTCAAAACTCAACATAGGCAGAACCTTGTTTGGCAGGCTACCAATATCATTACAGGAATCTTGGTTTTTGAGGGGTCTCACAGTTCACCTTTGTTGTGTTTTGTTTGTTCCTCTGATTTGAATTTTATTCATGTTGACGGCTTTCTGAAATGGATATCGACACCAGAGGCCCTCAGACGTTTTGAGCCTGTGGGCACCTTTGGAATTCCGACACAACATGGGCGCAGCCAAAAATGGCTGCTGCAGGAGGCGGAGCCTGCCACAAAATGGCTGCTGAAGCTTACCTTCAGTAATGTATTGAAGATCCTTGTGCTGTGGTGGCAGCTGCTGCTGAATCAATGTTTTCAGAAAATCTGCACAGCCTATCAAATCTCCTGTGACCAATCAGAAGCCCTGCTAGGCAAAAGTCTCACCTGACAATGCCCACTTTCTCAAAACACTTGGCAAGTGCCAGGAAAAGTGTTGGTACCATGGCATCACATCAGGAACCTCTGGTTTACACACATGAAAAGAAATAGAATCTCGACTGGTGCTTAGCATGATATAACGGTCACCTACCTGCCCCAAGAGAAAAGGAAACGGCCTCTTGCACTGCTATCAACCCACCTGCAACTTGTGTTTTCTAGCCCCAGCTCAAGGAAAGATACCACAGAGGTTACAGCTCAGGTCCAATAGCATTTTCTGCAGAGAGTACTGGCAGACACTTGACACCTTACAATTCCATTTGCTCTTTCCGCACATCTAGCTGCTGTTGAGATTTCATTAGACAAGATCTTTGGGGTGGAAGCGAGCTGAAATCCTAGCAGCATTGTGTTCTGTGCCAGACACCCAGACTCTTTGCTTGCTTATTGAGGCTATGGTATTGCAATGCTTGCCCTAGCTATAGTTGTATGCACAGCGGCCGCAGGCTTATGGGGAAACAAGATGCTCGGAACATGCGAAGTCTGATTGAGTAAGATCTTCTTCGTGGTCTCTGTGCTTCACACTCATGGGATAGTGCGCCTGCGCCGATCCCCGAATCGGTATATGCAAAAGCCCGGGATTTTTTCGCGCCAGGCGCCAGCAGGCATGCGCAAGCGACCCACTGCGCATGCCCACCGGCGCCCGCGCGGCAATCCCGCCAGTTCCTTTCTGACCGCTGCGCTAGAGAGGTTCCCTTTCTGATTCTCCGGTCGGTGAGAGCGATCTTTTTCTCTCTTTCAGCCCGTTTTGGATTTGTATATAGTTAGTTAGCCAGTTATTAGTGTTAGTTAGTGTTAGAAAAAAAAAAAAAAAAAAAGAAGAAGCGTTTTTGCTTTTAGTCCGGCGGATCGCCCTTTGGGGTGGTCCGCTTCCGTTTTTGACCTCCCTTTCTCTCAGACGTTTCTGAGTAAAAGGAAAAAGCTTTTCCCGCGCGACCGCTTATGGAAAGTCGCTGGGGGTTTTTTAAGCGCTGCCAGGCTTGTGGGAGGAAGATTGCCCCCCCCGACGGACATTCCTTGTGCCTACTGTGTTTGGGGGAGGCGCACAGAGTCGAGTCGTGCCCGCATTGCCTTCGGTTCTCGAAACAGACCAGGAAGAACCGAGCGGCTCGGCTATCGGCAGCGCTTACCGAATCGGCGCTTCGACCCCATCGACCGATGGAGGGTTCGGCACCGAAGTCGACCGACAACCCGGCACAGGAGCTTGCATCGGCCGATGCTGCTCCGATTCTGACCTTGGAATCGCCGGAAGAGCGTGGCTCCACGAAGCGTCCCCACGAGGGTTCGGTGGATACGCCCGCTAAAAAAACGCCGAGAGGACTCGGGGACCCGAGATCCGAAAAAGGCGAAATCGAAGAAGAAGCACAAGCGACCCCGCACTCCTTCTCCGTCGGAGGGCGCATCGGCATCGGCAAAACCGCCGAAATCGATTCGGGTTTCCCCGCGCAGGAGCCCAGCAGCCCAACAACGCCTGTCGGCGTCGGAGCAGGAACCGGAAATTGACCTTACCCAACGGTCTTCATCCTCAGGCTCGCGGCGTCGGTCGAGCAGCGGATCGACGTCGGGGGTGGACGCTTCGGCACCGGTCATAGACCCGCCCTTCAAGCCCCGACCCCGGCGGGACCTAGCCTACACCCCGCAACGCTTCCCGATACCACCATGGGAGCAACGGCGGTGGCAACCTCCCTACTCCCGATACGAATCCTGTCGGTGGTACCCGGAGGACTACCAAGACTGGGAACAAGCTTCGGTGTTTTCTGCGACGTCGAGGGTCTCGCATCACTCCCGGAAGGCGTCGGTGTCGGTCCCCCCGGATCGACAGCTAGTCCCGGTCGAAGCTCCCCCGAGACTTTCGTCGGTGCAACTCCAACCGCGAGAGTCGACACCGAGGCTCTCCGAGCATTCCGCCCAGCGTGACTCCTCGTCATCGGAGTCGGACAGTGAGATCCCTGATCTGGAGCCTTCGCCTGGTTCCAACACGGCGGAGGATCTCCCGATCTCGCCGTCGGAAGACCTGAAATCCTATGGCGACCTTGTGAGGCGCATCGCTTCCACCCTTAAACTGCCTGTGATCCAACCGGAACCCGTAGTGGACGACAACGTGTTCGACATAATGCAGAGGAACACGTCCACTGCGGTGGCCCTTCCGGTCACCAAGGTGATTCTGCAGGCCATCAAAGAATCGTGGAACAAGCCTTCCTCCACACCTGTCTCCTCTAAACGCCTGGACCACATGTACAGGGTTCAGGAAGCAGGTGCTGAGTTTCTATTCACCCACCCACGTCCGAATTCCGTGGTCGTCTCCTCCTCCTCGAAGGCAAGGAAGGTGCACTCCTCCCCACCGGACAAGGAGGGCAGGAAGATCGATGGGATGGGCCGCAAGGTCTATTCAGCGGGGGCACTTGGCATCAAGGTATCCAACTATGCAGCCTGCATGGCCAGGTACCAGTATGCTGTGTGGGAACAGCTTTCCCCCTTCCTCTCTTCACTAAGTGAGGACAAGAAGACGGCGGCAATGAAATTACAAAGGGAAGGTCTCGCTGTAGCCAGACAGCAGCTGGCTGCAGCGAAACATATGGTGGAAGCTTCAGCCAAAGCCATCACATCGGCAGTTTGCATCAGGCGACACTCCTGGCTCAGGTCAACGGCACTGCACCAAGACACCAAGACCTTTATCGAGGACTTACCCTTCGAGGGTGAGGGGCTCTTCAGCACTACGACCGACGCGGCGCTGCAAGAGTTTGATAAGAGCGTCAAGACATCCAGGAACTTGGGGGTCCAGCCTTCCTCTAAGTCTCCGAAGTCGAAACAATGGTCCAAACCCTGGACCAAGAAGCCCTATCAGAAGTTCTCCCCTGAGCAGTGGCGTCCTCGCTCGCAGCAACCTGAACGACCGCCCTACTCCGGCAACGGTAGAAACCGTTATGGGGGCCAGCCTTCTAATAAATCTAAGGGGGCTCGGCCACAGAAGCAGGGGGTTTGACTTCCCGCAAGCACGCGTCATCGCCCCCACTGTCGACCATTCCATTCGCCTACGCCCTTTCCTGCCTGCCTGGGAGTTAATCTCCACAGACAGGTGGGCTCTGTCCATTATACGAGAGGGCTACAAGATAGAGTTTATCCAGACCCCAAACCAGTCCGTGGTAGTTACCACTCCCCCTTCCCCACCTCTGCTGGCGGAGGTGAGCAACCTCCTACAGAAACAAGCCATAGAAGTTGTTCCACCGGAGGCCAGGTTGGGAGGCTTCTACTCCCGCTACTTTCTGGTCCCCAAGAGGGACGGGGGCCTACGGCCTATCATGGACTTGCGGGGTCTGAACAAATTCATTCTATATCAGAAATTCAGAATGGCTACACTGCAAACAATCCTGCCCCTCATCAACCAAGGGGATTGGATGGCGACCCTGGACCTCAGGGATGCTTACTTTCATGTCAGCATCCATCCTGCGTTCAGGCGTTTCCTGCGGTTTGCAGTGGGTGCTCGTCACTTCCAATTCAGGGCCCTGCCGTTTGGACTGTCTACTGCTCCTCGGGTGTTCACGAAGCTGATGAGTGTGGTGGCTGCTCACCTTCGTCTTCAGGGAGTCGTTGTTTTTCCGTACATCGACGACTGGCTTCTCGTGGCAAGGTCGAGGGAGAGTCTAACATCTCATATCGCCATCACTCTGCGCCTTCTCGGCACCCTGGGGTTGCAGGTCAACGTGGAGAAGTCTCATCTCACCCCGTCAAAGACAGTTCAATTCATAGGGGCTCTGTTGGACACAGATCAGCACAGAGCTTTTCTTCCCGCTCAGAGAGCAAAGGACATCATGACCCTAGTACAGCTTCTCCAAAGACGACAGTGGGGCACAGCACAGCAGATCCAGCGGATGCTGGGACTGATGGCTGCGACGACGAGCGTGCTGCGTTTTGCAAGACTGCACATGAGGGGCTTACAACTATGGTTCTTGCGCCATTTTCGCCCTCTCAGAGACTCACCTCGGAAGAGGTTTACCATCCCATCCGAGGCTCTTCAATCCCTGCAATGGTGGGGGTCGGAGGGCAACATCTGCCAAGGGGCTCCCTTTCATCTGCCAACCCCTTCCGTGACTATCGCCACCGATGCTTCCATGTGGGGGTGGGGAGCTCATCTGGAGAACTTATGTGTGGGGGGCAAGTGGCCACTGAAACTCAACCGGTACCACATAAACTACCTGGAACTGCTGGCGGTCCACTTTGCTCTTCGTTCCTTCCGCCCTTTGTTAGCGGGGAAGATAGTGGCATTACTGACGGACAACACCACTGCCATGTGTTATATAAACAGGCAGGGAGGGACAGTGTCTCACAGGCTGTGCTCACTGGCATTAGATCTCTGGAGGGAGTGCCTCCAGTGGGGCATTTTTGTGAAGGCTACGCATCTGCCTGGGGTCCTCAATGTACGGGCAGACTCGCTCAGCAGGGGCGCAGCGTCCCCACACGAATGGGAACTGCAGTGGAAGTTCCTGGAACCGGTGTTCCAACTTTGGGGCTACCCGCAGTTAGACGTCTTCGCCACAGCGCGGAACAAGAAGTGCCCATTGTTTTGTGCCAGAGGGGGTGCGGACCCAGCTTCCCTGGGGGACGGACTCCTTTTCCGGTGGGAGGGCTGGTTCCTGTACATGTTCCCACCCTTACCCCTGTTGACGAGAGTGGTCCACAAGTTAGTGCAGGAGAGGCCACGATGCATTCTGGTGACCCCGTGGTGGCCCCGTCAGAGCTGGTTCCCGATTCTGCTCCAGCAGTCGGAGGGGGTCTTTTACCAGTTTCCGGCGGAACCGGACCTGTTGTCGGCCCAGGGCGGACACGTACTCCATCACAACGTGCCACACCTGAAGCTGACAGCGTGGTTCATCGATCACTAGACTTTTCCACCAGAGTTCAACATGTGCTCCAGAGTAGCAGGAAACCTTCCACCCGTGCCTCTTACGAGAGGAAGTGGAAGAAGTTCAGTGACTTCGTGGCTGGCTCTCCTGTGCCAACCAACTCGGTTGGGCTCCCAAAAATTTTTGAGTTTCTTTTGTCCTTGATCGATGAGGGGTTAGTTTTCTCCTCCGTCAAGGTTTATTTGGCAGCTATTTCTGCCTTCCATGTCTCGGTTGAGGGTCACTCTGTTTTTGCGCACCCACATTCCAAGAGGTTTTTAAAGGGGCTCTTCCGGCTTCATCCCCCCTCGAGATCCCCTCCACAGTTGTGGGACCTGACTTTAGTTTTGGACAAGCTAACTCGCCGTCCCTTTGAACCCATGGCTACATGCTCCCTGCAGCTTTTGTCATGGAAGACTGCGTTTTTAGTGGCCGTCACTTCAGCACGCCGTGCGGGGGAGCTCACAGCGATGCGGTGTGACTACCCATACCTTGCCTTTAGGGAGGCCGGAGTTTCTTTGGCCCCGGACATTACCTTTCTCCCGAAAGTGGTTTCCCAGTTTCACCTTAACTTAGAGGTTTGGTTACCCACGTTTTACCCTAGCCCTTCCTCGGACGAGGAACGGAGGCTACATGCACTGGACGTTAAGCGTGCCCTCCTGTTTTATTTAAACCGTTCAAGGGGTTTTCGTAAAGATAACCAGCTTTTTGTCTCCTACTCTGCCCCTAAGTTAGGGTCCAAGATTTCGTCTCAGAGACTTTCCAAGTGGCTTACTGAGACGATCAAACTTTGTTATCTGTTGGCTAAAAAGCCTTTACCTGGACCTGTGCGTGGACACTCCACTAGGGCGATGGCTACGTCGGTGGCATTCCTGAAAGGCGTGTCCCTCTCCGATGTCTGCAAGGCGGCTACCTGGTCTTCTCCGCATGCCTTCATGAAGCATTACGCGCTGGACGTGCATGCTCAGCAGAGGACTCGGTTGGGAGCTGCGGTGCTACAGGCTGTGTCTTCAGGCTGACCGTCTTCCCGCCTCCAGGTATGCTTTGCTTGCTAATCTCCCATGAGTGTGAAGCACAGAGACCACGAAGAAGATAGACAGGTTGCTTACCTGTAACTGTAGATCTTCGAGTGGTCATCTGTGCATTCACACTACCCGCCCTCCTTCCCCACTGCTGACGGTCTCTCTCTCTCCAGAAGGGGGCTTTCAGCGGTCAGGGAGGAACTGGCGGGATTGCCGCGCGGGCGCCGGTGGGCATGCGCAGTGGGTCGCTTGCGCATGCCTGCTGGCGCCTGGCGCGAAAAAATCCCGGGCTTTTGCATATACCGATTCGGGGATCGGCGCAGGCGCACTATCCCATGAGTGTGAATGCACAGATGACCACTCGAAGATCTACAGTTACAGGTAAGCAACCTGTCTTTCTTCTTCCCTGCCAGCAATGCACTTAAGTCAAGATTGATATCAGTCACTTGTCTACATCTTAATTTTCTCAAGGCGCCTTCCAAATGAAAAATTGCTGGACACCAAGCCTACCACTGATTCAGAAAGCAATAGCAACTGTAATGTCAGTTTTGTCCTAGGGCGGGGTGTGTGTGTGTGTAAGGAATTTGCTATCAGCTGGGGGAGGGAGCTTCAGTAAATTGGGTTCTACCCACAAAAAACATGCTGAATAAACTTTTCAAGGTACAAGATTTTTGTGTGTATGTGTGCCAAGTGTCTATTATATGTTTATCTTGACCTTCCATGGAGGTTAGAACAGCATTAAATTAATCTTCAGTTTCCCACCTCCATTAATCCTCACAATAACAGGGAGAGTAACAGTGCTTGACCCAAAGTCAGCCAGTGAGTACCATGCCTGAATGGGAATTCGAACCCGAGTTTTCTGCAATCCTAGTCCAATGCTCCAACCACTATACCAAACGGACTCTCACCTAGGTAGGAATGCCATCTCTGCCATGGAAGCTGCCACTGAATCCTCACCCTGCAATGGAAGCTGTGTGACTTTGGGGGAGTTGCTCTCTCAAGCCTAACCTACCTTGCAGGGTTGTGAGAACAAACTGGAGAAAACATGTAAGTGACTTCAGGTCTCCCCTTTCACATCTAGTAATATAAATTAGCATATGTAAATGTTGTGCATATCTTTCTGCACCCACCCACATTTGTCCGTTCTTTTTTTTGATCATCTATAGATGGCCTCCCTACAGAACAGTTGTATATTATTACCCTTGCTGGTGACTAAACCACCTGCTGGTCTGATTGCAGTTTTTAAAGATGGTGATTGTAATTCTTTTACATATATATTTCATCTATTATTGAGTAAAGCAAACAAAAAAAAAAAAACCCGTTCTTTTTATTGCCGAAAAAAACTGATATGAACAACGAAGTATGAGGGGGTCATAGCGGGGTAGGAATCCCAGAGGTGATGAGAAGAAGGGGCGGTTTGTTCTGCTTGCTCCAGGTGGAGGCTGCGGCCTAGCCGGGCCTGCTCGGTTGCTATGGCTACCAGCCCGGAGGAGACACACGCGGAGCCTTTCTGAGGCGGCGGCGGCGGCGGCTGAAGGGGAAGGCTGTGCCCGACGCGATTTGCAGGTGGTGAGCGGCTCAAACGGCAGGGAATCCCCGGGCTTTTCTCTGTAGGCTAGGGTGGTGCAGCGCCAAGGCTGCCTCCATTTTGCAACATCAGCCCCCTCCTCCGTGAATGCCAAGGAATCCAGGGGTTTGCCTTCGCTTCCTCCATGGCATTCATTCTCCGCCTCCCATGAGACTGTCTGGGCTGGTGGGTGACTTCAGGGCTTCCTTTTTAATTAGCTCCGGCTTGTATTTCCAATGCCAGTCATAAAAAAGCAAGATAGACCACCCCCCCCCCTCCCCTGCTTCTTCCTTCCCGAAGATGCATGTGCAGAATCTTGAATGCAAATTCTGAGATTTGAATGTAGTAAGTTTTAGGGGTTTCAGGTTTTCCCCGCCAGGACTTTCGGACCTAAGAAGACAGGAAACTACTTCCTGAGGATGGGCAGAATATGCATTATTTTCGTAATTCGTTTGTGGCCGAGGCATGGGGTGGTGGTGGGAGACATTGTGTAGTTTTTGTCATTTTAAAAATGTATCACCAACAGTCTTATGCTATTTTTCTTTTCTTAATAAAAATACATTCTGCCCTTTTCATAGAGAGCTTAGAGCAACACTCATGGTTCTCAGTTACTCTATTTTAGCCCCCCCCCCCAAAAAAAATCCTGTAAGTGCAGTTATAGAAATTCCACATCTCTTAGACTTTTAAGTACAAAAGAGATAGATCAAGGATGGCCAAACTGTGGCTCAGGAGCCACATGTGGCTTCTTTCACGCATATTATGTAGTTCTCAAGGCCCCCACTATCCCGTCAACTGGCTTGAATAAGGCATTTTTAAATCACTGGTGGCTTGGAGAATGCATTTAAAGTTGCTTTCTTTCCACCTCTCCTCCCTTCCCCTGTCTATTTTCCTCCCTTCCTCCTTCCTGTCTTGTGGCTCTCAAACATCTAACATGTATTCTGTGTGGCTCTTACATTAAGCAAATTTGACCACCCCTGAGATACCCATGTGCAAAGATAATTGTTTTCCTCCCCTGTAGATTCTCCTTCCAGTTCCCCCTCACCTCAGTACAGGTGGGATATTTATTAAGGAAAATCAGAAACATCAGTCCTCCTTTTGTCTAAGCTTGTGTAGAGTAACTATTTGAGCCTAGGCGCTGTTGGAAGATGTTTTTATTACATGTAACAGACAATGCTGCTTGTTTTTGTTTTACAGGTGATAACTATGAAAGCTTTTCTAAAGAATTCAGATGGTATTTTTGTTCTGAGGCCAAAGATAACTACTTTAGGAAGGCATGAAGATTCAGACATTATCCTTAAGGTGATTATATCAGGATTACAGATTCTGCCTATTGCTCCTGGTCACAGAGGCTCATGCAGTTTTTATAGACTTTTTCTTCTTCTGGAATGATCTTTCCTTTGTTAAAGTGATGCTGTTTAGTTTCATCCCCTGTCTGCAAGTGGGATATGCTCCAGGATTTTGGGAGGGGAAGCGATGTGAGGCCAGTAGCACCTGGAAGATCAGTAAGATTTCCAAGATATAAGCTTTCAAGCATCAATGCTTCTTTCATCTCATAAAGAGGGCTTTCAGTCCCAAAAGCTGATACTCCAGGAATCTTGTTGGTCTTTTAAGGTTACTGGGCTCAAATCTTACCCTTTTACTGCAGACTAATATGGCTGTCATCCTGAAACCACCTCTTTGCAACTGTTCACATGGCACTGTTGTGCCTTCTCTTATAATGGTTGAAAAGTATGCCAGCTTTATGCAATCTTATTTTTTTTAATCCTGCCTTTCTTCCAAAGAGTTTAGGACAGCACACATGGTTCTCCTCTCTTATGCCTTATTCTCGCAACAACCTAGTGAGGTAGATCATGACTGGCTGGCAGAGTCCTCCAACAGGCTTCGTGGCCAAGGGGAGTTTGATCCAGGGTTTGGCTATATCCAACCACTACTACATTGACTTCTGGCTCATTACCTATCCAGCCCACTGATGCTAGCCTCAGACTGGTGGCCTATCAAATCTATGTGGTTCCTGCTAGGAGCTCAGTAGCTTCCCCTTTTTGCAGAAAGAGCGGGCGGAGTACATTAAGCACATTGCAGGCTGCAGCTGCTTTGTGAAAGCCAAATCAGATCAGGTATAAGTGCATTTTCTGCATTTGGCGTAGTGGTTAAGTATGCAGACTTTTATCTGGGAGAACCGGGTTTGATTCCCCACTCCTCCACTTGCACCTGCTAGCTCTGGCAGAGGTTGTCCTTGAAAGGGCAGCTGCTGTGAGAGCCCTCTCAGCACCACCCACCTTACAGGGTGTCTGTTGTGGGGGAAGGAGATATAGGAGTTTGTAAGCCTCTCTGATTCAGAGAGAAGGGCGGGGTATAAATCTGCTCTTCTGCTGCTGCTTCTTTTTCTTCGTAAATTATGTGCCTGATATGCATCAAGGGGGCCATGCAGGAAAGGAAGATGGTTTAACCCTTCAACTTCTGCTTGATTGCACTGGGTTCTCTGCACTGCTTTTAGCTGTTTTAATGGAAAAAACACATGTCCCTTTAAAGCATGTGTGTATTTTTCTTCCTTTAAAATTTTAATAACAACACAGAAAATCCAGCTTCCATTAACAAAACCAGGCCAAGGCTTCAGGGTTACATTACTCTTCTCTTCCTATGCTGCTGCCATCCAAACTGCAGCTGTTTGCATGCCTGATTTGCCATTTACCAACTGATGAATCTCTTGCCATTATCTGTTTTGTCTCTAAAAGTCAGAAGCAGTGCAGGCCTGGTCTTCCCCAATTACCAGCCATTTCCCAGGGTCTTTGGTACATGTCTTTTCTGGCTGTGCAAATAAGTTTTCATAAGTGCCATCTTAAGTAGAGCCACACATTTCTTAGCCTGTTGACTTCCGCAGACTTAGAAGGGTGTAACTCTGCTTAGAAGGGCATCAATAGCCAATGTATCCATGGCTGAAGTTTGCCAGAGGAAACTGAGCCAGGCTTTTTATCAATCTGAAGCTGTTCCTTTGAGCAGCAGTCATTTTCTTTTTTCAGAAACTTTTTCAGAAGTTGCCTATGTGGCAAAGTATTTAATTCTACAGTGTGTGCCTTAAAGAGTGCCATCTAGGCTAGAGAGTATGAGACTCCTCTAGGGTTCTGCAGATTCTATCAATCTGAATTGCCAGAAACATTTCATTGTAGTTTGTAGGTATGGATGAGTTTCTAAGAATGTGCAAAGAAGCCTTTCTGTAGGGTTGTTAGGTCTGACTCAAGAAATATCTGGGGACTTTGGAGATGGAGCCAGGAGACTCTGGGGGTGGTGCCAGGAGCAAGGGTGTAACAAGCACAATTGAACTCTGAAGAGAGTTCTGGCCATCAAATTTAAAGGGACTGCACATCTTTTAAATGCCTTCGCTCCATTTGGAAATAATGAAGGATAGGGGCACCTTCTTTGGGGGCTTATAAAATTGCACCTCCTGGTCTAATCTTTTTAAAACTTGGGGAGTGTTTTGAGGAGAGTCATCAGATGGTGTGCTGAAAATTTGGTGTCTCTACCTCAAAAAACAGCCTCCCCCCCGAGCCCCAGATACCTACAGATCAATTCTCCATTATACCCTATGAGAATCAGTCTCCATAGGGTGTAATGGAGTGCCTGGCAGACATTTCCCTTTCTGATAACCCTGAAGCAGGGGGAGGGCCTCCAGACCGGGGGATCCCCTGCCCCCAACTGGGGATTGGCAGCCCTACCTTTCTAACATTCTCATGCCCGTAAAGCAGGGGCTGCAACTGAAAAAAGCCAGTTTGTAGTAGTCCCCACTCCAGAGCAAGAAGGGACACCATGAAGCAGCTCGTGAGCTGCCGTGCTGATTCTTAAACAGACAAAATGGTTGGTGTGCCCCTGGAGTGACCCACCCTGCTTTGAGATCCTAGTGAAAACGCAGTCTGTTTAGGGGCATTGTTGGATTTTGCAGGGCAAGTATCAAGCCCAGTAGGGCCAGCATTAAAGCTCTGCATTGCCTGGCATTTGTTGAGGCCATGATCCGTCAGAGATACTTAGCTTCGCTGCTCCCTCCAGGAATGGGAAATTGCCCCATAGGTCCTGTAGCTTGTCAGTCTTTCATTTGTTGCACAGACTGGCCACCCATAGGAAGGAGGAGACTTCAACTCTTCTGTTCCTTTGAGCTCCAATCAGCATTGACAATACTTCCAGAAAATTAAAAAAAAGTCCAGCTGTGCTCTCACTTCCAGGAAGTGTGTGTGCACAGGGGTGTGTGTGTGTGCATGTTCGTGCATGTGCACATGAGGGGGCAGCACACTTCATGAAAGAGGGGCCACCAAAGTTGGAATAGGTTCCTGTTTCGTGTGAAGTGACTGAGTCGCTATACAACATGTCCTGGAACCTGCTACAATGCACAGGGATTTCTTGGCAAGTGCAGAAAGGGTTTCTTTGGAAATAATTTTGAAAAGCTAAAAATCACAGCAGGAAATGATGTTGCAGTACTGGTTAGCTGCTGAAACTCTCCTCCTTGCAAAGAGGAATGGCCGCTTTGTTGACAGTTAAATTAACAGTGTTAATTATTTAGCAATATCCATTTTTAATGATAACCACCAGAAGCATGATTTGCCAGAAGCATGGGAAGGGTTAAAAAGATGAACTCACGTGCAATACTAGAGGGAAAATCTTGCTGTGCTTTCCCTAGCAAAGAGTGTGGCACTAGCCAGAAGTGGTAAAATAGCAAATGACAAATATCTGACAAAAATGTCTTTTACATTCTGGATCTCTGGGGGGTGTGTGTGTGATTTTTTTTTAATGCTTTCAATTCTAATGTTTGAACTTGCAGTCTCCAAATGTTGATGATCGTCATGCGGCTATCGAGTTCACAGAGTCAGAAAACATCTTCATCCTTCGAGATTTTAACTCCACTCATGGAACATTTGTCAACGATTGCCACATCCAGAATGCAGCAGTGAAAGTTAACCCTGGAGATGTTTTGCGGTTTGGCTCCAATGGAACAGCCTTTGAGCTTATAGTAGAAAGCGCTCCTCAGGAAAAGGTAACAGACATATTAGTAAGGTCACTGTATAGCTATGGTACCATTATTCAGTGTAGAACATCTGGTGCCATTATTCAGTGGTAGAACATCTGCTTTGCATTCAGAAGGTCCAAGGTTCAGTCCCTGATATCTCCAGTAAAAAGGACCAAGTAAAAAGAGTTAAGTAGCAGGTGTTTAGTTTAGTTTATTACAGTCTCAAGACCAGAATACATTGTAAACATAATTTGGAAAAGTAAAAGCAAACATAGTATACAGAATTAGCGATCTAAATTTAAGAACTTTTAAAATGCAGATCCCGCAGTCTAAGAATCAGTGCACAAAACTCAACAACTAAATGTGTAATCTCTGAATTCTTATTTGATAAAAGCCAATGAAGTCTTGCTTTGTTTGTATTAATATAACCAGGTGTCCTATCGATTAATGGAGTAATAATTCTAAAACGAGCCTCCTTATAATATGGGTAACTGAAAAACATCTGTTCTACAAATTCAACCTCGTTTAAAGGGCATGAGTATAGCTTTTCAGAGTAGATAATTTTATTATACCTGTAGCAGGTGATGTGAAAGACTCTGGAGAGCTGTTGCCAATACGAGTAGACAGTACTGATCTTGATAGGACAATGGTCCGATTTCCATATAAGGCAGCTTCTTTTGTTCAAACACTTTGCAGGCCCCTTTCACTCAGTATGTTTCTGGCATGAAAGGCTATAATTAATAATAAAGTAGGTGCTTTTTGTCAGCATCAGAAGCAGGAGACCAGGCCATCCACAGGGAAGGTAGATCAGCTCATGTGGCTCCCCAGATATACAGAAAAGCAGAGTTATGAATTAACTAAAAGGTTAAAAAATGACTGGATAAGGACTGAGTGTTCTCCAAGAGGCATAGAATGTTAAAAGCAGCTGAGAAAGGGGAGGGGAAATTAGCCTGGTCATCCCTGAAAGCCTGTAGACCCTTTTAGGTGCTGGGGAAGGGATTTCCAAATTGTTCCCTCCCCCTTATGATTTCTCATGGGCCTCTTTGTTTACATTTAATTTACACTATAATTGGAGACATTAATGTGCTACTATTTCTCATTACATCCACCAGACAGAAATTAATGCTATGTATTAAGAGCAGTGTGAAGGTAGCTACAATACCAGCATGGGGTGGCGTAGTCAGTGAGGTTGTTGTACTTAAACTGAGGAAGCCTTAGATCCAATCCCTACTCAGCAACTGAGAAGAATGGGACTGTGGTAAAAGCCACATTTATTTATTTATTTTTTTAAAAAAGCAAAGCCAGTATGGTGCATACTTAGTAAACAGAAAATGTCCAGTGTCTGGAGCATTTCATTGGTCACCTACATTCTGTATCTGTGTTTATAGAGAGAGCTTCTTTGGTCTCACTAGAGGGAGCTGTAGAACAAGGTTTTGAATTCAACGGCAATTGGTCCAAATCAGCAACCATGTTGGTCTGAATTCAGTGGCACTGAATTCAAACTTTGTTCTGCTACTTCAAACCAATCCGGCTGCCCACCCAGAGGAAGATGTAGTGTGTCTACCTAAGCGCTGTGCAAGTCTTTTTGTAACTGCCTCAGATGAAGATGGATGCATATACGCACAAGCACATATACTGTACATCTGTGTGATATAATATGCATGATATAATATGTATGTATATGCAGACTCCTTTCTCCTCTCCGCAGAGGAATAGTTGGCAGCTTTTTCCAATAACCATACTTTACGTCCATGAAATTAGATGTGTGGGTGCATGGCAGCTGAAGAGGTGCCATTGCAGTTGCACGGTGGCAACATTTTTGCAGTTGAAGCTTGCCAGAGCCACATATTTGGACCGTTTCATGTTACGTACTCTGAAATATTTCCACGTGCATAAGTCCTGGGAAATTCCCTTCAGGAGATGCTGCTCTCTGTTCGATAGTCAAATAGCCTTTAAAACAGGGGTGTGAGTTACAGTCAATACAGAAGTGATTTTGAGTCAGTGACACCAGAATTAAACGTTGTTGGTTTCAAAGGTGCCGCCGGACTCAAACTTTATTCTGTTTTTTGAGACTAGTATGGCTATCCACCTGAATCTTAATACAGAAGGTTTCCCCCATTCTCTGGCATTTCCCACTGCAGGTGTCGTGCCCGCCAGTGATGCGCCGTGCCGCCTGGCCTGGGCAGCTCCAGATAGTCACAGAGATGAAAGCCCCTCCAGCAGCGGCATCTCAGTTTCCATTCCTTCAATCTCATTCTCTACCTCACGCCAGCAGCAGCTGGACCTACGGAACAAGCGGGACTTCACCGCATCCACCGCTTGGGAAGAGACCCTTGAACGCTTGGGGCAGAGCGGTCTCGTCCCCTTCTTTCTCTCCCAACGCTTTCAGCAGGCCACCCACAGAAACGTTAGGTATGGCATTATGGCTCCCTAAAGTTTAGTTTTGCTGCTCTAGGAAAACATTATTATGTTAATTTATATGGTGATGTTATGATACCTGCAGAGTAATAGAAGTAGGGATGCTGGCTCTGGGTTATGAAATATCTGGAGATTTTGGGGGTGGAGCCTGAGAGGGGTGTGGTTTAAAGAGGAGAGGGACCTAAGCAGGGCTTATTTTGTCGAAAAAGCCCAGCAGAAACTCATTTGCATATTAGGCCACAATCCTGACATCACCGTTGTTTCTCACAGGGCTTTTTTGTGGGAAAAGCCCAGTAGGAATTTATTTGCATATTTGGCCACAACCGCTGATTCCAGAATTGGGTTCCTGTACATTCCTGCTAAAAAAAAAAACCCCTGGACCTATGTGCAATATAATGCCATAGAGTCCACCTTGCAAAGCAGCCATTTTCTCCTGGGGGGACTAATCTCTGTAACCTGGAGACCAATTGTAATTCCAGGAAATCTCCAGCCACCACCTGGAGACTGGCAACCTTAAATATAACTAAAAAACGTAGGTCCCACCCGCTAAAGAGCTTACAATCTAAATATTTACAGTGGAAGAGGCAGCAAAGGTTAAGAGGAAGGGAAGGGAGAAAAAGGAGAACAGGCAACTGATAGGAAGAATAACAACTGAGGGACAGCTTAATTACAGCTGGAGGGGTGGGGTGGGCAGGGTTAAGCCACAGACTTGATACAAGAAGTGAATTTTAAGGAGGGATTGGAAGGCCAAGAGAGAGGTGGCACCATGTAGGTCACGATAGTAAAGTTTAATTCTGCCTGCAGCCGCAGCAATTACTACAATGACATAAGATCTGAATTTTTAAAAAGTATTTGCATGGATTAGCTGTAATTGATACAATTAACATATAATTTACATGAACTCAGAAGGCGTCAGCTGCAGCTGCCGGAGTATTTTATACAAATAAGAAAGGATAAGAATACATAATGATGGCATAATGTCTCTCCTGCCCCCCCCCCCCCCCCCCCCCGCACATCTTGCCATATTCAGATGTGGAGAACAAAATCAAGTCTGCCCTTGGAAAAAAATGTGGGCTCCATAAGGCCTTGAAATCCTGGAGGATCTCAGAACATTCTGTTGTGCATTATATAGTACAGAATATAACTAAGACCATAGTTGTACAATAGGGTGTGTTTTAAAATAACTCCACAAACATACCAGTTGCTTTGCTTCATTTCCAAAGAGGTTCCCTACCACCACCATCTTCAAACTATATTCTGTATTGCTGCCGTGGGATGCTTAGATATGGAAATGACAGTGACCTTTATGAACACTTGAAACTGAGCAGCAGAGATGGAATCATAGAGTTGGCCCTCTGGTCCAACCCCCTGCTCAATTCAGGATCAGCCTAATCATAGAGTTGGCCCTCTAGTCCAACCCCCCCTGCTTAATGCAGGATCAGCCTAAAGCATCCCTGACAAATGTTCTTCCAGCCTCTGCTTGAAGACTGCCAATGAGGGGGAGCTCACGACATCCCTAGGCAGCCAGTTCCACTGCTGAACTACTCACATGTGTGAATTCTAATCATAGCATCCTCTCCAGTCTAAGAACATAAGAGAAGCCATGTTGGATCAGACCAGTGGTCCATCCAGTCCAACACTGTGTCACCCAGTGGCTAAAAAAACCAGGTGCCATCAGGAGATCCATCAGTGGGGCCAGGATTCTAGATGCCCTCCCACTGTTGCCTTCCCCGCAAGCACCAAGAATACAGAGCATCACTTCGCCAGACAGAGTTCCATCAATATGCTGTAGCTAATAGCCACTGATGAACCTCTGCTCCATATGTTTAACCAGTCCCCTCTTGAAGTTGTCTATGCTGGCAGCATAGAAAGTTCCCTTTTCAAAAATATTGTTTTGTATCGTCTTTTGTCTTCCAGGGGCTGGAACTACTACTGGTCCTTTGCCAAGTGCCTATCACACTGACTCGGCTCCCAAGGAGAAGGTGAGGTGACCATATCTGACTGTTACTGAGACCCCTGCTATTCCTGCTGTTGGCAGTGAAGTTCACTTAATAGCGACCAGACATTTTGCAATGTCCACTGCAGAGATGTCAGCCAACTAAAAAGATGACTTCTTCAAGGCTGTGGCTTCTCACATTTCTGGTTGGGTACTGCAGTGTTCAGTTTGGGGTAGGGGAGAGCGTTCTAGGGAAAAAACTGGCACATTTTCCCCTTGCATACCTGGGCACTGTTACGTACACCTTGGTAATTAGACTGCGGTTCACATGTTGTATGTAGGCTGCTTTGGAAGACCATTTGGAAACTATTGTTGGTGCAAAATACCAGCAGCTCTGCTGGTTTCCCCACGTTCCTCTGGCCCCAACTCAAAAAATATTGCTTTTTGACCCTAAGCCACTTGGGTCCAGGTACCATAAAACCATATGAGTTTGCCTGCATTTTGAAATCAGGCAGAAGGCTCTTTTTAGAGAAATCCATACTGTTAGAGATATGACTAGTGTGAGCCCCTGGAAGTGTCTTCTTAGTTGCCACACCTAGATGGCAGATCGCCCTCCCTACAAAGATCACCATCAACAAACCCCTTTGCGGGTGTTCCAGCACAATTTGAAAATGAGTTTGTTCTTGGGGGCCTTTCAGCTTTCTTGGCTTCTGTTACATTAAGGTTTTGGTGCTGCTTATTGCTTTCGCAGACCAGTCTGATGTTGCTGTTGGTACTTTTTCATGGGGTGCTTTTTGTTTAGCATTAACCACTTCAGGTATTTTTTTTCAAGTTAGCATAAAAGCTTATTAAATACATTGTCTTGTGCTTGGAGCAGGGGGCCAATGAGGATATATTGACGCAAGCCCTCAGTTTTTCTGGATTGCAGGGACTGGCAGTGGCGGAAGCAGTCTCCTAGAGGCAGGTTTCCAAGACCAGAGTCACATGGGCATGCTGCTTGAGTTCTTGATCTTATAAGAATTTTACCAGCTGATTCAGGGTGTATTTTTTTAAAAAAGTCACGCAGATACTTGAAATTAATTGGTTAAGAGTCAGACTAGGATCTGGGAGACCCAAAACTGAATCCCCACCTGTGCCGTGCAAGCTTGCTGGGTGACCTTGGGCCAGTCGCAGTCTCTCAGCCTGATCTACCTCACAAAAACAGGAGAGGAGAATGATGTCAGCTGCTTTGGGTCCCCACTGGGGAGAAAGGCAGGCTATACGTGAATTTTAAAAATACACATCTGATGAATTGTACACGAAACAGAATATCGACTAGAATAAAGACACTTGGCATCTTGTAGGAAATTCAGCATGCACTTGGTTGAGGACATTATACTTGAAGCTGTATGAGATATTCCTGTACACCTAGAACGAGCTCCCTGTGAAAACAGAACACGAAACCAGCCGCGTCCCCAGCTACGAAGGTGAGTCTAATCAAAAGGATACGGTGATAGCAAATCTTCAGGAAGAGCTTGCAGCGATGACCGAGAAGACAGTGGCGGCTCTTGCCAGGAAAGATGCCATGTTTCATCAGAAGCTCCAGACTCTCAGCAAGGACATTGAAGTGAAGACCGAAGAAATTAAGGCTTTGAAAGAGCAGGTAGGGGCAGCTTCTCAAGGGGCGCTTTTCAGACCTGTCCTCCCCGTTTCTCTGTGATGTGATTTCACAAAAGCTCCCTCTGCATCTTCTCCTTCCTTACTTCCTTCCTTCTTTCTTCCCAGCCGTGATTACCTATCTGTCTATTTATCCCATCTCATCTCTCTCCAAATATTTTGCCTGGGAGCAGCCGTGTTGGGTCTGTTGCAGGAAAATAAAACAGAAATTCAGCAGCACCTTAAAGACTTAACAAGATGTGTCCCAGCACAAGCACTTGTGAGTCAGAGGTCACCTCATTAGCTACTTATGAGGTTCAAAAGTGTGTCTTGGGCCTGTAATGCAAATGTGAAGCCTCCACTCACATGGTAATTGCCATTCTTTGGTCTTGAATTCATTCACACCAATAGCGCACAAGAGACTGGAAAATGATTTGAGCCATTATACATGGAAACTGTATGAGCCATTCTTATTTTTACATTTTCAGAGGGTAGCCATGTTGGTCTGTGGTAGAAGACTTAGATTCAAACCCGGTAGCAGCAAGAGCTTTGGTGTCTGAGCTCTCAAGATTCAAAGCTCCCTTTGTCAAGTATCAAATCTAGTTGGTCTCTTAAGGTGCTACTGGGCTCAGTTCTAGCTGCTCTTATAATTACAGACTTGAGAGCCAGTTTGGTGAAGTGTTTTAAGAGTGGCAGACTCTAATCTGGGAGAACCGAGTTTGATTCCCCATTCCTCCACATGCAGTGAGCTGCGTGACTTTGGGTCAGTCACAGTTCCCTTAGAGCTGTTCTCTTAAGAGCAGTTCTTTCTGAGCTCTCTCAGTCCCACTGACCTCACAGGATATCTGTTGTGGGGAGAGGAAGAGAAAGGAGATTGTAAGCAGCTCTGAGACTCCAGGTGAAGGGTGGGGTATAAATTCAACTCTTCCTCCTTTTCCTTATTTTTTTCCCAGGTTAAATTTACTTATAGGAACAGCCAGCTCAGGGCAGGTGACAATACAACATATGCTGGCCCTCCTCTTGGAGGCTTTCACGTCCTGTGTTGAAAAGAGAACACCAGTGAAACAGGCGCAGTTGTAAATTGCAGTCTGTGTTTAGAACTGGGTGGGGGGCATGTGCAATGGAAGGCTTGAGGGCCAGGGCCTAGGGACAGTGTAGCAGAGAGCCAAGATGACTTGAGTGCAACGGGATGCCTGTCAGTCTAGCAGTAGAACTGGAAACCTCTTCCCACAAGGCATGATCAATGTGTGAAACTCACTGCCAGAGGTCAGCTGCTCATTTAGAGGCCCGCTGGTTGATCATTGTGGAGTATGGGTTGCTGGACCATCAGCCTGGTGTAGCGGGGTTCTTAATGTATGTGAGAGATATGGCAACAGGAAGACTTCAGAAGGGAATGGACAAGGAGGAAAGAAAACAGGTTCTGCTGCAGCAGGGGCATCTGTTCCAGCTGCCCCACTGTGGCACCTGAGTCTTAGGAAGTGATACAGGAATTGCATCCATCCTTCTGGGAAACTGAGGTTCCCAAGAGCCATTTTGATTCAGCGTGCTCCCTGGGTGGCCTTGGTCCAGACTTGGCCTCACAGCCAGCAGCTCTGTGACCTCACAAGTCTTTCAGTGAGGCTTCAGACTGCACAATGCTTTCTGCTTTGCTGTAGAAATTCCTTAATTTGATCCAAACTGATGTGACTGCCCAATCTTTGTCTTTCCTTGGCCATAGGTTTCCCACCTGCAGCAAAACACAAGTGAAGTGTTGAGCCATTCCCTTTCAGAAAGAGACCTCCAGATTGCACACTGGAAGCAAGAGACTGAGAATCTGAAGAAAAGCAATTCTCTGACTTCGGGTATGTAGGAACAGCAAAAAAGCTTGTTGCCTTCCCCCCCTCCATTGCTTATGGTGCATGTATCTGAACAAACAAGTGCTTCCAGGTTATTAAACATACATCTCACCTTTTTTCCTTTTGGGATGCTCTGAGGAAGGCCAAGGGCTGTTCCTTTTTACAATTTCGGAGGGTAGCCATGTTGGTCTGCAGCAGAAGACCTAGATTCAAGTCCAGTAGCAACAAGATTTCTGAGGTCTGAGCTGTCCAGAGTCCAAGCTCTGGAAAGATAACATCATGCATCCACTAGCAAAGTGTTAATTCAGCACAAATGTCAATCTGGACGTTTCCCAGTTGTTGCTCCCTTTTGTGCTGTTCCTGAAATTGCTCTGTGTCAGTCTGCTCCCTGCCAAAAGGATTTAATGCTTACTTTCTTACAGTTTCTTTTTATGTCCGTGTGCCTCATTTGCTTATTTTATTTTATATATCCATCATGTTGGCATCCAGCTGCTCCTCCTTGGTATGCATAGTGTCTCCCCCCTCCCCCCCAGCAGCTGGTGTTCAGTGGCATATTGCCACTGAACCTTCTAGCTGTCATGGAGAAAAGCCATCACATGAAGCTGCCTTAAATTTTGGTCCATCAAGATCAGTATTGTCTAGACTGACAGCAGCTTCCCAGGGTTTCAGAAAGTGATCTTTTACATCACCTCCTTTCTGATCTTTTTCAATGGAGATGCCAGGAACTGAAGTCAAACCTTACTGGTCTCATTCAATGTAAGGCAGCTTCATGCATGTTCATGTCTGCTCTTCTGGTTTTGACCATGGTTTTTTTCCCTTTCCAGTTGGGGGCTTCCTTCTGTCCCTGCTGATCACAAATATCTAGAAACCCCAAAAGTGTCCTTAGGAGAGGAAGGACCTTCTTTCCCATTTCAGGGTACCCAATCTCCATCAGCTCAAGGAGGGAAAAGCAACTCAGTCTATTTTTATTTCATGTAAGCCATTTTAGGCAATTGTTCAGGGTTGAAACATTGGGTAAAAATCAAGCTCCCAAACAAACTCTGAATCTTCATTTTGAGGTCATGTTCAAATATTTCCCGACTTCAAGAATCTGTTGCCTAGAATGTAGCTTGTTTCGTTTTCCATCTATGATCTACATTTTGTTGATTTTTTATTTTCCTCAAGGGCTGGTGACCAGTTTGCAAAAAGACATTACGTCAAAGGAGCAGAAGATGCAACAGCTGAAAATAGATATGGAGAAATTAAGACGAGAGAACAGGGAGAAGGACAACCAGCTTGCCCATGTGTCTGCCCAGGTTAAGAATTGTGTTTTTCACATGCTACTTGGAGTGGGGTGCTGGAGGGACTGGTATTGGACGTTGTAATCTCTTTTCTGGTCTTCCAGCTCCTTGCAAAACTAGGTTTAGGGCAATGATAATTCCATACCGCATAAGGCAGCAACACAAAGATCAAAATGCAGGTGGCTTCACAGTTTGTGTTCCAGCCATTCCTGACACAGATTTTTGTATCTTGTCCAAAAATATGAGCTTGCATCCTACACTTTCCTTTATGTTGCCTGGTCTTCCATATCAAAGTATATTCCTCCAGCACAAGGTTCATGCTGCCCCGTGCTTCTTGGAGGAGGGTCAAAACAGAAGAGCTGAAGATAGAAACTGTGGGTCACAAAGTGCCAGCCAGTTATGGCACTCATCGTTCTACCCCAGGCCTCACCTACTTTGGGCTTTAGAGAGCAACATCAGCATTTTGGAATTGCACCCAGAAACCAGGGCTTTTTTGTAGCAGGAACTCCTTTGCTTATTAGGCCACAGCCCCAGAGGTAGCCAGTCCTCCAAGAGCTTACAGTAGGCCCTGTACTAAGAGCCCTGTAAGCTCTTGGAGGATTGGCTACACCAGGGGTGTGTGGCCTAATTTGCAAAGGAGTTCCTGCTACAAAAATAGTCCTGCCAGAAACTAACTGAGGCCCAGTCTAACTCTCTCTTTGGTGTGAAGCCAAGCTGGAGTCCAGTAACACCTTTAAGACCAACGAAGTTTTATTGGGAATGCAAGCTTTCAGGTGCTAAAAGCACACTTCATCAGACAATAGTATGGGATGGAATTAGCAGTCCTACACATATAGAGTGAGCAGTGAATTAGTACACAAAATTGGTGTGGTTAAGTGTGCAGATTTTTACCTGGGAGAACCAGGTTTGATTCCCCATTTCCCCCATATGCAACTGCTGGAGTTACCTTGGGTCAGTTATAGCTCTATCAGAAACTGTTGTGGAGAGAGCAGTTTCTCTCTGAGCTCTCAGTCCCACCTACCTCACAGAGTGTCTGATGTGGGGAGAGGAAGGAAAGGATATTGCAAGCTGCTCTGAGACTCCTTTGGGTAGTGAAGGCAGGTATAAATCCAGTTTCTTCTCTTCTTCTTCTGTATTCTGTATTCAGGTGCCATGAGCACTCTGGGCCAGGGCGATTTGGAAAATGCCTTTCAAAGGAGCTGCATGTAGTGAGCATTTGAGTAATCCAATCTAGGGATCAGTCCAGGCATGTATAATAGTGACCAGATCGAGGAGGGATACATTTAACAGGGTAGTATAAGTAGATAAAAGGGCAGTGCCTGCTACAGATGAAGCAGTGGGGCTGGACCCAGAACTACCCTTGGTACTGCAGTACTGCAACATCAGTAGTAATTGGCTATGCTCATGGTTCTGTTTTCCTATCAGCACTGCATGATGGAAACTCACTCTTGTTCCAAAGTAGCTGCATGCTGGATTAATTTCCAGGGGGGTTTTTTGGGGGGGGGGGCATGGGGATTGTGGCCCTGTTCTGAGTTTTAAAATACATTTTCAAAGATCAAAACGAATGTGTTGTATATTTTGCATTGCTGCAAAGTGCCTTTTTCTGTATCTTTAAGCCTTCTGAAGCTGGGGGAGGCTGGTCTTTTCTCCTGCAGAACTTCATATCGGTTTGCTTCCCATCTGATCTTAAGAGTTAGCAGCTAAAATCTTGTTTTTCCCTTCTTTTGTGGAACTCTTGGCTATACAGAGTCCCAGGGCTGCTTGAAGGCACTGGCTCAGGATATTATTGTTTATGTAATCAATCAATCTTCTTTGCTGACTTTATTCTGAACTGAAGGCCGTTTGCAGCTATTGATCTTTCAAGCAACAATGAGTGCCATTCTGGGTACCATGCCAATGCAATAACCTCCCTCTCGCTTGATCTCTGTTTTCCTCCGTTGCTGTTCCTTGCAGTGTTCTAGAATTAAAGATGAACTGAAGCGTGAATTCAGAGAGAGAGAAGTAAATGCCTATCAGAAAGTGAGTTAGTGTTCAGTTATCTTGCTTATTTAGTATGCCTGACAGCAGATTTTTAAAACTATGCCTCCTTGGGAAAAGGATTTTTCTAACAGGTTAACCCTTTTAAAAAAATAGCCTGGATCTTGACTTGTCACTAACTTCATTACTGTTTTGAGAAACGTTAGTTCCTGTAGGACTTAGGGGGAAACCGAGGCTGAAAATGGCTAGAATATCTTACAGCCCCCTAACCAAGCTTGCATGTCTTTCTTACCTACTAACCCAAAAGCTGACTTACCCCTCTGTGGGTCCCCCCCCCACCCTGAAGCTGATCCTGTTTTGCTTGATGCCTTCCAGCGTATTGCTGAGCTTGAACTGCAAGTAAAGAGAGCAGAAGAAGAAGTACAGAAATGGTGTGCTGAGCAGGAAACCTTAACCAAAAAGCTTGCAGAAAAAACAAAGGTAATTTGTTTTGCTAACAAAATCCCTTGTCCTGAAGGGCAACACATGAGCTCTGTCTGAGAGAAACAGTTTAACATTTATCGCTGTATCAGACTCTTATTGTCCAGATACTACAATCTGCGTTCTTTTGTTTATTACCAAGTTTAGATTTTCTGTTTTCAGTTTTGAATTGTGTCCCCTGCTTCTCAGATGGCCAAAACTTAAGATACATGGGCATGCCACATTGTGTAAGGTTGCCAACCTCCAGGTGGCACTTGGATATCTCCAGCTATTGCTATTGATCTGCAGATGACCAAGATCAGTCCCTCTGTGGGAAGAAATGGCTCCTTTGGAAGGTGGACCCAACGGCATTATACCCTGCTCATGTCCCTGCCTTCCCCAGACTCCACCCAGAGCTGACAGCCCCAACACAGGATGCAGAATCTGTAAGGAGAATGAGCATGAAACGAGATGACCTGCTGAGCAGCAGCATCAGGTGTCAGCTGCCCTCCTTTGCAGTGTCCCTGAGGCATCCGGTCCCGGCAAGCATGAGATGAGCCTTTACCCAGGTCTTGCGGCTCATGGAATGGCCCACATGCATTCCTTGGACCTAATTCGCATATGTGCCCTGCCAGAAGCAGCTGTCCATACTCCTCCCCTGCTCCTGATATTTGCTGGTTCCCCACCAGATGGCGAGGAAATCACAAAGAGACACACACACCCCACAAAGTTTGATTGTATCCAGCAGAGGGCAGGCTTGCCTGAAAATGTCAGCATGTAACACATAAAGACTTAGATCAATCAGACTAGTTCATATTAAAATGCTCTTTCATAACCGGTGGCAGGATGTGAGCGTTTTTAACGAGATTTCTCGTTTCCCTGTCAGCCAGAGGCAGGAAATCCTTTGGTGGCCCTTTTGGTTTCACTTGCCAAGATGCAAAGGGCTAGTAAACTTTCAAGTACCCCTACAACAAAGATGTGAAAGAGGATGTGAAAACCTGCAAACAGAAATAGGATGTTCTTTTCCCCGATTCTCTGCACAGGAGCACCTCCTCCCCTTGGGTTTTGTGCTTGTTCAAAAGCAGTTTGGGAATTTTCTTAAATTCTAAGCAATGAATTGACCCCCCCCCCCGCCAAATCTCCCACCCACTCTCCCAGGGGGGAGTTTGACTGCTTGTGGATGTCTCAAGATGAGGGGCCAATGCCTTGTCTCTTGGTTTTCTTTCAGCCATTGCTTTTAGCCATCTCTTGCATTTTTGAAAATCACCAAGCATCACTCTGCATATTTTCATACTAACCCTGACAAACATGGTGGTGGTGAGGTGTTTGTTTTTTGTTGCTTAATCTTGGTGGTGGTCGAAAGTGCCGTCAAGTTGCAGCCAGTTAACAGCAGTGGGGTTTACAAGGCAAGAGGCAAAGGTGGGGTTGCTGTTTCCTGCCTCTGTGTTGCAACCCTGGACTTCCTTGGTGGTCTCCCATCCAAGTAGCACCCAGGCCCAAACCTGCTTAGCTTCTGAGCTGTGATGTGATTACTATTACTAAACTGTGATGTGATTTTACCTATTACTAAACTGTATTCATGAGAAATGCTGTATTAAATATCTCTCTCCTTACCTACAATTCAAAGAACAAATTTCTCACGCCCCATGTTGGCAAAGCCAGAGTGACTTTTGATGTTCCCCTCATTTCAGTCTGAGGAGGAGCTGCAAAGGGAATGTGAGAAGAGATTGCAGCAGTTACAAGAAATGGGGCGCCGAGAACACCTCGCAAAGTCGGACCTGGAGGCAGCAGGAGCTCAGGTAGGCCGTGGTTCAATCTGATCTGTGGTTATGTTCCATGGGCTAATAATAATAATAATAAATTTTTATTTATACCCCGCCCTCCCCGCCGAAGCAGGCTTACTGCAAGGAAAAGGCCATGGCTTAGTTGGAGGGCGTGAGTGCTCTGCATGTTAAAGCCCAAGCCATCTCCAGTTGAAGAGTCTGCAGGGGGAGGGACAGTGGCTCAGTGTCAGAGCATCTGCTTGGTAAGCAGAAGGTCCCAGGTTCGATCCCTGGCATTTCCAACTAAAAAGGGTCCAATAGGTGTGAAAAACCTCAGCTGAGACCCTGGAGAGCCACTGCCAGTTTGAGCAGACAATACTGACTTGATGGACTGAGGGTCTGATTCAGTATAAGGCAGTTTCATATGTCCATATATGTATAAGAGCCAATAGATCCAGATGCTGGGAGATGCATCATCAGAGCTCTCAGCATTTTTAAAGCTTTGATTATTAAGTACAGGCCTCAGATTCAGTGGGAGCTCACAGGAGCACAGCTCCTGAACCTTTCTGAGAGTTCCACCTCCTCCTCCTGACATACTCCTTGTCCATTGAATAGTATGTGCAACTGCATAACAATCCCTATTTTTCTACAAAATCACCCCTGATTAAGTATATGGGCCTCTCAACTCAGAATAGGTGGTGTGGAAGGATAAACGCCTCCTCAGTGTCTTTTTTGCATCTGAAATGGGAACACTGAGTCACTGTTTGCCTACCATTGGAGTTGTCCTAGAGAGGTCTGAGAAGGCCTCTGCCTAGAAACTTGGAAAGCTGCCTATAGCCAGAGCGGACAGTTCCAGGCAGCTGCCATGAAGTTAAAAAACATCTGGCAGTAGCTGATGCAAATGACCTCTGCCTGAGACCCTGGAGAACCACTGCCAGTCTGAGGAGACAATACTGACTTTGATGGACCGATGGTCTGATTCAGTATAAAGCAGCTTCATGTGTTCAAGAGGGGCTGCCTATTTCCCAAGGAGTTCTCATGGTGCAGGAACTGCAAAGAGCTACCGCAGCCTTCCTGATCTCCAGTCTGCACAGAGTTAATGGTATGATCGACTTGCGGAGCCAGGGAAAGGGTATCTTGCGTGAGAGCCCAGCTGAGGAGGTGGCAACGACTAGTTAAATCCCCTTGACTGTCCTTCCCAAACAGTACAAACTGACCAGGGGGATCGCTGTGCTTTACAAGGAATAGAGGCGTCTCCCGTCGACCAAATCAATCCGCTGTTAGCGGTTTCTTCAGCCTTCTGTTGTTTTCTTCTGTAGGCGCAGCATTTCAGAAGGCAGATGATTGAATCCCTTTTGTCAGAACTTCCAGAGAAGTCAGTGTCAGACCAACAGGTGAGGTCCTTCTTCGGACAGCACAGTGTTGTGTGTTTGAGAATTTGCAATTTTCAAAGGAAAGCTAATCCTGCACTGTTGGTCACGCTGTCTTGTTTTATCTGCTTTGGCCATGGGCAATCAGTGCACCTTGAGGTGAATCGCTTTGGCTCTAGCGTGGCAGTCAGCTCACAACTGTTTGGAAGGTGGGCAGAGAGAAGCTTGTGCCGCTGATTTGGCCAGCCTATGGGGTGCGTGGGCTTAAAGACACATGGAAAAGAGGCAGTTTTGCTCCGGCTGGTGTCATTGAGCGGCAGATGACTTACAGCAACCAGTTCGGGTTTTTAAGGGTAGAGACCTTCAGAGGCCGTTTGCCATTCTTGCCTCTATGTAGTGAGTGACCCTGGATTTCTTGGTGTTCTCCCATTCAAATATTAACCAGGCCTGACGCTGCTTAGCTTCCAAGATCTAATGAGCCTGGGCTAGCCTGGGGCACCTAGGTCAGGGTTGCATCTTGCTAGAGGAGGGGATGACCTGCTCTTCTAATATCTGGTTGTTTCTAAATATATAGAGAAAAGAAAACAAACCTGTTTGCTCCCCACCCTACCCCTGCTGCTGTGGTTTTGGAAGCAACCAAATACTACAAAAACACATTATAGCCTTGCCATACTAAAACGCCAACCCCATTTCCTTTCCACTTCATTTGTAAGCATATTCCTTGAAACAAAGAGCTCTTGTCTTTCATTTGTAGTGCCTGGAGGCAACATTTTGCTCTTCTGGTTAATGTTGTATTGGTTGGGAGAGGTCATCATGGGATTTTGCCAGAAATTGCCTGAAGGATCCCCAAAGAGGTGATAAATATAAACATTATACCAACCTGTGATTTGGTGTGAAAATAACACTCAGTGGAATCCTATGCAGAGTTACTGCAGTGTACACCTATTGATGTCAATGGACGTTGACTGGAGTAACTCTGCACAGGACTGCACTGTTAGCCATTTGGCTGGCTAGGAGAGATAAAAATCCCAGAAATAAAGGAGGAAATGATGACTGTGTTGCTGCTTCTTTCTTTGTCAGATCATCGAGAGGATCAATGCAGTGAAGAAGATCAACAAGGAGTTTTCTCAGATGGAGAAGATGCTGAGAGAGGAAATCCGTGTCAAAGCAGCCAAAGAGAAAGCAATAACTGAGCAATTTGAGCTGCTGAAGAAATCACTGGATGGATTTCAGGTAACACAAGTTATGTGCATTTTTCTAAATAAAAAACCATCAAAACCCTGCCCTCGAAAGCCATTTTAGCATGAGCTTCTTTCAGTGACTAAAGTTCCTGTGAGGACTCCCAACTTTAGCACAGGGAGGCTCGGGGAGTTGTGGAGCCACAGGGCCAGCCCTACCACCAGCTGAAGCTGGCATCCAAATAGATAGGCAGGTTCTCAGCAGCCTAGGTGAAATCTGGCAGCAGCTTACCAACTTCCTGCATGGGGCTTGATAGTGGCAAGTGAAGGCTAGCAGGACCCCGAAAACTTGGTGTTGATGGCTCAGCAGAGCCAGAGTGGGAGTGACTTCACGATGTCATCAATGAGCAAAGCCGGTGATCTGTGGCGCTTAGCCAGCAAGAGGGGCAGGGAGAAGGTGGGGTGAGCCTCAACAAATCACTATTTGCATATCTTGTCTCAAAAGTATTTATCTTTTCTCTGAACATGGAATGAATTTTATGAGCTTTTTGATGGCACACCTTAAAAGACTTCCTGATTCTGTATAGGATAAGTGTTTATGGGCTAGACTCTAGCTGCCCGAGCCCATTTCATCGCAGGCTAGACTCTAGCTGCCCGAGCCCACTTCATCGCAGGCTAGACTCTAGCTGCCCGAGCCCACTTCATCGCAGGCTAGACTCTAGCTGCCCGAGCCCACTTCATCGCAGGCTAGACTCTAGCTGCCCGAGCCCACTTCATCGCAGGCTAGACTCTAGCTGCCAGAGCCCACTTCATCGCATTTAGCAGATGCTCACACACAATGGCATGGCAGGGAGATGTCAAGGAGTAAGTTCGCAAGGCAGTGAGGTGAAAAGCCTGAGTGAATACTTCTCTTTGGGTCTGCAGACTGATGGTTCTGTAGGTGCGCGTAGTTTTTCACATTGTACGTGTATGTGTAAAGTGCCATCAAGTTACAGCCAGGTTATGGCAACCCCATAGGGTTTTTAAAGCAAGAGACATTCAGAGGTGGTTTGCCATTGCCTGCCTCTGAGGAGCGACCCCAGCCGTTATCAGCGGTTTCCTGTCCAAATACTGACCAGGGCCAACCTTGCTTAGCTTCTGAGATCTGATGAGACTGGGCTAGCCTGGGCCACTCACATCAGGGCTTGCACACTGGTACCAACCCTCAGTCTCCAGAGGCTTAGAATGTGCTAGTCCATTCCATTCTCCCACACACACACTGGTGATTTATTGTGCTCGAACGTGCCACCTGCAGCATCCCACAGCTTCCCAGTCAATGTACCAAACTAGGGCTAGAAATCTCGGAATTATTAACAGCCCTGTGGCAGAGGTTGGGAGAGGAGTGCATATGTGAGAGACAGACACACAGACGGTTCCCAGAATTTCTCCTTGATTTAGCTTGGGCACTTTTCTCGGTTTGTTGAAAACTGGGTCAGGTCGGGAAGGCGAGAAGTTTGTTGATTTGTCTGAGTTCGTTGATGTAATGAGAAGATAGAAGGGCTGTTGAAATAAGCAGGCAAAATGATTTATTGCTAGAGTAGCTAGATGCTGCAGCAATAGCCCACATACTGTTGTGGGAAAAGGTTCCTTGTTTTTGTTGGTGGGTCGTGATGTGAACGAACCTCACCAGCCCACTATCTACTCTTGGGGTATTTTTGCTCTTTCCCCTTCCTTCCATTTTGTTTCTTTGTTAGGCTTTCCTGAAAACCTCCTACTGCAGCAGCAGCTTGAGAAAGGAGGTCTGCAGTCTTCAAAACCTGACCTTCACCCTGCCAGTCTCATGGGTCCAGAACTGGGCAGTCGAAGTCTTGTGTAGCTTGCTGAGCTGGGTGGATGCAGTGGAACGTCTCCTGTTGGATATGGGACTTGACATCATTGACTCTGAGAAAGGTCCTCCACTTTCCATCACATTTTGTTGTTGGAACTCTCTGCCTGGGGCAGTGATGGTCTGTATTCTTGGTGCTTGGGGGGGGGCACAGTGGGAGGGCTTCTAGTGTCCTGGCCCCACTGATGGACCTCTTGATGGCACCTGGGTTGATTTTTTTTTTTTTTTGCCCACTGTGTGACACAGAGTGTTGGACTGGATGGGCCATTGGCCTGATCCAACATGGCTTCTCTTATGTTCTTATTTTCTTTTACCAGCCCACTTATGCCATGGGCTACAAGGACTGAGAATCAGCCTTACAATCATATCATCTGGCCAAGGATTCAGCCAGATTTTGTGATCATATTGTTTCTATTTGAACCCCTCCCCCCAGTTTCTCATCTGGGTTCTCCCCCACTTGGGATGAAACGTCAGTCATTATTCATGCTTCTGTTCTTCCTGTTACCTATCAGAAGACAACTTTAAAAAAAATTGAGAGACTGATTTATTTTGGAATAAAAGCAAGGTTTGTGAACTGGATCACTACACCCATTCTCCCACACTTAAATCAACAGTAGGTTCTGATTATTAGATCAGAGGGTTGTTTGCAGATGGACACAGAAACAAAGTGTCTGCAGAAAGTAGCAGAATTTCACAAAAGAGTGAGTTTGGTAAATTTCTGCATTATACAAATGAGATAAATACAAAGCATATATCAAAGATTTCAGGTTTTCACGGCTGGTAACATCATTAGGGTTTGTAGAGTCTTTCGGGATCAAGTGCCGTGTTCTACTGGAGAAAGTTTTTCTTCCAGACGTTTCGTTCTCAGCTGTGGAGAACATCCTCAGATGCTCCGGCTGCAACGCCACTGAGGATGTTCTCCGCAGCTGAGAACGAAACGTCTGGAAGAAAAACTTTCTCCAGTAGAACACGGCACTTGATCCCAAAAGACTCTACAAACCCTAACAAAGCATATAATTCACAACAAATGTTGTAGAGCTGCTTTTGACAGAAAAAAGAAAAGGAAGCTTTAGAGGAGATGATAATTATTTTTTTTACGAAGGCACCCACGATTTTTGCAGAAATAAATGAAAGTCTCTTCTTGCGCTAATACACAAAGAGTTTGCAGCACATTATACACACACACACACACACATACATATCCATTATCCTTGATTTAGATTGCTGGATTAGAGCCAACATTAGACCAGATGCAACCTTTTTCTGACCCATTAGGGACAGTAGGGAAAGGGTGATTATCTACACAACCTTTCCTATGGTGTTAGTTAGGCCAAGACAGGGTGATAGGGTCAAGGTCATCTAGGAAGCTTCATGGCTGAGAGGGGGACAAACTCAGGCCTCACCAAGCTCTCCAGCAGCCAGTTCTTCTTGTTATCCAGTGGAAGCCATCTTTGCATAGTGCTGGCTGACCATCCCTTGGGATAATTTTTCGCAGAGATTCTGCCAAGATACCAGTAATAAAAATGCTGTTGAAATATATTTCCTGCACTCAGAACTACAGGCATTTCATAATCCTCAGTTCTGAAATACAAAGGTGAGATGTGCAACCTCTGCTTGGATTTTGGCCCGGTTATATATCAAATCCAGAAAAGAACTTCCCCTTCCCTCCACTCCAACTGCACTTCATTTTGCTACTGCCATGGCAAGTGGCCAGCCGGTGAATCAGTAGTGGGAAGAGAGATTCTCCCTCCCTGCTTCCACATCGTCCCAACCTTGAATATAAGCCAGTGCCTCATATTAACCTGGCCTGCCCTGGAGAAAGAAAAGGGGGGGGGGCGGGGAATCATTGAAGTAGTAGAGAGAGAAAAGAAAAAGATTCAAGATTTGGGAGCACAGATGAGGTTGTTACATACAACTCTACTCCTCAAATAGGGGCAGGTGCCTTCATGATTGGTGCAGCAGCTCCAGGTAGTCTGCACTGCACACAGCTGTGTCCCCAGATGGATGGCGGGGGTGGGGGGGATGCATGGCTGTCTGGTTGGCACAAGGACCTACCAGTTGTGCCTTTCCAAAGCAGTTTCTGCTGCATACCAGACCCCCAAATTTCCCCATGCCTTGATCCAGGGATGAGCCATGTGTCCAAAATGAGACGTGTGCTTCTATGTTACCTGTATGCACCCTCTTAATTTCCCAAAAAATGGAGGAGGGCAGGGGATATGAGGCTGAACTTCAGGTACTTTGTTTTTATCCTGCTTATCCTCTAAAGAGTTCTCCCCTCCTCTGTTTCCTCCTTGCAACAAGCCTACAAAGAAGCATGGGCCTAGTTAAGCATGTGTTTACATTTCTTTATATCCTGCTTTTGCCCCACTTAGAATATTGTTGTCCCCTTCTCCATTTCCTCACAACAACCCTGTGAGGTAAGCCAGGCCAAGAATATCTGATGGGCCAAAGATCACCCTGCAGACTTACATGGTAGAAGTGGGGCTTCAAACTCCAGGATCCTAGTCCAAAGAAGGTTAGCTTGAGAAAGAGTAACTAGCCGAAGGTCATCCAGTGGCTCAGTGGGAATTGGAAGCCAGGTCTCCCCAGTTTGATACACTAAGCACTGGCTTCTCAACCGGGTTCTTTCTTCTTTGTAAGGAATGGCCTCCTACATGAAGAAGCTGTTTGACAACCATTTGAACACCATGGGCAAGCTTCAGACCTTACAGGTGAGAAGCCTTTTCCCTGGGAATCGTTTCTAAATCGGCTTGACTGGCACTCTTGATTATGTGTCTCTTTCATCACAGACCCGGCTAAGGCTGGCAGAGGAGTCCCAGCATTCTCTGCTGTGGGAGAAGATGATTGAAATGAAAGCCAAACTTGAGAAGGAGTTCCAGGACAAAGAGCAAGTGCTTCTGGACAAAGTGAAGGTATGGGGGCAGGGGGTGTTAGCATCATGAATCCTAGCACAGACTGTCTATTGTAGCATGCATTCCATTCAAGTTCTGCAGAAAACTAGCTTTAGATCCTGGCGAATCAAGTGCAAATGCAGTTGCTAGAAAGTTTGCAGAAACGAGGATCTTACAAAAGGAAGCCGAAGGAGATGCCTGTTGTTTAAGGAAATGAAAAGTGGAGGGCCAGTTCTTGCACTGCTGGGGTAATGCAGCTTTCTTTTTTGCATGCTTGTTGCTTGTGCTGTTCCAGAGACATAGAGAGACTCAGGCAATCATGTAGGTAGACTTGATAGCAACCCACTATAGGCAACAGCCTAGTCCATAGAGCTTACCTATCATTAGTATTAGCCATGCTTTCTTGCCTTAATCCTGATCGAGCATCCTGGCTTTTCTGTGTTTTAGTTTGCCAAGTTAATCTGTGCCCCAGGAGGATGATTATATAGAGACATTTGCAAACCGGGGGAAACCGCCTTAACAATAGTTTGCTTCGTCCAAGTGCAGCGCTTAACTGTGGTTTATTGAAGCTGTGGTTTGAAACCCCTCTTTAAGCTCTGGATCCTAGTTTGTGGCTTGTGCTGGCTTCACGTGTTCTAAATAGTGCTTAACCACCATGAAGGACAGCATAGCCCGCATAAGAGTCACGTCTGCAAAGGGCCAATATGATCGCTTCCCATAACAGCCTTAAGATGTGCAATTCTGTTTACTGTGGTAGAATTGTTTCTTGTTTACTTTTTAAACAGTATTTAATATTTACATACCTGCAGATACGTGAAATACAAAGATCCTTCTCTTCCTTCGGAGAGGATCCCAAGGGCTTCAAACCCAGAACAATAAAAGCTGTACATGGAGCTACACAGATCAGAGCCACAGATTTCTGCAAATAGTTTCAGAGGGTAACCATGTTGGTCTCCAATAGAAGAGCTAGATTTGAATCCGGAAGCACCTTAGAGAGCAACAAGGGTTTTTTTTTTGGGGGGGGGGGGGGGAATAAGTTTTCAAGAGTCAAAGCTCCCTATCTTTAGGTATCTCATGTGTTTAGACTTAGGTGGGATCTACATACACTGTTAGGCTGGTTTGAAATAATTTACAGCTGAGATTTTCCTGTTTGGACAGGAAAGAGTGATGAAGATATCTCAGTATGCAACAACACATGAATCCAATCCTAGTAATCTAAGGGGGCCTTAGATGTTACGTTGTTCGTTCATTCGTTCAGTTTATACCCCACCTTCCTCACCGAGGCAGGCTCAAGGCAGCTAATGTTATCCATTCTCCGTCTGCCCTTTTGGAAATGTGTATCTTGATCCTTCCAACTCTCATTCTGGTCATGCAGTCAGCCATCCATTCACACCCACTTTTCAGTATTGTGATGTTTTTCTTAATGTCAGGCCTTACATAGCTAAGAAGTGAACACTTTCCTCGCTTTCGTTAGTTGGTCTGTCATCAGGCGACTTATCCTTTTGTTTGTCTAAGAAAAATGTTCACGGATGGAATTAAAACTCTTTTCCCAGACTCTGGAGGAGACAGCCGCCTTGGAGAAAGAAAAATTAAACAAAGCTATGGAGAAAGAAAAGAAAAAAATCCAGGATTTGGAAACTGAGATGGAACGGCTGGCTGAGGTTTGTAAAAGTCCAAGGAAGTCAACTTACAACATCTTTGCATCATTGTACTTAAAAATCCCCCTCAATAAAGGTGGTTATATTCAGAATATAATAAAGGTGGTAGAAGCTCCAAACTCTCTGCAGGGTCATGACCACATTTAGGCTGTCTGAACTGAAGCCATGTTTGCGTGGTGTTTAAGCCTTGGGCAGTGTATGCTCAGGAGGCATTTGAGATATATAGTCATCATAGGGCCAAACAGCTAAAAGCCTCAGCTAAAAAGGCTGCCCAAAGTGAGTGCGGGAAGGGCACAGAGATATCACAGCCATAATGCTTGGTTGGTTGGGTTCAGCAAGCAAAAATCTCAAGGCTTGCATATGGTTCACAATCAAAAGTGTGCTTAGAGATGGAAGAGTCTCAGCTAGTCCCTTTCTGTAATTGGTTTTCATAGTCCCTCATTACAGAAGAGCATTGATGCTCGCTTGGTTAAATTCTTTCCCCTCAGCCCTACTGGAAAACTGATCTGCAGGCATAGCATATTCAGACAGAGTTTGTGGATCATCCAGCTTGAGTCCTTAGCACGTATTTTATTGGAGTGTGAAAGATTTGAGAGAAAGGGATTTGTTCTCCTTCTCAATAGTTATGTAAATTTATCATCTTAAAAATCATCCAGTTTTTCCTTGTGGACGAGGATTGGAAAACTACCTTAGCAGTTGCTAAATATTTATCTGCAGTGATTGCCTGTAAGAGGGTTAGATCTTGATCTGTTCTAGAGCTTTGAGTCAGAACCACAGTAAGATATGAAAAAGGTTTTCATAGTATGTGGAAGTTGAAAACATATCTCTTGTAAAACTTGGGAGAGAAAATGGGCTCGCCTGCTCACACACTGACACCAGCATGTATGTACACTCATGTCAGGCATTGCCTAGTGCAGTGTCTTGGAGATCCAAAAATCCTGATAAGTGTTCTGTATAAATGAAGGGAAATGTATAAAATGTATAAAAAATAAATGTATAAAATTTTTTGCCACTGTGTGACACAGAGTGTTGGACTGGATGGGCCATTGGCCTGATCCAACATGGCTTCTCTTATGTTCTAATGGACAAGCAAATGTACAGTAACTAAGCGAGCCATGAAAGAGGGCTGAGTTTTATTTGTTTTTCTCATCTCGTCCTCTCTAATTCAGACTATTCCTTTGAGCTTTAATACCCGAAAAACTTTGCTCTGCACATTGAACTGCAGTCTCTCAATCTTGCTTTGTTCGACAGTATCTTGATTCTCTCTTTTGTTGCAGGAAATTAAAGATAAAACTGAATCGGAAGAGGCTTTGAATGCTAAGCTAAGAGAGACTTTGGAGATGCTAGACGAGACGAAGAGAAGAAAGGTAATTGCTGCCAGGGGGAAGAAAGCAACAGGACCAAATCTACGTGTTTTTTGAGGGGGGGCGGGATTAAAAAATGGTGCCCCCTTATGGGCCATTCTATCTTACAGTCCCATAGAATACAACAAACTCCATACCCAATTTGACATCCCCCTCCATCAGCGCCCAGGGCAAGCACCCCCCTCTGCCCCCTTCTAGATCTGGCCCTGGAAAGCAAGGCCTGTTTTGTGGATCAGCAGCTACATGCCTTGGGCCAAATCTGGCTTCATGAGGGATGTCATCTGCCAGTTCAATATGGATGGAGCAGCAGCTGCTTGAGTGGCAGATGCCACCAGAGGGCTGGGGATTAGGGCTTTTGTCTACACACCTCGCCCTTCTCTAAGTGGTCCTTTCTGTAGTTGCTGACCTGAGCAGCAATTCAGAAAAGCTGTCAGATTCAGGAGAGCCACAGTGCCCCCAGGTTTCAGCTCCAGTTACCTTTTGCAAGGGATATATTTGCATGTGTGAGAAGTGCCTTCAAGTCACTTCTGACTTATGGCGACGTTATGAATGAATGTCCTCCAAAATTCCTCTCATTAACAGCCTTACTCAGGTCTCGCAAACTGAGGGCCCTTGTGGCTTCCTTGATTGGTCAGTCCATCTCATGCTGCATCTTCCTCTTTTCCTGCTGCCTTCAGCTTTTCCTAGCATTAGTGTCTTTTCCAAGTGAGTCTTGTCTTCTCATAATGGGACCCAAGGAGTTTGGTCATTTTAGTTTCTAGGGAGAGTTAAGAACATAAGAAGAGACCAGTGGTCCATCTAGTCCAGCATCCTGTCTCACACAGTGGCCCACCAGGTCTTCTGGAAGGCCATCAACGGGGCATAGAGGCTGAGACCTTCCCTTGATGGTCTTCTGGCTCTGGGATTCAGAGGCTTTAGAGGTTCCCCTCAGCCACCATGGCTGGTAGCCTTTGATAAATTTATCCTTCTTGAATCTCTTTGATAAATTTATCCTTCTTGAATCGCCTTTTAAAGCTGTTTATTCCTGTGGCCATCACTACATCCTCTGGCAACAGATCCCACGTTTTAATCACTCTGTGTAAAGCAGTATTTCCTTTCGTCCATCCTGAACCTACTGCCCGTCAGCTTCATTGGATGCCCTTGAGTTCTAGTATTTGGGGAGAGGGAGAAAAAGTTCTCTTTGTCAACTCTCTTCACCCTGCACATAATTCTGTAAACCTCTGCCAGGCTTGATTGGAACCCCTTCATTTGTCTTTTGGGCAGTCCACAATATCCATAAAACTCTCCTTCAACACTACATTTAGGCTTAGCATTTGGAGAACAGGGAGCAAGTGAGTTGCCTGTCATGCCAGAACTCCCAATTCCACTTGGCAGCTGCTTGTGGTTTAGGTGTTCCTGCCAGGTGTCCTTTTCAAACAAACAAGTCCTTAAAAAGCAATAGGAAGTGACCTGCTTGATCCTGCGCCCAGTGATTCCTCCAGTATGTTTCTTGAGTCCTTTACAACCACCTTTTTATGGCATCTGTTGGCTCTGGCCTAAGGGATAGTCTTAACACCGGCTGTGTTGTGGGGGCTGCTGAAGACAGGGCTAGTTAGGGTCCTCCTTTTAAACCTGAATAACCGCCTTGCCTAGCAGCCCAGACCAGCCTCATCTCAAACGAGCTTGGAAGTTAAGCTGGGCAATCCCAGTTGGTACTTGGGTGGGACACCACCAGGGACGACGGGTTGTAGTGCAGAAGGTAATGGCAAAACCCCTCTGCTCATCCCTTCCGTTGAAAACTCCACGAAGTAGAGTCATCTGCAATTTGTCAGCACACTTTCATTATTTAAAAAAACCTGATTCTGTGTTCACCAATTCTATGCATTCCAGACTCATGGGTAGGGGTGGGTGGGTGTTTGGCCTCGTTGCATCTGATCCTAGGGACAGTTGACCTCATGCGAGCCAGTCACAGGCGCTGCTTCCGAGTTGCAGCTTTACCCATTAGATCTCCTTTTCCCCAGCTTCCTTGTGGAGTTTTCTATAACTTGTAAGTTGGGGTTTTCCAGATAGTGGCAGAAGAGAAGATAACCATCTGGGAGAAGCGTCTGAAAAGCATTGAGAACGAAAAAGAAATACAGAAACAAAAGCATCAGGAGGAGTTTGCAGAATACAAGGAGCAGATCAAACAACATTCGCGGACAATAGTCGCGATGGAGGGAAGGCTGTCGGAGGCTGCCCAGTACCTAAAGAAGGTGAAGGAGGAGAATTTCAAGTTCCGGCAGCAAATAGAAGGTTGGTAGCAAAGGCAAAGAGGTTGATTTTGGCTGCTCTTATCAGCAAACTGTTGCATGTGGTGCTGATTTGCCTGCATAAGGTGTTTATTTATTTATTTATTCCCCAGCCCTACGCAGAGAAACTTTTGTGTAGCAAGTTTCAAAGGGTTGCCGTGTTGGTCTGCATTTGAACTGTGAGATTTGAGTCCAGTGGCACCTTAAAGAGTCGCGAAGGCACTACTGGACTGAAATCTGTTTTGTGTAGCAAGTACAGCCACTGCTGCTTCCTCAACCTCAGAGCCTGACACACTACAGAGGCCACAGGTTTGGTCTAGGGGTCCCCACCTGGTGTCCTTTGTAATGGTGAGTAGTGGGTCCGTCCTAGTTCTACAGTGTGTGGTCCCCCAGTCAGATTACACTTAAAGCAAACATGGAGAAGAGCCTTCAGCCTTTTGTCCCCAGTTCCATTTTCCCAGCTCGAAACAGTTCCTAAGGGGTGCTGTTCGGCCCACTGGGGAAATGTATATACTGAAAGGGGGATACACCCAACAGACCAAACAGCATCCCCCCCCCCCCCCGATCATTTCAGATTGGGAAAATTATGAGGGAGGGGTGACTGAACCCCTTCCTCCATGTGTGCCGCAGTGTGAATAAGGCACCCTGGGCCTAGGAACTGAGAACTCTGGACTCACATCTGACTTGCACAGGACACAGGGAGACCCTGGATCCACCCTGTGTGCTCTGTAATGTGCAAGAGAGAGGAGGCATCCATTATCAGGAAACAGCCACGTAATTTAACAAAGAAATAGCCACTCTTATGTTGATGCACATAAGAGGATTTTAATTATTTTTGCATTTCTTTTTGTATCCCTACCTCCAAGAAGCTGTGAATCATATGGAAAATTGCACGAGCGAAAGAACCAGAGGTTGGAGTCTGTATTAAGTTGGAGTCTGTATTAAGGCTGGTGACCAATCTTAGATGCTGTTCCAATACACTTGAGAGCCAGTTTGGTGTAGTGATTAAGTGTGAAAATGTAAATGTAAAAGACTAAATGTAGTGTTGGAGGAGAGTTTTATCGGAAAGAGAAAGTGTGTGGACTCTTATCTGGGAGAACCGGGTTTATTCCCCACTTCTCCACTTGCACCTGCTGGAATGGCCTTGGGTCAGCCATAGCTCTGGCAGAGGTTGTCCTTAAAGGGCAGCTTCTGTGAGAGCCCTCTTAGCCCCACCCACCTCACAGGGTGTCTGTTGTGGCCGGGTGGGGGGAGGGAAGTAAAGGAGATTGTGACTGCTCTGAGATTCAGAGTATAGGGTGGGATATAAATCCAGTATTTTCTTCTACTTTTGTATTGCTTTTCCATTACAGTAATCCTCAAATTTGGTGATAATATTTGGCACCAGTTTGACTCCAGAGACACAGACTGCTAACGCTTTGCCATTCTGTGTTCTGTAACAGAGTTTTTGCTACTAATAATTGCCATTTGTAGAACTCTCTCCAGAATCTTGTTTGGAACGCAGAGCCACTCGTTTAGATATAAAAGCTGAAAATTTTGCCAAACTTTTGAAACTCTTATGTTTGCGGTTTTCTGTATGCATTCTTGGCTTTTTCTTCAGAAATGCAGAGGGAATCCGGCAAGTCTAAGCAGTCCATTTCACAAGAGGTTTCTGTGCCACCCATTTCACAAAAGTCTTCTATGCTGTCAGTTTCACAAGACGTTTCTGTGCCATTCCTATCACAAGAGGTTTTTCTGCCATCCCATTCAGAAGAAGTTTCTTGCGCCAGAGGGGACCATGTTTTCATTATGTAAGCAGATGAGTATTTAGTTTCTTTTGGTCAAAAACCATAAGCAGAAGCTGAAATCTTGCATCTCGGTAGTAGTGGAAAGTGCTGTCAAGTCATAGCAGACTTTTAGTGGCCCCTATAGGATTTTCAAGGCAAGAGACATTCAGAGGTGGTTTGCCATTGCCTGTCTCTGTGTAGCAACCCTGGACTTCCTTGGTGGTCCAGGGCTTTTTTTGTAGCAAGGACTTCTTTGCATATTAGGCCACACGCCCCTGATGTAGCCAATCCCTCAAGAGCTTACAGGGCTCTTCTTACAGGGCCTACCGTAAGCTCCAGGAGGATTGGCTACATCAGGAGGGTGTGGCCTAATTTGCAAAGGAGTTCCTGCTACAAAAAAAGCCCTGGTCTCCCATCCAAGTACTAACTAGTGTTGACCCTGATTAGCTTCCGAGATCTGATGAGATCGGACTAGCTTGGGCCATCCAGGTCAGGGCCTGAATAACTATACTAAGAATAAATACTTGGAGGTTTGTCTGACAAGTCTCTCATCTTGGCAGTTCAAGCTGAATATGTACTTAGGATGTGTCCATCAGAAAGAGACCTGCAGTACTGTGAAGTACTGTTGAGTACTTCACAGCAAGATGGCGGCGACGGCAAGAGCTTGGGTGCTAGAGCTCCCTTAAACATCCCCAGAAACAACTAAAAACAACTGGTTTGCACGTTAAAACATCAAGTGCAACCAACAAGGTATCCCACCTGGAGCAGGAGAGACTGGTGTGAGTGCCGAGGGTCCCGCGGAGCTGCCGGAGCTGCTGTCGGCTTGCGGGGCGAGGCGAGGCCTGGGAGCGAGTGCGGAGGAAGCTGAGACGCCGGGCTGGGCTGCGCTAGCCGCGCCGCCAGCCGGGTGAAGCCGGCCAGCGAGAGGAGTGGCCGACGGGCGGAGAGAGTGGAGTGGAGTGGAGAACGGAGCAGAGCAGCTGGGACGCCCACGCCCAACATAGCTAGCGGCGTGTGGTGGACGAGCGGAGAGATCGAGCGGAGAGGCCGGACGAGGGAGAGTACAGAGGCAGGCGAGCGGCTGGAGACCTTCGCAATCACGCGACGCGAGCGCCGAGTGAGGGCGCGGCCGGGGCGACTGACAGCGGCGATAGGGGCTGCTACCAACGGAGGGAAGCCTGAGGTGGCGGCCCCGAGGCCACTAGTCATTTCAGTGGATTGTGGGTCCCTGACTGGACTGGTCAATTTCCATAAGAAGACCTGTGGAGCCCTGAAGCGCGACTGGGAAGCACGGGGGGGTTTACCTCCCTGGGCCTGCCGGATTGTGCCAGGGGTATTGGCCGAGAACTCATGGACCCGATCACATATTACATTCCACCCCGACTGCTGTCCTAGTGTAGCACACGCTATGCTATAAACTCGATGCCTGCACTCATCCTCGCACTTTATCCACCCAGCACCTTAGCACTTACTCAAGCACTTTACCTATCTTACCTGCTCAGCACTTACCCAGCACTTAATACAGACCACTAATTGGAAACTTTACTATTATTAATATTAATTAATTAACTGGATCTTTAGCCGATTGATTAGTAATTTGAAATTATTTATATATTTATTTTGGACTGTATATTTTGTTAAATTTTTAGCTCATTAACTGGGAAGATTGTTAGGGTATTATTTTGTTAGTGATGCTAGAATTGAAGTTATTAGGTTTTTAACTAATCAATTGAGGGAGTATTGTGGGAGGGCTTTCTATATTAATTAATTAAACTAGGGAATAGGTAGTGGGTCTGTAATTGGGAGACCAGAGTGGCTGGTGGGGTGCGAATCAACTGTAGGTTGGGAGAACCTGGTGGGGGGGGGGTGAAGCTGTCCAGTACTAGTATACCACTATAACTAGTATAACCAGATACCAGCCTTGATAGTGGTCTTATTGCAGCTGCTGCCAACGAGGAATGGCCGGCTCAGGGATTCCAGTGCTCCTGGGGAGGGGGAGGTATGGCGGTGGGAGCAGATATTATAAGGGAGGAAGACAGAGACAAGTCGGTGCTCGGCCCCCCTCCAATCTGCGGCCCATCCCAAGGGTGACAGGTAGTAGGGCCAGGAGTAACCCGCCTCCGTCATTGGTGTTATGCAACGCCAGGTCCATTAACAATAAGACCTCAATTCTCCGAGAGTTTATGCTCGAGCAGAATATGGACCTGGCTTGCGTGACTGAGACCTGGATCCGGGAGGGTGATACAGTAGCCCTCTCGCAAACAGCTCCCCCAGGTTACTCAGTCTTCCACCAATCGCGGACTAGTGGGCGGGGGGGAGGAGTGGCAATATTTGCACGGGAGGCTTACTCCTTCAGGGCGCTCCCGGCCCCAAAGATTGAGGGCATTGAATGTGCCGGTCTGGCGTGGGGGGATGAAGAGGGGTTGGCGATTTGGCTGGTGTACCGTACGCCTAACGCACCGGCCAACGCCTTACCGTCCCTGCTCGAGGCGGCGACAGGCTGGGCGCTGGAGCACCCAAGGCTGATAATCCTGGGTGACTTCAACGTCCATGCTGATGACCCGTCCTCCAGTCAGGCGACGGACCTAGTGTCTTCCATGGCGACACTGGGACTCTCTCAATTTGTTGTAACCCCCACTCACCAGGCCGGACACATGTTAGACCTGATCTTCGCGGCCGGGATTGTAGTGAGCGACATAACCGCAGAGGTAGTGCCATGGTCGGATCACTTCGCTCTCAAGGCCCGTGTAAATATGCCCCCCCAAACCTGTTTAGGCGAGGAGCCGATTATGGCTCGCCCGCGGAGCCAAATGGACCCGGAACGGTTCCAGATGGCTCTACGGGACCCCTGGCCCTCTGGCGATTCCCTCGATGGCCTGATTGAGACCTGGAATAGCCGGCTCTCTAGGGCCATCGAGGAAATCGCACCTCGGCGCCCTCTGCGACCTCGGACTAAGCTGGCTCCGTGGTATACCCCGGAATTACGCCAGCTGAAACAAGGCCTTAGACGGCTAGAGAGGCAATGGCGACGTACTCGTGACGAGGCGATTAGAACATCTTACAGGAAGTTTATGAAGTCCTATGAGATGGCAATCAAGGCCGCAAAGAAAACATACTTTGCGGCTAAGATTGCATCCGCAAATTCGCGCCCAGCCCAATTATTTAGAATAATTCGGAATCTGACTACATTGCCTCAAGGCAATTCAAAAGCTAAGGAATTGGAGATTGGCTGTGAGGCTTTTGCAAAATTCTTTGCGGATAAGGTCCAATCGCTCCGCCAGGACTGCCCCGCCAATTTTGAGGCAGTAAGTGGACTCGAAACCCAATGCGTGTCTTCTGAGTTAACTCTGGATTGCTTCGACCCGCTCAGCTTGGAGGAAGTCGACAGAATTCTTGGCACTGCACGATCCACAACTTGTGATCTGGACCCATGCCCCTCCTGGCTAATTAAGGCCTGCCAGGAGGAATTAAGATATCCTATACGGGATATTATAAATCGATCCCTTTCAGAAGGCGTTTTTCCAACACCCCTGAAAGAGGCATTGGTCCGCCCTCTCCTGAAAAAACCGTCATCAGACCCGGCCGAATTGGCACACTACCGGCCGGTCTCAAACTTGCCCTTTTTGGGCAAAATTATCGAGAGGGCTGTGGCGGTGCAGTTACAGGAATTTCTGGAGGACGCTTCCGTCCTAGACCCATGCCAGTCCGGCTTCCGCCCGGGCCATGGGACGGAAACAGTCCTGGTCGCCCTCATGGATGACCTCCGACGACAACTGGATCGAGGTGGCTCGGCGGTATTGCTGTTGCTAGACCTATCGGCTGCGTTCGATATGGTCGACCATCAGCTGCTGACCCGCCGCCTCGCCGACGCAGGAATTCGGGGGCTAGCCTTACAGTGGCTCTCCTCCTTTCTTGATGGTCGGGGACAAAGGGTGGCAATTGGGGGGGAGCTGTCTCAGAGATACCCACTTCATTGTGGTGTGCCTCAGGGGGCAGTTCTCTCCCCGATGTTGTTTAACATCTTTATGCGCCCCCTTGCCCAGATTGCACGGAGGTATGGGCTGGGTTGTCATCAATACGCAGATGACACCCAGCTCTATCTATTGATGGACGGCCGGGCTGGCGATGTCCCTACAAATTTGGACCGGGCATTACAAGCCGTGGCTGACTGGCTCAGGCTGAGCGGGCTGAAGTTGAATCCGGCGAAGACTGAGGTCCTTTGCGTGGGCCGCGGCGGACCGGGAGGGGAGATCACTTTACCGGCCTTTGACGGTGCGCCACTGGTACCAGTGCGCAAAGTCAAGAGCCTGGGAGTGCTACTGGAATCCTCTTTATCAATGGAGGCCCAGGTAGCCGCCACTGCTAGATCCGCCTTCTTTCACCTTAAGAGGGCGAGGCAGTTGGCTCCCTTCTTGGAGCGCACCGACCTAGCAACTGTGATCCACGCAACGGTCACTTCGAGATTGGACTACTGCAATGCCCTCTACATGGGGCTGCCCCTATACCGAACACGGAGACTTCAGGTAGTCCAGAACGCGGCGGCCAGGCTACTGGAGGGACTACCACGGTGGGAACCTGCGCGGCCTGGGCTGCGGGATCTGCATTGGCTGCCGGTTGTCTACCGTGTTCGCTATAAGGTGCTGGTCATCACCTTTAAAGCCCTATATGGCCGAGGACCTGCCTACCTAAAGGACCGCCTCTCCCCATATGTGCCCCAGAGAGCGCTGAGATCCGGTTCTCAGAACTTACTAACAATCCCTGGGCCAAGAGAAGCTAGGTTGAAGGCTACCAGGGAGCAGGCCTTCTCGGTGATAGCCCCTCGTTGGTGGAACGACCTTCCTGAGATGGTGCGAGCCCTGCGGGACCTGAACCAGTTCCGCAGGGCTTGCAAAACATTTCTTTTCCAGCTGGCTTTTGAGATAGAACTTGATTAATCCAACGAATGGACATCTAGCCATCTTGCGTACATTATGATACAGTATTTTAGCACCATTTTATATATTTTAACTATTTTAAATAATTTATTTGTGACTGATATATTTAAAACTGTTTATGTTGTTTTATGTGAATCATGGGATCCCCATGTCTGTTAGCCGCCCTGAGCCCGCCTGGCGGGGAGGGCGGGATATAAAAATAAAATATTATTATTATTATTATTATTGAAGAGATGCACATAGTGCAACCAACTAATCTAATACTGATGTGTTACACTTATGTCTTCCAATAGCAGGTAGCCCTACTATGGCTGCTGCTGGCACCTGACTTCCCCCTCTCTGGGAGCAAAGGTCCCCACCTCGATGTTCCCTCTAAGCTGCAGAGTCTTATGAGCAAAAATTCTACTTTGTGAGCTACTGGCATTAAAGTTGTGAGCTACTGCATAAATTATTGACATTAAAGTTTTGAGCTACTGCATAAATTAGTTTGCTCTGGGGTCATCCTTCCTGAGCTAAGACAAAAATGTGTGAGCTGGAGGCTAAAAATCTGTGAGCTAGCTTACATGAACTCATCTTAGAGGGAACACTGGTTCTGCGTAAGACAGGAGGAGATTACAGCTGCAAGACTTGGTAGCTCTTGACATGTCCTGCCACTGGGAAATATGGCTTTAGCATATCGGCATTCATTTCACTGGTATGCTGCAGTCATGCATACATCAGCAAGAGAGCTCAAGACATGTTCACAAGCATGGTGAGCCTCTGTACTTAATGCATATCCATTAGCACCCCATTATGATGAACTCCACTCCCTCTACAGTACAAATTAACCACCAGCCTTGATATGAACCAGAAAATTATCATAAACCTTATTTGACATAGCTGGTTTAAAGGGGTTTTAGGTTCCTAAAATAACATACTAAGCTGATCTTATCAAGATCTGTTACTTACATTGGGTTTTGCAATGCTTTTGTGTGTTTTGTTCATTGTTATTATTTTTTTTTTATGTTGTGAACGTCAGGGAAGAATTAGCATCCGCGAGGCATGAAATCCTTTCAAAGCAAGCTGTAATCTTGGAATTAAAGAAGGAGCTCTCGGAAGTCAAAGCCAGGATGTCCGACGTGATTGGTTTGTGAAATGGCAGGGTGTTAACAAATGCGTCTTTTAACCCCTTCCCTCCATTAAAATTTAGAGAACAGAAAGCACTTAAGATTAGATCAATGTATCCCATTAACATTCTGCTGAGAACACAAGCGATTCTAAACGCTGCAACCAATGATTGAACTCCAGTCTTTGAAAACTGGCCTGTTAATGAAGAGGTGTAGGGGTTTTGGCAGAGGTCTGAAAAGCAGGAATTGCAGATTTGTAAAATGTCTCAGGGAATGTCTCCCAAAGTGGTCCTTTTTGAACTAAAGTGGTTCAGAAAGTCTTAATCCTAAAAGGACCTCCTTCAGCGGCAGGCTTCACTCAGACCTAACGTCTCCAAATCTCTTACATACAGTTACAAGACTGGAAGTGCCTGCCAGTGTCAAGTTCCCACTTTTTCTTCAATAAAGATGACTCACGAGATTATCGGATAAGTGTTTATTGTAAGGCAGGCTACATTGACACTGGCTCGTTGTCAAGCAGTGTTGAAAGTGATACACCACAGCACAGGTTCAGATTATATACCCTTGCAATGATCGTTAAAAGCGGGCCTGAATTTAGGGCGTGAAGACAGTTCAAATTTAGTGGCTATAGGTCACACACACACATTCACTACCAAGCTTTCAACTAAACATTCAAAGGAGGGAGTAAATGACCTTGATAAAGAGAAGTTTCCCAGCTTCTAGGAGGCCAAGCAAGTTAAGTTTCAATTCCACTACAGACTAAGCATTCTACTTGCACACATTCCAGAGACTACATCAAAGAAATACAGATAACACATTGGAACTTGACAGCCAGGTCGCACATGCCTTTCCTCTCCCTCCTTCTCCCTTTAATGTGTGAATTCTCCCTCCTTCCTTTCCTTCTCGGAACTGGTCCATTGTCACATTGGAAGCGGTATGTATTTCTAACTATAGATTGAATCAGGATTTGTAAAGCTAGTTTTGGCACAACTCCTGTGAACTTGGCCACCACTCTCGTTTGAAACTAACCATGGTAAGCATTAGTGTTACTGAAGGTGCAATAGTGTGCCATGGTTAGCCTCAAAAATGGAAGGAAGGGAGAAGATTTATGTGTATGAAAGGACAGGAGGGAAAGGAAGGGAGGTGAGAGTCTCTGGGGCACTCCAGACCTCCTAACAGGATTAGCAATACATCTCTGAGCACCAGCTGTTCCAGGATTAGTCAAAATTAAGCAGCCCCTTTTCTGGGGGACGTGAAAAACTCAACATGGTTGTCAACAAGAACCTTCTCCATGCTGTAAACCTTGGAAACCAAATTAGCTTGTTTGCCTTGCAGGCAGTAGTACTAATTCATCCCAAACCCACTTCCATCTCTCCCTTGTCCTAGCCTTGTTCACATGTACTACCAGCATGTATGTGCATAATTCTTACAAATGAGTAATATGCTTTTACTTTACTAATGACACTGGGGAGCAGGACCATAAAAGCAAGGTTTAAATCACACCTTCAGCTGTACATGCCTCTTATGTAACATGGGAATTATTCAGCACACTCACATAAAGAAAAGGGGGCTGTGACAGTACCTGCATTCACTGGGACTTGTAAACAGGGCTTCCTCTGTGTTTGTAGGAGAACTGAGTGAAAAGCAAAAGATGGAACTGGAGCAGAAGCGCAGTCTGGTCCACAGCCAAGCGCAAGAACTCAACCAACTCCGAGAGAAGCTGTATGAGATGTCCAAGCTGGTGGACCAGAAGGATGCAAACCTTAAAAGTGCAAATGAAGAATTAAGGTAGGAGCTGCCTTGGTGTAAAAAAAGGAAGGCAGGAATCCAGCCCCAATGCACTAGGGAGTTTCTGAAGTACTTATAACCGTTTGCTCAAAAACCCAGGGAATATTTATCGAACTCAGCTCTTTATCCATAGGGTCTCTGTAATGACAGATTCCAGAAAAATGTAATGTTGAAATAATACTCATAATTAGCAGTTCAGACAGAACAGCATTTGGCCTTGGGATCCCAAATAGGGGTGTGCGCTCAGTGTATATCTAGCCGAATAAGTGCCCAAATACCGAAATGGTCATGCCCGAATAAAAACATTATTCAGCTAAATGCGTTCTATTCACTGGTCAAATCGTGCTGCCACTGCAGTGCAAATCAGCAAGCAAACTGAATGCGATTAAAGTTTCAGTGCCTTCACTTCGCGGCATGACTCAGCGAGTGAACTGTGAAGGCATATAAACTTTAAAAGCCTTCACTTTGCTTGCTGAGTCGTGCCACCCCAGCATCACAACTCTGCCAGTGAACTGAAGGCATTTTGATTTTAAACGTCTTCAGTTCAGATTTTAAATGTCTTCACCCCAGTGGCACAACTTGGTGAGTGAAATTCTCCTTTATGGGAGAGTATAATGGAGCTGAATAAATTTGGGTTTCCTGAATTTTTTTACCCAAATACCAATACAATATTGATATTGGTATTCAGGAATATTTGGCAATACAGATACTTCCCAGCTCCAATAGACCTGAGTCAGTTAAAAAAAAAATTACACATCCTTAGTCCCACATTGTTCAACTCACACAGGCTTAAATTCCCTCCCTGACTTCTACTGTGACCAGATAGACAACTGTGGGTTGGCACTCGCCTTTCAACTCAGAATTCAGGTGTAACAGTTGATTGGCTTTCTCAAACCAGAAATCTGAAAGTCTGTGCCTGGGAGAGGAGGGAGCATATGAATCCCAGGCTCATTCTGATCATCCAAACTGAGGCTTTGAACAGCTGTCCAAACGAGGCTTGTATTCAAAGGTTCTGTGTACATTTATTTATTTAGTTTATCAAATTTATATCCCGCCCTCCCCTGACGGGCTCAGGGCGGCTAACAATGGTTAAAAACAACATAAAATACTAAAAACAAAATATGCAATAAAATCATTTCCATACATTTTACAGTCACTAAAAGTCCGAGATGCACATCTGTTTATTTATGTATTCAATTTATATCCCGCCCTCCCCACCGAGGCGTTGATGTTCGGATTATTCTGATGTTCTGGTTTCAATTATATTGGTTCAGTGAGATTGTCATTGCTGTGGAATAATAGCCACCTCCCCTTAACCGTGGAAAGTGAGTTTGAGCAGTTCGGTCTTATGGGCCCTTGAGAACTGTGGCAGGTGCCACAGGGCCCTGATGTTTTCGGGGAGGGCATTCTACAGAGCGGGGGCTATTACTGAGAACGCTCTGGCTCTGGTGGTGGGCAGTCGAGCTTCTTTCGGTCTAGGGTTCTTAAGATTATTTTGGAACCCCGAATGTAGTGCTCTCTGGGGTATGTATGAGGAGAGGCGGTCCCGAAGGTAGGCAGGTCCCAGGCCATATAGGGCTTTAAAGGTTATGACCAGTACATTATCTCAGTAATCCCTACTGACAGTCCTGCAAGGTAGGCCAGTATTCTTATCCCCCTGTTGCAAATATGCAGTGTAATGGGCTAACAGAGGCTAAGAGAATACTGACCAAGACACCCCTAACTGAATTCACTGCTGCCGAGATCCTTACCCTTGCCCTATGAATGAACAGGTGAGCAGAGGTGCAGTGTGGCATGTGGAGATTGGCCTCCCCGAATAAGTACATCCAAACCATGTTTTTCACAAGCCCCTCTGTAGCTGCAGCGAACGCTCACCTGTGAAGAGAGATCTTAGTGATGTTTTGGTAATTCAGAACAGGCATTATTGGGCTAGAGATGGTTGATCTCCCCCTGCCCTGCCCCAGTTCTTCTTTTAGCAATACCTTCTCCTTTTTTGGATGCAGGAGCTCCAGGGAAAAACTGAAAGAGCTGAAGACGGAAGTGCAAAAAAAGGCAAGACTACTCGAGAAGAGTGTCCAGCACAAGAGCAGTCAGACAAACATCACCCTGCTGGATGAAGGCCCTGCTGCTGCCAAAAAGGCAAGTGGGATGCTTGACCTGGCAGGCTGCTGGGAAGCTGTTTTGCACTCCAGCCTGAGATTTGCCTTCACTGCAATGCTCTTGGGAAGCCGAAGCATTAGGCTGCTACACTTCTGCCTGCTCTCCCGACCATAAATCTCTCTTAAAATACCAGCTGCCAACCAGTGGTTTGTTTTGACTTCACAATGCAATTACTGCAAAACCACGCCTATAATGTCCAAAGGGGCCCTTTGTGTTCAAATGCCTCCAAAGTAATTGAAGGACTCAAATCAGCACCAGATTTTTTTAGTGTTCACATAGCCCTGAAAACATCTAGGGTGTACAAAGCCATCTACCTTATAGCGAGTCATGCCAGTGGTCTTTATTGCTCACTGTTGTCAGTTCTGACAGGCAGCATCCCTGCAGGGTCTAAGGGGAGAGAGAGGCTTTCCCCAGCACCCGCCACCTGAGACCCTGTCCCTGGAGATGCCAGGGGCAGAGCTTGGACCCTGCGGTGTGCTAAGCTGGTGCTCTGACACTGAGCCACTTAGTTAAGTCTGAGCCTGGCAAACCATCATAATGGCTTCATACAAGTACAGATCATATCACTTCTCGGCCTTTTGGCTAAGTTCATGTGTGTGTAAAAGTACAGATAATAAGCAGTGTTCCCTCTAAGCTGAGTTAGTGTGAGCTAGCTCACAATTTTTAAGCCTCTGGCTCACATATTTTTGTCTTGGCTCCGGAAAAATGGCCCCAGAGCAAACTAATTGATGCAGTAGCTCACAACTTCCATGCCAGTAGCTCATAAAGTATAATTTTTGCTCACAAGATTCCACAGCTGAAAAGGAACTTTGATAATAAGCCGGGGGGGGGGGGAGGGGAGACCATGTGTGCCACCCCAAGCACCTTGGCAGAAGGCTAGGATTAAAACCTGCTAAATAGATACTTACTTTTACTAAAAGGGACTGTTGTTTATTTAGAAAAGCTAGTTATAAAGTCAGAGGAAGCATGCAAGAGCAGGTTGGTCTATTGCAGCTTTCCTCAACCTTTTTTGAGCCCACAGGCATGTTTAGAATTCTGACGACGTGTGCTTGGTTTAGCCGTAAGATGGCTGCCACAAAATGGAGGCAAGGGCCAGCCATATAAAGGGCACGGCAGCTGACCTTCAGTCAGTGAAGATCCGTGTGCTGCGGTGGCAGCCAGTGTTCCCTCGAAGCTGAGTTAGCGTGAGCTAGCGCACAGATTTTTAGCCTCCAGCTCACACATTTTAGCTCAGGAAACATGGCCCCAGAGCACAATAATTTATGCAGTAGCTCACCGCTTTAATGCCAGTAGCTCACAAAGTAGAATTTTTGCTTACAAGACTCTGCAGCTTAGAGGGAACATGGGTGGCAGCTGCTGCTAAAGCCAGCGTTTTCAAAAATCTGCACAGCCAACCAGATCTCCAGTGGACAGTCAGAAGCCTTGCTGTGCAAAAGCCTCATCTGGCCCCACCCACTTTCTAAAAACAATTGGCAGGCACCAAGGAAAGTGCTGGGTTCCCACAGGCACCATGTTGGAGACCTGGCCTATTGCAAGATGCTTCTGTGGTGCCAGCCTCTTTCTGTACCCCAGAAGCTGTAGTCGGGCATCACTCATTGGAACTTACCTGGCTGATTCACAGCAGAAAACAACAAAAAAGATCCACTACAAATTCTCCTGTCCTTTTGAAGATGAAGGTGATTTTCCTAGCATACCTGCCCCCCTCCCACATGTTGTGGTTGGCAATTTGCAAGTGTTGTCATAGCGCTTTGCAAATGTGAAGTATTATAACTGCTGAGTGTTGCTGTAATTGCTCATTAGGGTTGGAAAATGTAAGACAAAAAAAAAAAAGATATGCTCTGGTGCTCTCATTTTCTTTTGCAAATTTATCTCCATAGTGGTTGGAAGGAAGAATAATACTTAGAGACCTTTGCCAATAGAGTTTATTGACGCAGTGTCCCCTCAGAAGGTGAATTTTCCAGAACTGTTGAGAATGAGCCATAGCAGTTGAAGTCTAAATGGACAGAATGTATCACCAAGTAAAAACGAGAGTTCTCTCAATTTTTCCCCCCTGTGTGCTTCACGGTTTGGCTTGCTTGGCAGAGCTGTCAGGCAACATTTTGTTTTCCAGTGTCTTTGCTGCATCCTCTCACCTTTCAGGAAGGGCTGAAGCCTGATTTTGTGTAAATCCATCTGCTTTGCGTGTCTTTACGTGAGTGAGTGTGTGTGTGCACATGAGCACCGTGGGTGCATGGCCCTGCAGTTGGTTTATGGGATTAGATGGCTTTGAGGGCCTTTTGGTTTTGACCTGAGTGACAAAGCTATAGGAGGTTCTTCCTTTTTTATTTGTTTTAAGGTTTCAGTTCAGATTTTTTAAAAACAATGGATTCAAAACAAGCATGGGACCAGAAAAAAGTACTTGCTTAGCCCATTCACCAAAAAAAAAAATGCTTGGCAAAGAGTAGGAATGCAGCAGCAGTGGAAAGTGAGTTTACCTAATTCTGCCAATCCAAAATGGTGCATTAAGATTCCTCTGCAGCTGCTCCCTCTGTACTCAGGAACCTGGAGCTTTGCTGAAGCACTGTTGGAAAACCTCACTTGAGCTTTAAGAAGATGATCTCCCAGCAGAAAACTCTTTTAACAATCTCACTGGCAGGAGTTGACAAAAAAACCCTACTGTTTCTGTGGCAAAGTTTCTATGTTCTCCAATGAAAATACAAGCTGAGATAATGTCCAGAGCATAATTTACTCAGATTCTCATTTTTTAACTGTAGATATCTTAAAGACAAATGATGTATAGAGGGGTTTTATGTAGTGTATATTAGCATTTTTATCTGTTTTGCTCTGCTTCTGAATGGCCTTCTGGGCCATAATAAAGACTGAATTGAACTGAGGCATCTTAATGTAAAACCTTCCCCAGTTTCAAAGAAAGTGCTTTTCAGGTCATCTTCCCCATCATTAGGCAGCTTCTCCAGGCACAGCGCAGGGGAATAGTGGAATTGGCTCACCCAAAAGTCAGGGGGGTGGGGGGAGTCCTTTTTTACCTCCGTTAATAGAAAAGGGGGTCATTACCTAGAGCTTGTTCAGTAGGTGCCGGCCTTGGACCTGGCTGACCTGGGAGCGAAATGCAAAGGCTACAGACACGAGGAGACCATCTTGCGCCAAAAAGATGCCCTGACTGAATTGCGGGAAAGAATCAAAGAGCTGGAGAGAACTCGGCTTTCAGGTGAGCACTGCCAGGCCCATCTCTGCCTGTTCTTTCCGTTTCCTTACTTATATTCCTGTTCTATTATTTTTTGGCATCACTATGAAAAATCAGAGCAGAGCCTGATTTCAAAGGATGCTTTTGGGAGGATGGGATGTAGAACTTACAGAAGACTGAATTTAGTTTAGAAAACATGGGTAGCAATGTTCCCTCTGAGCTGCAGAGTCTTGTGAGTAAAAATTCTACTTTGTGAGCTACTGGCATTAAAGTTGTGATCTGCTGCGTAAATTATTGTGCTCATTCTCCCTGAGCTAAGACAGAAATGTGTGAGCTGGAGGCTAAAAATCTGTGAGCTAGCTCACACTCAGCTTAAAGGGAACTCTGATGGGGAGTAATCTTTTCCACAATTATTTGTGGTTTTTCACTAATACAAATTGGACTCCCCCATCACCACCCAGCCCAGTATTGTTTGCTATAATTTTTTTAAAATTCTGTACCCTTTAAAAAAAAAAAATCCTCCATCAGACAATTTAAGAAAATCTGTGAAACCAAAACCTTCCATCAGTTTTTTTCAGACACATAATATCAGTTCTTGAGTACAAATTTGGAGTATGGCTCTGTGAGTGTGATGTGCTTTTTTTTTTTTTTAAGATGTAGGCTTGTCCATTTATATTGTGCATAATGATATCAGAATCCCTGGTTTCCTTTCTAGGGAAGAGCTGGAGAACCACTGGGTTTCACAGATGTAAAAATAACACTGTTTGCCCTTTTGAAGGAAACATAAGGCAATCCATAGATGGGGGGAATCGAAAGAGTTGGAAGGGACTTCCAGGGTCATCTAATTCTATCCCTGCACAATGCAGGAAGTTCACAAATATCTAACCCCCCCCCCACACACACACACACACCAGCAACCCCTGCTCCATGCCCAGAAAAACTGGCAAAAAATCCCCCTCCAGGATCCCTGGCCAAATTGGCCTGGAGAAAATTGCTGCCTGACCCCAAAGTGGTGAACAGCATTTCCCTGGGCACATAAGAAAGGGCTACAAGAACTAAGCACTGATGCAACCCTTCCTGCCCTCCTCTAATAATCTGCCTAAATTCACAGAATTAATATTGCTATCAGGTGGCCATCTAGCCTCTGTTTAAAAACCTTCACAGGAGGAGAGCCCACCACCTCCCGAGGATGCCTGTTCCACATAGGAACTGCTCTATCAGGAAGTTATTCCTAATGTTTAGCTGAAAACTCTTCTGATGTAATTTCAACCCATTGGTTCCAGGGCAACAGAAAACAACTCTGCGCCAAATAGCAGCTCGGAATAGTGTTTAATACTGAAAAAGTGATGTGGGGAGCAGAACTCTCCCTTCCCTTGTCTGCAGCTGATGCTGTTTACCAGTTAAAAACGAGTTGGATATAATCACCAGTCTTCTGAGTCTCATCTGGTTTGACCCATAATCAAGTACAACAGAACTTCTTTAGGATTATAGGAGATTGCAAGCGGTTTAACTAATCTGGAGGGGGTTTTTTTGTTTTGGGATTTAGGATTACAGTAAAGCTTTCATCTTTAACGTTCTGTCCCAGAGCGTTTCCTAATAAGTCAGCTTATTTGGTCTACACAAAAGTGTTCCTTCTTTATCTCCCCCCACCCACCCACCCAACGCTGCCTCACCCCAGTGCAAGACCAGCTAGCCATGAGTTTCCACTTCAAAAGCTTGAGGCTTGGCAGCTCCAAAAACAGCGTTTTCTGTTCTCCTAGAATTTAAAGAGAAAACTCCAGAGCCATTTATAGTACTAAAAAAAGACCTCACTGAGAAAAGGGATCAAAAAACAGAGAAAGAACGTGAGCTGCCAACGGGGACAGGTGTGGATGCTAATAAGGTAAACCAAACTCCGCATGACATTTTGCTGTATTTTTTTTTTAAAGCAAACAAACATCAGTGAAAAAAAATGTTCGAATGCCTTTTGGCTTCAGTTTCCTACCTTAACATGTTTCTGACTAGGTTCCCCTTTTAATTTTCAGCGCCAGAGCAGCATTTGTAGCATGGATCCCAATGTGGTGATAGAAAGGACTGCAAAGCTGGAGATGTCAGATGCTTTAGAACTCAGTGAGAACATGGTATGGACATGACAAAATACATTAGTGTTTGGAGTAGGGTGGGATATCCTGCCATGTGGCCTCTGGGGAATCTGGTACACTGGGGAATCTGGAGGGGGCGGGGGCTGTGCAGAGGTATGCTCCCAATTCATATCACCACCACGACCACCCACAGCTCGCCAGGCACTGTCCATGCCCATGCGGTACACCATGAGTGTGGATATTTGTTACAATGAATTTTTATCTTGTGCTCTGACAGTCCCATGGCTGGAGGTATCTCTTCCTCCAGTATAGAGACCAGTGGCTAGACAATCAGACTCAGAGCTGGGAGATTTGCAGCACAGCTGTAAGTAGAACCAGTGAGCTTAAAAGGGCATAAACCTACTTAGGGTGGCACTGTTGGATTTAAACCAAACTCTGTCATTAAAACTCACTGGGTGATCATGTGCCAGTCAGTCTTTTTCACTTTGGCCTGCCTTTTACACTTTTTGTAGGGTGAAAATACAAGAAAGCCATGTATCCTGCCTGGAACTCCTAGGAGGGTGGGATAAAAATGTATGCAGTGATATACTGAGTATGTATGGGGGAAAGACAGGGGAGTGAACTACTTGATGTTTTTTAAAATGACCCACCATGCTTTCTGTACAACCACTCAGCAGCTGTGGGGAATGTCATTTTTTAAAGACTTTGGGCAACAGATTTGGCTCTTCCTCAGTGCTGGTTTCCCAAGCCAAAAGAGCCGCAGGGGGAAGCTGTTTGCAGCAAACTCAGACCCATCTAGATTTTAAAAATGTCGAGATAGAGATTTTTAGTAACAGCCAGGGCTTTTTTTGAGCAGGAACGCACATGAATGCAGTTCTGGCTGGCTTGGCCAGGGCTCTAGCTTAGAAAAAGTTCTCTGGCAGAGAGAAGGCACTAGGCAGTCACAAACTCCCAGACCACACACTGGGCGTTTTCGCACTGACCTTAATCAGCAGCGACGCCCCTCTTCACCGCGCAGGATCGGCGCGGATTTCGCACTAATTGCCGCGGAGCACCCGGAAGAGCCGGAAAGTCCCGTGGCTTTTGTGGCGCAAATGGAAACTGGTTTTTGGCGGTTTCCGTTTGCGCCGCAAAAGCCGCGGGACTTTCCGGCTCTTCCGGGTGCTCCGTGGCAATTAGTGCGAAATCCACGCCGATCCTGCGCGGTGAAGAGGGGCGTCGCTGCTGATTAAGGTCAGTGCGAAAACAGCCACTGTGTCCTCTCTGCCGCCTCCAGCAGCCTTGCAAAGAGCGAGACACGGAGCTGCCCATGAGTGCCCTCTCCTGGGAGAAGCTGGGCCTGCTACTGCCTGCTCTGCCACACATGGCTCTCTCTCTCTCCGGCCATGTTGAGGGGAGGGTGAAACAAGGTCTCTCATTGTGCTGTTTGAGAACACACATCCATGAAATGCAGCTGATGGCACTGTACTCTTCTGTGTCAATATGTGGAAAGTGACCTACTGAACGTGTAGATAGATCCAGGTGGGCAGCCGTGTTGGTCTGACACAGTAGAACAAAGCAGGAGTCAAGTTGCACCTTTAAGACCAACCAGTTTTAATTCAGAACAGTGAACTACAACTGTGATATACATGTCCTTTTGTGATTCACCTAGATTTGCAGAAACACCATTTGGCAGGGAATTTTATTACCTTTTGTGGCTATCCAGACCAAATGGCCAAGCCACACTGTTTTATGTGACCCTGTGATCACTTAGTTGGCCCTCTTATTCAACAAACTGTTTGTATTTCTGCTCACAATACGTGATCCCCTCGTGTGCTTAAAGAGCACACGAAAGCTTATGTTCTGAATAAAAATTGGTTGGTCTTAAAGGTGCAACTTGACTCCTGCTTTGTTCTACTGAACGTGTGACGTCACTTCCGGTGACATCAGGGGGGGTATGGCCTAAAATGCAAATGAGTTCCTGCTGGGCTTTTTCTACAAAAAAGCCCTGGTGACAGCACATATGCTTTGCACGGAGAACCTCCCATTGTCCCCACTTATACGCTCTTTATGTGTTTATAAATAAAACGAAGAGTATAGAGATACCGTAACTCTCCAAGTGACAATTTTATTTTTTATTTTTATTTTATTGGATTTATATCCCACCCTCCCCGCCAAAGCAGGCTCAGGGCGGCTTACAACAATAAAACATTTACAAATATTACACATTAACTAAAAAAACCTTAAACAGTATAACAATTAAAACATATTAAAACAATTTGGTGCTAATTGTACCATGTTGTGGTGCAGTTCTCCCACTCATAACTCAGGGAAGTGAAGTGCAGAACAACACTGGAGGAGTGAGAGATTTGACCTGTAAATTCAAAGCCACCTGATTTGCTTGTTCACTGTAATAAACAACAAAAAAAGCAGCAGACGACTGAGTGTGTGAGTTTTCCCTAGCAAAACCGTTGTTTCTTTCTCCTTTCCATCCACAGTACCTCACCCTGATTCAGGATCTAGCCAGCCTGATGGGTGTGAAGGAACTGCTGGGAATGCAGACAGTCAAACACCTTCCCCATGACGAGCGGGCGAAGGTCGGACAGATGAGGCAGAAGGACCTCGAGGTGCTGTTTGACAAAATCAGCAAGCTGAAGCTCCGTCTGGAAAGGAAGGAGGAGTTATTGAAAGAGTACGAGAAAGATGCCGGGGAGTTCAGGTATGAACCTCACAGGGCCCAGGAGAGGGGGGCGAAGAGCATTTGGACCGGCACCAGGGGCCTCTTTGGAAGAATTTCACAAGCAAGCCATTTCTATGACCCTGGCGTAGGCCTAAGGGCAGCTACTAGTTAATCTTGCCTTATCTAGGTTGGTTTCCAAGGTATGAGCTTTTGAGAGTTAAAGAGAGCTTTGACTATCAAAAGTTTATATCCTGGAAAGTATTGTTGGCCTTTAAGGTGCTGCTGGACTCGCATCTTCCTTCTGCTGAGTATTCCTGCACTGGACCATGGCTTCTTACATAGCAGAAGGGAATTATTAAAGCCAGCCCCATATTATTGCCCTGAAACTGTTAGCCTCCAAAAGCAATAAAGAGCTCAGTGCACAGGTGACAGCCTTGCTTGTTCTGCTTTGATTGAAACTGGGTTCATTCATTCCTGGGAACAGTGACAGACAGCAGCACTTTCTAAGGTGGCTTCAGTTACCGTTTTAGCCAGCAGCCGTAATGGAGTTCAATACAGCACAAACATTGGCAGCACCGCAACCAATTGCTCATTTAAAACCAAAAAGGAAAGAAAGATCTTTGCAGTGCATTGTATAACATTGCAGTAACCAAAGCAGTCCCAACATTTTGCTAAAGCACATAAAACTATGTTATTAAGTTACCTTGGTATTAAGTAACCATTGTTGGCAATTCACCAGTCAGAACTGTATCTCTCGTGCTCTAAGACAGTGGCCGGGAAGACCTTCAGCCAGAATAACAGAAGCATTACTCATGTGTGATCTTGTTTTGTTCTTTTCTAGTTAGTCCATTACACATTGGTCTCATTTGGCAATCAAAGCTGCCTTCATGAGTACTTTAGAGGAATAAGGAGCTCATGCAAATTTAATACAGATGTTCCAGGAGAGGGAGCTGGGGAGTAGTCAACTGCAGCTGGATCCAACACACTGAGGGGGTGCCTTTGGTGTAGTGTAGTGCCTTTGGTGTAGTGTAGCCAGTTTGGTGTAGTGGTTAAGTGTGCGGACTCTTATCTGGGAGAACCGGGTTTGATTCCCCACTCCTCCACTTGCACCTGCTGGCGTGGCCTTGGGTCAGCCATAGCTCTGGCAGAGGTTGTCCTTGAAAGGGCAGCTGCTGTGAGAGCCCTCTCCAGCCCCACCCACCTCACGGGGTGTCTGTTGTGGGGGAGGAAGGTAAAGGAGATTGTGAGCCACTCAGACTCTTCGGAGTGGAGGGCGGGATATCATCATCTTCTTCTTCTTGGTGGTTTGGGACCCTACCTGGAGGGAAGAGGATCTCAGCAGGAAATGGATCCAGACCCAATGGATAGGGTCACTAATGGCTGATGCAGGGGCCATTGGCTGTGACTATTCACTTGTAGGGAGTTAGGTTGCAAAGCTCATTTGATGCAAAGCTGTCTTTCAGTCCCAAATTACATTTCGCAGCACCCACACTCCAGGCTACTTTCTCTCGCACCTAACAGGACAAACACACTGTCTATGCAAGCATGCCAGGTCGAGATGAGCAAGCTAGCTGACAGGATCTACCGGGAAGCCGAAGAGAACACTTTGCTGAAAGAAGCTCTGGAGAGGACAAAACTACAGCTGAGCCAGGAGAAGAGGCTGAACAGGGTTCTTAAGCAGCATAAGGTAAGAGCTCTCTGTCCCACAGCACTCGTCACCACTGCTGAGAAACAAACTGGGGTGCTGCTCAAATTTGCCTAGTGAGGTGACTCCATTGATACATGTGCTGCCCACAGTTCCCAGTTGCTTTAGGCTGCAGTCCTTTGCTCAATTAGTCTCCAGCAAAAACCACCAGAGTCAATAAAAACATATCCAGCCACAAGCAGAATGAATATTGCCAGTCTGGTTGTATCTTAGCTGTTGTCATAAATCAGTCAGGGCTCAGCGATAGCAAGGACTCCTCAGGAGAAAAGAAGCTCTGTGTAGCCAGCCTTGCATTAACAGAAGCTGACCAGTAAGAAAATGAGCTCTTGGCTTGTCAGGATTCACAGCCAACAGCCGGTGCAGAGCCACCAACAGCCTTCAGCCCTAATTCAGGAGGTGAACCTCAGTTGGCCATTCCCAGTCCACCAGTATCACCCACACCCTTAGAGCACCACAGAGGGAGGCTGAGAACAGAGCTACAGACAAGACAGCAGAGTGCACACCACCTGGCCTGACACCAGCTGCTTTCTGATAATGAAGATACCTAGTTGCCAGGATTGCTTCTGAGCAACTGGTTGCAAGCATGACCTCGTTAGTTGTGGGGCTGTAGAACCAGCCAAGACAGGCTGTTAAGCGTGGACACAATGTGTACAATAGACACTAAGCCACTGACTCTACTTTGCCAACTTCTGGACCTCTGACCTTGGATTGAAGGACCCTGCCTTGCCTGATTTCTGGCACCTGAAAGTTGGAGCTTGCAAGCCAGTACAGCTGTAGTTTTCACCTACAGGGCCCAAAGTGATATTTTCCATTGGTTCTCTTCGCCTGGAACCATATACAGGAGCCAGAGAAGTCTGTGCTCTGAATCAAAATAATAGGAAGGTGGACGCTGCTCAGTCAATGTAGTGAGATCTCATTAGAATGACAAGCCACAAATAAAGATTTCCTAACAACTGCAGGCACAAGGGTTGTCTCCTGTTTTAACAGGCTCATTCCCATCATTCAGGTGGTTGTGATTTTTGTTGGTTGCAACAGAGTCTCATGGCAGCTTATGTTGCAGCATGCATTAAACTCACAGCGAAACACTTCACATCTCTTGGATGCTTCTTTTTATGTTCTACAAAGGGCTTGATTGAGTGATTAAGATAAAATGTTTGGAAATATCCTATCTCCAATTACTTAGTAAAGACCCATATGGGCCATGCTCCTATGAATACCCCTCACCCCCTAGGTCTGCCAAAGACATCTTCTCTCTGCACACTCACAAACTATAACTTCACAAAGAAAAGGCTTTGAGTAATTTAGTTACCCAGCTTGACTGAGGAAGACAATGGCAAACCACCCCGTAAAAAGTCTGCCATGAAAACATTGTGAAAGCAACATCACTCCAGAGTCGGAAACTACTGGTTCTTGCACACGGGATTACCTTCACCTTAATTTAGTTAACAGACCACCAATGTCTTTAACTGCGTTGCTGAGATCCTGCATGACCGGTGAAGGTATTTGAGGAGCAAATTGCTTAAAGTCACAACACACACAGAGAGAGTCTTCAAATGCATCACAAGTGGGAAGCCTTGCAGTAATAGCAGTGTGAAAGATGAACAGGGAGACTGCGGAGGCCAAAGGAATTCTTTCTGTTGGCATTCCCCAGGGACATTAGAAATCTACATCCAGGTCTTTATTTTGGGGGAGGACTTCTAAGTAGTCCTGACCCAGATGGCCCAGGCTAACAGTATCTCATCTCATCTTACCTGGGAAGCAAAGCAGTCAGCCCTGGTTATTACCTGGCTAGGAGACCATCAAGGCAGTCTAAGGGAGGTGAGTCCACAAAGGCAGGCAATCAAAACAGAAGCCCCACATTGCGTTCTCCATCTCACACGTGACACATACCTGAAGCTGCCTTGTATTGAATCAGACCACTGGTCCATCAAGATCAGTATTGTCTACACAGACCGGCAGCAGCTCTCTAGCTTCTCAGGCAGAGATGTCAGAGACTGAACTGACCTTCTGCATGCCAAGCAGATGCTCTGCCACTGAACCACAGCCCTCCCCAGTGTTGTGTAGTGAAATTTTAACCCTTCCACTGTTCAGTTCCGCTTTAGGGTAAAATCCCACGGTCCAAAGATGCAGAGACTACGAGAAAATCACAAGCTGGTTTTGTTGGCTGCTTTGCTGCCTGCAGCAGTGTAAAGCAGAACAGCAGCAAAGAAGTTGTGGATATAAAGAAAGAAAACACACAGACCTTCTGGGTCTGGTTTGCAGAGAAGTTAAATGGCGTATTTGCTTCAGGCGGAAGTAATAGGGAAACTGAAGAGAATGTGGTTGAAGGACACATTTTATTATTAGCCAACAAACATTACTGGGGTTGAGTGAGCGGGATCTGAGTGTGTGGAAATCACCTGGGGTGGGGGGCAGGGCTTTTTTCGTAGCAGGGCTCTTCCTATAGGGCCTACTGTAAGCTCTTGGAGGATTGGCTACATCAGGGGTGTGTGGCCTAAATGCAAAGGAGTTCCTGTTACAAAACAAGCCCTGGTGGGGTGTGTGGAAGAAGACACCTTAGGGCTACTGCCATGCCCTCTGCCTGGGAGCAGCAGGGCCATCCACCCAAACTGCACAGTGAAGTCTGCTGTCATGATACACTGAGCCAGGGAGACCTCTTTGAACAGCATTGTCCTGGTTGGTTTTGAACAGTGCTGTCCTGGTGGCACAAGTTAGAAATCAGGTATCCCATCTGTCTAGCTGAATCCTCCCTACTCTAGCTGGCAGCAGCTCTTCAGGCACAGAAAGCTTTTAGCAGGCAAACGCTAGGCTTGAACCCAGGCCCTTCTCTAGACTAAACAAGTGATCTGACACTCAGCCACAGCCATTGCCTGTTGCTCCAGCAGGACGTGGGTCAGTCCAGGAGCAGAATCTTCCAGAGTTTAAGGTGAGAGAGGGCAGGGCTGGCCGTAGACCGTCTGGCACCCTAGGCAAGGCTAACTTCTGCACACACACACACCCCCACCCAAACACACACTGATAATGTCACCGAATCGCATGGGGAGTGCCCAATTCAGCATCCCCAGAAGTACGGCACCCTAGGCAATCACCTAGTTTGCCTAGTAGCAGGGCCAGCCCTGAGAGGGTTTGGTTTCCTTGCCTCCCACCCGTCTGCTGAATGAATGGGCACGTAAACCGCACCTTCGTGTCTAGCTTGACCTGAAGTCGCCCTCAACCTCTCGTGTGCTGTAGGCTTTCTCGGAAGGAGAGACCATCAGATACATTTCATGGTTCGTGTTAATGAGCTAATGCACGAGATTCTCAGCTCAGTCAGGAAAGATTATTGAGCAGAGGCCACGCTTAATCAAATCTGATTAGTTTTCTCGCAGAAGTAACAAGTGGAACTGTGGTGGAGGGGTCAGGATGTGACCAGTGTTCAAATATTAAACAGGGTTTAAATGCAGTGTTGCTGAGGGAACACAATTGGCACATGGGAGATTTGTAAGCTTGCTACTAAAGACAAAGAAATCTGTCATAGGTTGGGTGAATGGAGGTGAATGGGCCGCATCTTTTTGCCCTGACTTGCACTCTTCTGTCACCACAAAGAGCAGTGCCATGTGTGCATGTCACCCACTCCTGCTTTGGCAAACTGGTGTGCCTCTTCTGAGAACATTGGGCATCACCACAGAGAAGGCTCTGTCCCCACACACTTCCTGCGGAGGGCAGTGGGTCAGGCCCCAGGCAAGGTTTGATCTTTGTTGTTTCCAGTCAAAGGATTTCAGGTAACACCTGTTGGAGAACAGATTCTCTTGTTGTTGGTTTTCTTTGGAGTGGTGTTTTGTATTATCCTTGAAAACTGGTCCCCATCAGTGTTAGCAAATAATGAGCTATTTGGGCTGCTGGTCCAACTCCACCTAAGGCAGTGTCATACATTTAGCTCAAGAAGTTGGAATAGCCAGATTGAGAGCTGAGAATGCAGCCTCGGAGGTGGGGCAAGTTCACATCAGACCCTCAGACCTGCATCTCTCTCTCTCTCTTCATCTTTTTCAGCCAGCCACCAAAAAGAAAATGTTCCCTGAAAATCAGAAGATGCCTGAGAGGCCAGTAGAAGCCTTTAAGAAAAGAGCACCCTACAGCGCTTTTGCTTAGGCATCCCACTTGCCAGACTCCTCTAGAGTAAGAATAATGGGGTCCATGTCTGTAAATATGATAAATGATGCAGCAGTTTATATAAAAAAACATAGCAGAGTTTTATAATTATCTATATGTGTATGTATATATATAGATATATATAGATATATTTTACATACGGTGGTCTTAACTGCTGTGCGGTATCTTGGCGACTAGAAATGTATTGAAAATTCAACACAAAATTATGTATAAAAGTTTCAGCATGCTGAACAGGTGTGATGGCTGTGGTTTTTGGGGAGACAGCAGAAGAGCCTGTACCTGTTCAGGTGCTTCCATCCTTTAGAATCACAGAGGCGTTCCATCATGCCCATTCGTGGCTGCTAGATCAGGCAGTGAGCTATCTGTGTGTGCGTGTGTGTGTGAGAATAGGATGTTGTAGACTGAATACCACAAACCATTTCACATCAGTGCTGATGCAGTGCTTTTTAGCAGACTCTGTTCACAACAGAGATCTACACTGGCCAAGCGCGCATGCGCACTAGCTAGTAAAACTTGAACCTGAGAATCATCTGCTGTAATTCACTGTCCCAAGAACAGATGAACTTGTATCAAAAATCAAGCTTGTCGGCAGCCACCTACATAGTCACCCGAGGTAAATAAGAACTTTCTCCAGAAGCTGTAAAAAACTGGGGAGATTTTGTTTCTTTTAGACTGACAGCTGGTCCATGAGGTGGGGGTAGGCGGACTGATGTAAACATATTGAGAGCTAGTCACTGTCATGAATTGGGCAGTCTACCCATAAGCATCCCTTGCCTAATGATTTTAAAGGCCTTCGAGCTTATATCGGCATCGGCTGTTTCCACCCATGCAGTGGCGTCATGTGTTTTTCCATCTTCACCAAAGGCAAAATCAGCTAACGAAGCAAGAGTGGGAGGGTGTGTTTGTGCATTATGAAATGCGCAAATGTGTGTGCACTTTAAAGGGGAGAGGGGAAGGAATCAACACGAGGCAGTCGATTTTGGCACAGTTCTGCCCTGAACATAACAGGTGCCCATTCCAGAAATCAGCTACGAGTGGACTGCCCTCCAAGGCGCTACAGTTTTTATCTGGGGGGTTGTAGTTTAGGAAGAAATAGCCTGTAGAGGCGGGGGAAGTATGCTCCATGTCTATAAAATTATGTGAAGAAAATGAACAGAGAGGGGTATTTTTTTCTTCTTCTTCCATAACAGTAGAACTTTACGACACCAAGAAACTTTGACTGGCAGTAGATTTTTGGAATGTCAAAAGAATGGCCTTATTCCAGGTGCAGAATTCTAGGTGTCTTATGGAACATCTGCGAGATTGGGAGCGGGGGGGAGATGCAGACAGTTTTCCAAAGAAATTCGACAAACTGATACTGAGGTTTATCAACCACCGTTAAGCATGAGGATCAACTGGACAGGCAGGGCTATAGGGCAACACTTAGGGGATAACTGCTACCTCCACATGCTGCTTGTGGGGCTTCCCCATGGCTCCTGGCTGGCCACTGCTGGAAACAGGACCTTGGATTAGGATGGACCTTTGGACTCACCCAGTAGGGCTTTTCTTTGTTACCATCCAAAATAATCTTTCTTATTGCTTCCCGGTATGCAGAACATGATTTGCTCTTGTTTTGCAAAAAAAAAAAAAAAAATCTGAATACACTGGTGGTTCCTCCCCCAACAAACTAAATCCAGCTTTCTAAGGAGGCTAATCTTCTAAGTAAGCCAGTAGTTGGTGAAAGGCAGTCTTCTATCCCCTGCTTTTCCAAAGCGAGTGTGGCTGGCAGCAGTTGCAGGGCCCTCTTGCTCTTTGGTTATACTGTGTCCGTTACATACAAGCATCAGCATACCCAGGGCTTTTTTTTTTGCAGCAGGAACTCCCTTGCACACACCCCTGATGTAGCCAATCCTCCAGGAGCATATAGGGCTCTTCATACAGGGCCTACTGTAAGCTCCAGGAGGATTGACTACATCAGGGTTGTGTGGCCTAATGTGCAAAGGAGTTCCTGCTACCAAAAAAAGCCCTTAGCGTACCTTGAAGTGGGGCAGCAGCCAGGGCCCCATGGCTTCGGGTGTGACCCTCTGTCGCTGACCTCCCACCAATGCATCTCTCCCGCCACCTATCCAGGCACCCTTCCCTGCCCATTTGCTTGCAAGCGCTCCACCACTCACCATCCCAGCATCTCAGCACAGAGGGGGAAGTGGACGCAGGCAGTGCACGGCGAAGGCACTCCTCAGATCTACGGCAACTGCACAAATGTGCTGCTGGGAAAAGGGCATGAGTGTGGCATAGGCAGTGGGAGGGTGCGTGTGCAGAAGAAGAGATTGGATTTATTTCCCGCCCTTCACTTCGATTTTCCGAGTGGCTTACAATCTCTTTCCCTTCCTCTCCCCACAACAGACACCCTGTGAGGTAGGAGGAAGAACGCACAGTCAAGTGGGGGCCGGTGGGTGGAAGATGACGACGACATTGGATTTATATTCCACTCTCCACTCAGAGTCTCAGAGCAGCTCACAATCTCCTTTACCTTCCTCCCCCACAACAAACACCCTATGAGGTGGGTGGGGCTGAGAGCTCTCACAGAAGCTGCCCTTTCAAGGACAGCTCTGTGAGAGCTATGGCTGACCCAAGGCCATTCCAGCAGGTGCAAGTGGAAGAGTGGGGAATCAAACCCGGTTCTCCCAGATAAGAGTCCGAGAACTTAACCACACCAAACTGGCTCTCCAGCTTGGTGTAGTGGTTAAGGAAGGGAAGGGGAGCATGAGGGGTTCCCAGTGATGGGCATAAGGGGCTAACAGCATTGTCTGCCCAGGGGCCCCCAAAACCTGGAACTGGCACGATCAGGCCCTTTCCAAGGGAGGTAATTTGGATCCTCAGCCTCAACAATTCTGCATACCTTCCCGAATTGAGAACCAACACCAGGCTCATCATTCTCAGGCCTCTCATGCATTAATTGGCTGAGTCTCTAGTGCAGGGGTGGCCAACGGTAGCTCTCCAGATGTTTTTACCTACAACTCCCATCAGCCCCATGCTTGCTGGGGCTGATGGGAGTTGTAGGCAAAAAACATTTGGCGAGCTACCATTGGCCACTCCTGTTCTAGTGTCAGGAGCTATCCCAGCTTATTCCAACAACGTTGGTTGCCTTTGAATCTTTTTTTCCTCCAAGACGTGCCACAGCCCTCCCTCTCTGCCATATCCGAAGGGTTATTTCAGGATAACGCGTGACCTCCCGTGCCGGCTTTCTCAGAACATTTTGCAGCCAGCATCCCCATCTGCTTTACAGGGACTGCAGGGCTACAGTGCCTCCCCGCAGACTTCTGCCATAATTGGTTTGCGTCCCACTTGCTTAATTGTACCCCAAAATAACCACGAGCTAGCTTCTATAGTTCCCTATATTTCTGAGACCTGACCTTGCTGACTTCCAGCTATAGCATCCTCGCCTCCAAGTTCCAAGAGGTTTTATCATCCCCACCCTTGCTTTCATTGCCGTAGTAATCCCGCTGAATGCATTCCCAGATAATTGCATCTTTCAAGCGGCAGGCTATTAATTGCAGAGCTACTGCTTTCACGCAGTTCAGCCCTCACCCATCAAAAAGGGACCCCCAACACCACCTCTAGAGGAGCTCTCCCCACATCCAGAAAGGCCTTCTGAGGGGGGCAGGAAGTTTTCCATGGGAAAGTTCTGGCTTTTCCAGAGCCGCCATTTGGAGCCCAACCTGTTACCATCCCCGGTGTTGTCAAAATAGCCAATAACAAGCACAAATCAAAGTGATCCAAATGGGGCCTGTTCCAGATGTCCCCAAATAAAGGAGACAGATTATGAATGTTCTGTTAAAGTCTTGAAAGCCAGTTGTTCGAGAGCAGTGTTTCCATCTGAGCCCAGATCTGCGTGGGGATACAAATCGAATTGACGGCCAAGGCACCGGCTGCTAAATTACATATGCTGGGGCCAGGATCCATGAGATTCCCTGCTCACAGAGGTTTTATTATGGGCCAGTGCTCAAGAGCTTTGGAGCTTGAATTGGAATGCGAGCCCAGCATCAACCATAACAGATCTTGCATGAACTGGGTTCTGGCTAAGGCTTTCCCTCTTGCTCCTCTTCCATTTAAGTATAGCTGCCTCCTACAGGGAGATTTACAAGCAGGGGTTTTTTTTTGTAGCAGGAACTCTTTTGCATATTAGGCCACACACCCCTGATGTAGCCAATCCTCCAAGAGCTTACAATAGGCCTTGTAAGAAGAGCCCTGTAATCTTGGAGGATTGGCTGTATCAGGGAGGTGTGGCTTAGTATGCAAAGGAGTTCCTGCTACAAAAACCCTGTTTACAAGGTTATTTCGAGGGACCCAGGCCCTTAAGACTCTGAGACCCTTGGGTTACATGTTCAATTCAGGAGCCCAAGCTTCCTCACTTCATCACAGTGTTGGATATGCGCGTTAAGTGCCGTCAAGTCACTTCCTTATGAATTAATGTTCTCCAAAACGCCCTATTGTTGACAGCTTTGCTCAGGTCTTGTAAAAGGAAGGCAGTGGCATCCTTGATTGAGTCAATCCATCCCCCGTTGAGTCTTCCTGTTTTTCCTGCCGCCTTGTTTTTCCTAGCATTATTGTCTTTTCCAGGAAGTTGAGTCTTCTCATGATGTGACCAAAGTATGATAGCCTCCAATGAGACGTATATACAGTCTTCTTTTTAAAAATCGGCACAGACTTCCCTTGTTCCATCCAGCTGAGGGTTTTCTGCTGAGATTGGAAGAGTGTGTCCAAAACAACAGGGAATGGAGGGCTTTCTTAGCTACCCAAGATCCTTTAAACCACAAATGCCAGGAAATGAACCTGGGATCTTCTGCGCATGTGGCGAAGGTCGATACATCACAGTTTCTTCTCCAATATGGAAAGAAGCTTCACTGCTAGCCTGCTGGCCCAGTCCTCCCCGAACCACCAGCCCCTCTGGTTTTCTAAACAGCCATACGGCTGTAGTTTTAATTCAGACTGTGGCAGTGAGGAGAGAAACAAACAAGCCCTAGGCACTTAGGAAGGATTATTTGAAAGCAAAGTTCCATCCTTTCCTGCTCTGTAACAGGCCATCCTTATGTGTCCTTTTTGACATGGAATGTGGTAGGTGTGGAATCTAGTGGTGCAGAATAGCACCGTAGCACACACATAATAACAGAGGTCAAATATTCAGATTTATGTGTATGTGTGTGCAAGCCTCGGATTCAGCAGGAGCTCACAGGAGCGCAACTCCTGAACCTTTCTGAGGGTTCCCCCTCCTCCTCCCACCTTGTCCGTTGAATAGTAGGTGCAGCTGCATAACAATCCCTGGATGAACTCCACCGCCTATTTTTCTACAAACAACCCCTGTGTATATGTATGCATATCATAGGCCTTTTATCATGTTTTTTTTTTTTTTTAACTCTAAAGTTAGCAGTGCTGTTTCTCCTCCATGACCCAGCTCTTCCAGGTCATGGGGTATTAAGCCTGCATGGCTTGGGACGTCATAATCTCTTTTATGGCAAGGTCTCCTGTGTCACAAACAGAGGATTACAACTGGCCGCAGGGGATTCCAGCAGGGAGCAGAAGCTGAAGCTGGAAGGAGAAAGTTCACCAGACCCCAGAACATCACAGGCAGCAGAGAGGAAAAAGTCATTTTTAAGGTAGCCCTTCATGCGTTTCCCCCCAAAAAGAATCCCAGAGCTGTCAAAAGCATTTTGGCACCACCCCCCTTCCGAGATTTCCTTGGGGCCTTCAGAAGAATGCACACAAGCAGCTCAGCTAGAACAGGGATGCTGCTTCCCCCAAATTATGTAACACACACACGGTCCTGCTTTCTCTGCAGCCCTAAAGAACCTTCCCTGCCCCCAGCAGAAATGCAGCTTTTAGAGTAAGGGCAGCAACATTCCATCTGATTTTCCCCCGTACTGAGCAGAGTAGTTCACATCCTGAGCAGAATATAACTACTGTAATCTTAAACTGGGCAATAGGCAACGCAAGACCCTGTGCTGCTCCAGATTGCTGCTGAGCGGGGCTTTTTGTGTTAATAAGCAGCCACTCGTGCACACAGCTTAGAGGGAACATTGGCCAGTGGTAAATGGAATGCCTGATTTGGATGCGGAAGCCATCGGCTTCAGTTCCTGTCATCTCCTGTAGGTTCGGAAGACCTTTCTGAGCCTTAGAGGCTTGAGAGCTGCTGCCAGTCAGGGTAGCCAATACTAAGCTTGAATAGAGACCTTTCAAGGTCTGCTTTGTAAGTTAGTTCTGTGCGTTCATAAGACCAGCTGGTGAGTTGAGTTTTCTGCCTGAGCCAAAATGCTTCTTGCCCAAGGAGTTCCTTGCTCCCTTCTGGGTATCTAGCATATTTGTGTCCCATCCTGCCTCCAGGGAGCTCAGAGCTGCATACATGGTTCTTCGTTCCTTATTTTATCTGCACAACAACTCTGCAAGGCAGATTAGACAGCATCCACCAACAGCATCCACCAAGCCCAGGCTAGCCCATTCTTATTGGATCTTGAAAGCTAAGCAGGGTCAGTCTTGGCTAGTATTTGGAAGGACGACCTCCAAGGAATACCAGGGTTGCGATGCAGAGTCAGACAATGGCAAACCACCTCTGAAACACCCCTCGTCTTAAAAACAAGGCTAGTTGGTCACCTAGTGATAACGCTAAAAGGAGAGCCAGTTTGGTGTAGTGGTTAAGTGTGCGGACTCTTATCTGGGAGAACCGGGTTTGATTCCCCACTCCTCCACTTGCACCTGCTAGCATGGCCTTGGGTCAGCCATAGCTCTGGCAGAGGTTGTCCTTGAAAGGGCAGCTGCTGTGAGAGCCCTCTCCAGCCCCACCCACCTCACAGGGTGTCTGTTGTGGGGGAGGAAGGTAAAGGAGATTGTGAGCCGCTCTGAGACTCTTCAGAGTGGAGGGCGGGATATAAATCCAATATCTTCATCTTCTTCTTCTAAAAGAGCTAAAGCTCCTGGCTGCCAGACAGTCTTAGGACAATCTTATACCACATACAATGCCATACAATAATAATAATAACCCACCAAGCTTCATGACAAGAGTGGACATTTAAACCCTGGGTTCCCAGATCAACCATCTAACTACTTCATACCAGCCCACATTCTCCATATGGTATCACAGGAAGTCCTTTACATATTAGGCCACACACCCCTGATATAGCCAATCTTGCTGGAGCTTACAGTAGGCCCTGTATTAAGACCCCCGTAAGCTCTCGGAGGATTGGCTACATCAGGGGTGTGTGGCCTAATATGCAAAGGAGTTCCTGCTATTAAAAAAAAGCCCTGAAAAAGGCTGTGTGCGCACACAAGAGGTTATTTGATTGAAACTACAGAACTGTGCATACAGTACCCATTTGCACATGTTTGCTAGAGACATTCTTCCGGGCACATGTCATGGACCAGGTCAGGTGCTGCTGGATCAGCAGGGACTGAGTTGAACGGCTGAGCTGTGTTTTGCTTCCGGTCTGTTACTGCAATTGGGAATAAAAACAAAAACGCTTTCTTCCCAGCAGCGTAGTAACTTTATTGTTATTAAATTTCATCTCAAAAAAGAGAGATGTGCAATTAAAGGGTTGTGAATGTGCAAATGTATTAAGCTGAATCAATGTGTAAAAAGGCAGGCAGTTTGTCAGTAAATAATCCCTTAATTGGTTCATACCTCTTAATAGTGCATTTTTAATTTCATATTTATAGGAAAAAAATAATGATTTTGGAACCAGTTTTAAGTCCCTGCATGCTGAATAATCTAACCCACGGATGCACTTCCTGCCCTGTAATCATATCCATGGCTGTGCAGTGAGGCGGATTGCACAAATCTCATGTACCAAAAGGTCAGACTAGCCCAGCGAGGACAATTAGCTAGATAATAAAGTCTGCAAATTGGTTGCTCCAAAAAAGACAGGCAGCGCTTATGAATTATGAGGTCTTTAGTTTTCTTCTGCCTGTAGCTTTTGCTGGTTTACAGCTTCGAGTCAAGCAGAATGTAAAGACTGAATCAAAGAAACCTGGATGTGTCTAAGAGGGCTGGTTATAACATTCTCACATATAACCTGATTCTTAGGGCTGGTGGTTTGAAGGCAGACATGTCTCAACTGAGAAGGCAGGCTGAAGTAAAGAAAAGATTCTCTGTATGTAGAAAGGTAGGATGTCAGGGAAGGGAGTTCTCATTTAGCCTCCCTTGGTGTGCTAGTATTGTACCGAGGAGGTGTTTAAAAAATACAGCAGGGGAATGTTGCCGGAAGAAGCAAGAGTGACGTGACCAGGCCTTGGATTCAGCAGGAGCTCACAGGAGTTCAGCTCCTGGACCTTTCTGAGGGTTCCCCTTCCTCCTTCCCACCTTGTCCATTGAATAGTAGGTGCAGCTGCATAACAATCCCTGGATGAGGTCCACCACCTATTTTTCTACAAAGTGACCCCTGGACGTGGCTATAGTCCACGCTGTTAGAACAGCAAGGAGAAGCAGGTACCTGTTGCAGTCTGTCTCTGCATTAGCAGTACTGACTTCCTAGGACACTTCAGCAAAGGACTTATCAGTTGCCCAGCAAGTCTACAGTCCGTCTCCCTTAACAGTATGGCTGTCAGCCATCAGGCACTTTGCAGAAGATGATATTGGATTTATATCCCGTCCTTCACTCTGAATCTCAGAGTGGCTCACAATCTCCTTTACCTTCCTTCCCCCCCCCCCCCACCAACAAGCACCCTGTGAGGTAGGTGGGGCTGAGAGAGCTCTCTCAGAAGCTGTCCTTTCAAGGACAACTCCTGTGATAGCTATTGCTGACCCAAGGCCATTCCAGCAGCTGCAAGTGGAGGAGTGGAGAATCAAACCCGGTTCTCCCAGATAAGAGTCCACATGCTTAACTACTACACTAACTGGCTTTGGAGACTTCTACCTCCTCCTAGGCCTCCTCTCAATAACTGGTACTTGGAGTATCTTAACAACTGCTGACAGACTTACAGGGCCGTCATAGGACTTTTACCCAGAAGTCACTGGCACAGCATTCCATGAGACTCGCTTTCATGTTATTCTACACCTTTTTAAAAAGCCGTCGATGTTAGTTTCAATTGCAGCATAGTTTCAGAGGTGCCACGTTTGTTGGCAGTAGAATGAGATTCGAGTCCAGTAGCATCTTAGAGGCCAACCAGATTTTTGTAGGCTGAGCTTTCGAGAGACAAAGCTTCCTTCACCTGAAAGTGCCTCTCAGAAGTTTATACCCCAAACTCATCCTGGTCTCTAAGCTGCTATTAGACCCAGATCTAGCAGCAGGAAGTTCCCTAGTGCCATGTGGGGGGGGGAAGTATCCTTGTTCAGAGCCAGTAATGGTTTGAATATCAAACTAGTATTTGAGAGGCCCAGGTTTGAATCCCTACTCTGCCATGGAAGCCCGCTGGGTGACCTTGGGCCAGTCATACACTCTCAGTCCAACCTACCTCACAGGGCTGCTGTGAGGATAAAATGGAAAGAGGGGAAAAAGATACAAGCCACTTTGTGTCCGTCCCCGTTGTGGACAAAAAAGGTAGTCAGTCCCCTGTGCAAGCACTGAGTCATTACTGACCCCATGGGGTGACGTCACATTCCAAAGCTTTCTTGGCAGACTTTGTGTTATGGGGTGGTTTGCCACTGCCCCTCAGTCATCTACACTTTCCCGCTTGCAAGCTGGGAAAGGCAGAATACATGGAGTAAACCTTATCTTACAACCCGCTACTGTTCAGTTTCTATGTGGTCTGAAAATGAATATTTTACCGCCTTTCACACTCTCCATTATGCTTACAATCTCATTTCTACCATCTCCCCCAAGGATCCAGTGTTCACTTATCTGCCAGGTATGTTTACCTGGGCCTTCCTTGTAAACATGCATGGAGTCGGCCAGTCGGGCTTCCCAGCTCTACAAACTCGTTTCAATCCTGAGTTCCAATACTTGTCAGCCACTACGATTTATTTACCAACTGCCTTTCTTCCCAACGCCTAATGCAATTTATATGGTTCTTCTCTGGCCCAAACCCCATCCTTATGCTGTCTGGGGTGAATGCAGCAGCAGTGTCCCCAGCAACTAAAGCCACCATATTGCCAATTATGCATGTACAGAGTTGCCGCAGCTTGGGGACCCCAATCTATTCGCGCGTTACTCCCAAGCAGATCCCACGGAATTCCTCCAACCAAGTCTATTACGTGCAGCAGAATGAAGCGGTCGATTCTTGAGACCGAAGAATGAACTGTACCACTTCCGAGCACCGGATAGGGGAGCGCACTTTTGGAGCAAGCCGTCCCCCGTTCGTAAAACGCCTTGCAAGCTAAGTACGTAGGAAAATAGGGAGAAAGGTTTTGGTCCAATGCTAGTTTTCTATTGCATGAAAATAAACGGAGAGAAATTTTAAAAGAATGTGATTCTTCCCTTTCCCCTCCCCCCCGCACTTCAGCGTGGTAGGCGCGTAATTCTGTAACAGGCACGTGTAGAACTGGCCACCGAGCCAGTTGGTATAAAACAGCAACATTAAACCGTAATGCTTCGCCCGGATTATGCTCGTGTTCCCATTTATCTATTAGATGCGGGAGGTTCTGTTTTTCTAAAGGGGAGTATCCAAACACGCAGCCCCTCCCCTCGCCGGCAGTTCAGGCAAAAATCTGAATGGCAGATTGCCTTGGTTGCGAACCTGCATTTACTCCCCAATCAATGGCCAGGATTACAGGCCGATCGGAGCACATCTCGCAAGCAAGCCTCTCGCACGTCAAGGGAACTTCTTTGCAACGTCAGTAGGCGCAGGATCGCAGCCTCGGGGCCCGCTCCTACGCAGCCACAAAAGCGGGCTCCCCCAACCCCGGCATCCTAGCCGAAGGTCCGATCCTGCGCATAGTTTTTCTCGAGTAAACCTCACGGGCTTCGGGGGGCCTTTACGTTCGTACAAACCTGCAGCTTCGAGGGCCCGATCCCCACCCTTGCATACTGGTTTACAACCCAACCTAAGAGACTCGAGCCGGGGGGGGGGGGGCTTCTCCAGCCCGGCCGCCACGGCACCCGAGCAAGCAACCCCTCACCGGTTTCAAGGAGGAGGAGGTGACACTTCACGTCAGTAACTGCAGCCTAGTGGCCTGCGGGGCTGATCCCATGCATGCTCCTTGACTAGCCAGGAAGTCGCACAGGCTTCGAGGAGCTTCGAAAGCTCCCGGACCGCAGCCTGGCGGGCTGATCCCCCTGCGTGTTTACTCGCAAGGAAGCCGCGGAGCGTTGCAAACGCCTAGAAGGGCTGGCAGTTTGCAGGACCTCCTCCTCTCCCCCCCTCCCTCCCCGGCCCGGGCATCCCGGCGCGCGCCTGCCCACCCAGCGCTGCTGCTGCCACTCATTGGCCTGGGCGGGGCCGGCGGCTGGGCTGGGAGGGAGCGGCGCCTGGGCTCGGCGGCTGCTGCTGCGGCGAGGTCGTCGTCGTCGTCGTCTTGGTGTTGTGCGCGGGGCGATGGCCACGGACGAGCTGGCCAGCAAGCTGAGCCGCCGCCTCCAGGTGGAGGAGCACAATGGCGAGGCGGCGGCGGCGGAGCAACAGCAGGAGTCCCCGGCTCCCGCCGCCGAGCCCGCCTTGGACAGCGGGGCGGGCGGCGAGCTGAGCGCCAAGCTGCAGCGGCGCTCCGAGCTCAACCAAGGCGGCGACCAGACGCAGCTCTCGCCGGGCAGCGGCCACAAGGTCTTCAGCCCCTACACCGAGTTCCGCGAGTTCTCCCGGCGGCAGATCAAGGACATGGAGCAGCTTTTTCGACAGTGAGTAAAGGGGGGAGGAGGAGGGGGGTGGCAGGTAAGGCCGGAGCAGGCTTGCTGGGAGAGGGTGTCTCTGAGCACGTGCTGAGTGCCTGCTGCAAGGAAGGGACCCGTGGGCCTGTAGTCGGGTAGGGGTGGACCCTCGGGTTGGTCTTGGGCTGGAAGAGACGCCGGCCTGGCAGGCGAAAATTCGACCGGGGGAGAGCGGGGAGATGCACTTTGCACTTGCTCAGGGGCACGGCTGTCCGTTCTTGCTCGCTTCGACAGGACGTGTACTGCTGCTGTCTGGGCTAAGGGTGTGCTCTGGCACCCCTAGCTGCAATGTAGTAAACTCAGGGGTCATTTTGTAGAAAAATAGGTGGTGGAGCTCATCCTGGGATTGTTACGCAGCTGCACCTACTGTTCAGTGGACAAGGTGGGGAGGAGGAGCTCTCAGAAAGGTTCAGGAGCTGAGCTCCTGTGAGCTGCTGCTGAATTCAAGGCCTGAGTAAACCCAATCCTCACATATGCCATCAGTGTATAAAAGAGGTTCTTTGGAGGCATTAGAGAAAAGGGGCCTTTGCCTAGCAGGGTACTCAGGAGAGGGAAAAATCAGATGCCCCTCCGGGTTCCAACTTGCCAAAGATCCTTTAGCTTGTGGTCTTGGAAGAGTTATTCTTATGTATGTTCCGAGGGGCCTGCATCCGAGGGGTGGTGTGGAGGGTTCTTTTCCAAAGCCTGTGCCCCACCAGGATGGCACTGCCAACCTGGCACCCCCTGTCTCTTCCCTTTGCTTGCTCTTTTTGGCCCACCGAGCAATGACTGTAACAGTGAAGTGGAAATCCACCTACAGCATCATTCCCAAGGGCCCTGCATACCTGGATCTGACACTGGGTTCTGGGGGCTAATGGAGGGTGGCACAATTTCCTGTGGGTGCTCCTTCCCCCCTTCTCTTGGGGGCCACGGGTCTTGACTTTTAGGGCCTCCCTAGAGCATTTTACCACCAGGTGCAGAAGACTGGGAGGGCACCAAATCTCTTGCAAGCACTCCTTGACACGGTCACAGATGCACCAGTGAGTCTCCCTGCATACCACACATCATGGAAATGAATTCAGCAAGGGTGCTGCCAAATGTGTAGAGGCATTGGGGGTAGGGTGATGCTTGTTTTCTCTCTCTTGAAATCCCCTTCCCGCCCAACCACCCTCCTTAAAATCTGTTTGTGCTCTTGTTTCTAGAACTACAGTGGGTAGGGAAGCTGAGACTGTTAATGGGACAAGTAGTTGAAGTCAGCAGCTTTTGATCCCCCCCCCCTTTTTTTAAAAAAGCCACATGCAATGCTCCCTCTAAGCTGTGAAGTGTTGTGAGCAAAAATTGTGCTTCTTGAACTACTGGCATTAAAGTGAGCAATTTGGCTACTGCATCAATTAGTTTGTTCTAGGGCCATCCTTCCTGAGTTAAGTCAAAAATGTGTGAGCCGCAGGCTAAAAAAAACTGTAAGCTAGCTCACACTGACTCAGCTTAACATGTACAGCACACATTTGGCTGCCTGAAGGCAACTTTCTCTCATCAGACCTTGCCTCCTAAAAGCAAAAGTAGGAAGTGAGGAGATTGGAACAACCTGGACCGCCCTTTTAATCTCTGCACGGGAAAGCAGAGAAATAGAAGGTGTGGCAGCTGGACTCAAAGTAGATTAGAATATTGTATCTTCCATATCTAGGACTGAATCTTGAATTTTGTGGAGTCATAATCAAGTTAGAGAGAACCCTGGGCATGTATGGCGTGCCCTTTCCTTCCAGGAAGGAAGTATAACCTGCTCCCATATCAGATTTCTTCTCTCGAACCTTGGGTCTGACCAGTTAGACACTTTCACCAAAAGTTGGAGTACATAAGAAGACCCCTACTGGATCAGACCAGCAGTCCCTCTCATCCAACATCCGATCTCACACGGTGGCCAACCAGTTCCTCTGGAGGGCCAACAATAGGGCATAGAGTACAAGGCCTTCCCCTGATGTTGCCTCTTGGCTCTGGGATGCAGAGGTTTAGTGCCTCTGGATGTGGACGTTCTCTTTAGTCGCCAGGGTTAGTAGTTGCTGATAGATCTGTCCTCTATGAAGCTGGCTAATCCCCTATTAAAAAGCATAATGTGAACCCTGTTGAATGGGAGCAGTGGTCCATCCAGTCCAGCATCCTGTATTCCAATCCAAACCTGGAGAATCAACACACAGGTACCTAAAGGGTCTTCCCTATATTTAGAGGGGATTCCAGTGAGAACTTCCTGTACATGTTTAAATCCAGAGCATTTTCTCCTGATCTTCTGAGCTCTTATTCACCAAAAGATCCCTTTTGGGAGGGTTGGCTTGTGGGAGTCAGAGAGCAGAGGGGAAGCGGCTGCTTTAGCTGCAGGCACTTCCTAATTTTCCCTGTGACTTTCTGCAGTGTTGTGTTTCTGCTGCAGTTCTCAGATTGGCTTCCCCTCCCCATTCGAAGTTCTCAGGACTCACCCTGGGAGAATTATTGCACTCGTGTGAGACATATACCTTGCTGCAGCTCGCCAGCAGTGAATTGTCACGGCAAATGTTGCAAACATTTCTAAAAATGTCTAGCAGGGACTAAAATGTCCAATGCACTGTCTTCTGCAAGGCTGTGGTTTGCACAAGACAGATGTTAAGTTCAACCAGAAGGAGAATCCTGGTGTCCCGTAGTGAACGTTAGATGACTTCATCATGGTGGGACGGGTTGAGGGTTATCCAGCATGATGGCCCAGTGGAGCCTCCATGTTCCAAGGCAATGTACTTCTGAGTACCAGATAGGATAGAAGAAACAAAGGAGAGTTTTTCTTTCCATAGCCTAACTGTGAGTCTCCTGGGAGCATTTGGCTGTTGGAAGTAGGGTGGCAGACTAGACGAACTCCTGGTCTCATCCAGCAAAGAGCGTACAAAATGAGGGGGTTGTATCCTTTGACCACAGGCATTGAGGCTAAGGATCGAGGGCCCCAAGCCCAGTTCCTGTTTTTGCCCTTGTGCAATGTGTACTCACGAATGCGCACAGTCCCCTTGACTTGCAAAAGCTGTATTCTTGTGCACGCAGAGCTTGCCTTATGCTGAGCCCAAAATGTTAGGAAAGAAGATCTAAACGTCTTGTGTATAGCCCTTGGCTATCCGAAAGTATTTTGCTGTTGGGCTGCGTTCAGACCTTTCCTGTGAAGTGTGTACAAACTCAGCTGGTTGCTTGTTTTGCATGCATTCCTGATAAGGACCTGAAACGTCTGCTGAGTCAGACTGTGACCAGTTTAGCCCAGCATCCTGACTCAACCAGGAATGCAGGAGGGGCCAAGAAATAAAGGTACAGAGATCAAAACCTTCCCCTGACATTGCCTCCTAGCCCTGATACATAGGAAGCAACCTCCACATTCAGAAGCAATAGATCTGGAGAGCCAGTTTGGTGTAGTGGTTAAGTGCATGGACTCTTATCTGGGAGAACCCGGTTTGGTTCCCCACTCCTCCACTTGCACCTGCTTGCATGGCCTTGGGTCAGCCATAGCCCTGGCAGAGGTTGTCCTTGAAAGGGCAGCTGCTGTGAGAGCCCTCTCCAGCCCCACCCACCTCACAGGGTGTCTGTTGTGGGGGAGGAAGGGAAAGGAGATTGTGAGCCGCTCTGAGACTCTTTTGAGTGGAGGGCGGGATATAAATCCAATATCTTCTTGTCCTTGTACAACTTACCTGTAAACACTTGTGCGCACTGTGAAGATATATAAGGAAATTCTTGTGGTCTTTTAGACCTGTTGTCATGAATTATTGAGCTTTCGTATGAATTGTGATTGAGATTTAATTATTATTTGTATTAGTTATCCCAGTCCCAGGAGGCAACCTCAGGCAAAGGCCTCAGCCTCTCTGCCCTGTTGTTGGCCATCCAGAGGGACTGGTTGGCCACAGTGTGAGACAGGATGCTGGGCTAGATGGACCACTAGTCTAACCCAGCAAGGCCCTTATGTTATAATATACAGAAGCTTCCTCCCTCTGAGCATAGAGGTTCCCTGTAGCCGCTGATGGACTTCTCTTCCATAAATCTGTCTCGTCCCCTTTTAAAGCCATCTGTGTTCATGACCCCACACATACCAGGCAGTGAATTCCACAATGTAATGAATTGTGGAGTTTCCTGTCATAGGAAGCTGCCTTCTACTGAATCAGACCCTTGGTCCATCAAAGTCAGTGTTGTCTACTCAGACTGGCAGCGGCTCGCCAGGGTCTCCCCTCTGTGTCTCATACCAAGGATCTCAGATTGTCATTCACTTCATGCAGGGCTTTTTTTGTAGCAGGAACTTCTTTGCATATTAGGCCACATACCCCTGATGTAACCAATCCTCCTGGAACTTACAGGGCTCTTTCTTACAGGGCCTACTGTAAGCTCTTGGAGGATTGGCTACATCAGGGGTGTGTGGCATAATATGCAAAGGAGTTTCTGCTTCAAAAAAAGCCCTGCCTTCATGGTTGATATTTGCACCCCATTTTTCTTCCTAGTGGAAACTCAAATGGGCTTACAGCATTCATCTCCCTTCCTGCATTTTTATCCTCAGTACTACAAGCCTGGGAGGTCAGTTGGGCTGGGAGAGAGTGACTGGCCCAAACCCACCCAGCGAGCTTCCAAGGCAGAAAGGGGATTTGAGCGGTATAGGTGTAGGCATGCAGCTTAAGTGAAATTAGTTCTCTTCTTCCCTGCCTCCCCCCCCCCCCCTGCTCTACACACAAACCACAGTTCTAAGCTTAGCTGGTTTAGGATCTTGGTGGGAGTGTGGAGCTGACTGTACTTAACTTGTGCAGCTGCATTTGTGTGCTGCGGGTAATAGGAGCACGTGCGATTTTTGGCATGAGAAGGGAGGAGAGAAAATGTGGTGCTCACGCAAGATTGCCATCAAGAAGCCGAGTTTATGCACAGTTTTGCTTAACCACAGTGGTACATGAAGTCTGAATACAGCCTTAGTTGAGAATCATGAGCTATTTTGAGATGGCAATACATATTTCTTTTCAGTCAGTGTTCTGCTTCATTAAAAAAAAGGGGGGAAACATCTCCCTCTTGACTCCCAAGACCCCTGTGCCGACTTGAAACTGATGGATATTCTGAGAACTGGGGAGCGGTTACAGCCGATTCCATAGCTGGTTTGACTGACAGGGAAAGGACCAAACTGGCTGGGTTGTGTAATTCTCAAGGCCGGCGAGAACATTTCCTGTTCCTGTTAAACTGATGCAGAACAGAAATTTGCAGAGCGCTTCATACTGGGAAACCCAATGGCAGTGTGGTTTGCGGCCACGGCCACTTCCCTCCAAGGGGGTTGCAGTGTTCTTTTGGTCTGTGTGTGTATGCACAGAAACCAGTCCATGCGCAATGGTCACACTGCATGCTAGAGAGGTCTTTCAGAGACTGCCCAACCCGATGTGCATCCTCTGAGGCTTGCCTCGAGCTTCAGCATCCAGGCAGAGGCAAATTGGTGGAGAAAACTTCAAAAGGAAAATAGAGTGGATCCATGCAGCGGAAAGTCGAGTCACTGGGGTCGGAGGCAAGAGGCTAAATGTTCCTTCCCTCACGCAACAGCACCGGCCCTTCTGTTACGGTAAAGGGGTCTGCTGTCGAGACCCTTCTGGAGCCAGAGGTACATAAGTCTGCCTGCAGGACACAAGAATGCTTTTTTGCAGCCTCCGGCTATATAGTTTGAACTGGCTGGCCGCACATGATCTCTTTCACTCTTCTTTCTCCTGCCTAACGAACATTGCCAAATCCTGCGGCCTCGACCAACCTTCGTTGCTTCTGCATTTTCCCCTCAAGAATGGGGGTTTGTTCCTGGAGCAGTTGCTAAGTAAATACATTTGCAGGCTCCCTAAGATGCTCATTTAATTTAATTTGCGATTTATATCCTGCCCTATCCCGCAAAGCAGGCTCAGGGCGGCTTGCGACATTAAAACATTACACTAACAACGAGTAAAACATGAAATTAAGCACAGTAATTTTAAAATCCCATAAATATAAAACATACAGACTAAAATAAGAGGACCATAACTCCAACAGTGGTACAGCCTGAGGCCGCCTGATGCTTAAGGTGTCGGTGGACTGACTTTTCTGACTGCTACACAGAAAGATGGCTGGACTCAAGTTCATTCACAGGTTCAGAACGATGGGCCCTCCCAGGGCTGAACAGGGATATAGGATTTTTTATCTCACTACAGATGCTAATTTTCAAAACGTCAAGGTAGTCCCCTGTGCAAGCACCAGTTGTTTCCAATTCTGGGGTGACGGTCACATCACGACGTTTTTACAGCAGACTTTTTAACAGGGTGGTTTGCCATTGCCTTCCCCAGTCATCTACACTTTGCCCCCCCCCCCCAGCACGCTGGACACTCATTTTACCAATCTCGGAAGAATGGAAGGCTGAGTCAGCCTTGAGCTGGATACCTGAACCCAGCTTCCACCGGGATCGAACTCAGGTCGTGAGCAGAGGTTAGGACCGCAGTACTGCAGCTTTACCACTCTGCGCCACGGGGACGCTTTTGCTAATTTTCTACTCCCAAGCATTTCCCTTCTGCTCTTAGCAGGCCGACTTCAGTATATATTGTTCCTTTGCCACCTTTGCAAGCATTCGTTTCAACATCTCTTGCACCTTGACTAGAATAACAGATCTGCATTTCTGCTCTGCTGTTGTCTGATGAAGGGAATTTTGGCTCTCGAAAGCTGACGCCCTAGAACTCCTCTTGGTCTCTGAGGTGCTCCTGGGACTCGAATCTAGCAGCGGACAAGAGTAAGCCACAGTTTCCGAAAAGGGCTGTAAAGAACGGTGGAGAGAGCATGGTTCAGGGGGATATTGATTTGGTAGTAATATTTATGATGTTTTGTATTGATTCCGCTCATGTATATTTCCTAAACAATAGGACACTGATATATTTAGAGGCAGCTGAAGAAGACAGTTCAGTCAAAATGTGTTTGGTCTTTAATGGCTTTTCTTGCAAATGCTTTATTACTTAGGAATGTTTTGTGTGTCCATTGAAAGACAGGTGCCTTATTCGGATAATGTATATTCCTGGAATGGGTTTTAATATTTCTTCTTTCCCTGTCAGATGACTTTTGTTTTTTGCCGGGGGAGTCAACCAGGGCTTCACAACTCACAATCTTTTACATGGACTACAACTGCTAGCTGGGTGGGAGACATCATAGAATCATAGAGTTGGAAGGGGCCGTTGAGTCCAACCCCCTGCTCAGTGCAGGAACAGCCTAGAGCACGGGTGGCCAAACTTGCTTCACGTAAGAGCCACGTGGAGTAAACGTCAGATGCATGAGAGCCGCAAGACATGAACATCAGATGTTTGAGAGCTGCAGGACGGACGGAAGGAAGGAAAATAGTTGAGGGAGGGAGGAGGTAGAAAGAAAGCAAATTTAACTTTAAATGAATTCTCCAAGCTGGCTTGGTTTGGAGAAGTTATTTAAAGAAAGAAATTTATTTATTTATAATTGTTATTTAAAGAATTTTATATATATATATATATATCCCGCCTTTCCCACCAAGGTGGCTCAGGGCGGCTTACAACAAGTAAATCAAACATAAAATTTTAAGTTACGTACGTATTTAAGATATTTAAACATTTAAAACATTAAGCATTGCAGCAGTATGCATAGCAAGAATCTGATAGAGCTACATTTAATTTCCTATGTCAGTTAGGTGTAGGCTAGCCGGAAGAGGGTTGTCTTACAGGCCCTGCGGAAATGCCTTCTCCAAGCCGGTGGGTGGGCAGTGGGAGCTTTGAGAGCCACACAATATGTGTGAAAGAGCCACAGTGGCTCCCAAGCCTCAGTTTGGCCACCCCTAGAGCTGTTTGAGGACTACCAGTGAGGGGAGAGTCCCCACCTCCTTAGGCAGCTGATTCCACTCCTGGAATACTCTGTCTTACTATATATTTTAAAAATCCTAATATCCAGCCAGTATCTTTCTACCCATCATTTAAACTTCTGCCAACTTCCTTTCTCTAAACAGATCCAATAGCGACATTTCAGAGGGGCAGGGAGGAGTTGCACAGACGATTTAGTCTGAGGTGGGCACCATTCAGTTCTGGAGCTGGAGGAGCGGGAAGCCAGATTCAAGCATTGCATGCAGTAGTGCAGGATGGCGTTGCAAGAAAATGATGGAAAATCAAGTCTTTCGGTTCAGACTGGGGCGTTGCTTCTCCCACGGTAATGGAAAGCAGCTGAGTAAGAGCCTGGCCTCTCAACAGGGCACCGCAAACTGTGCAGATTATGGCCAAACATTTTACCCTGGCATGCTTCAGCCTGGCTTGGAGATGCTGTTAACTGGCAGAGTTCTCATCATTTTCACAGCAATATGTACATGTGGAGAAAGAACTTGTATATTGCAGGTGCCCCTGAAGGATTAGTGTTACTCCAGACATAGAGAATTATGCACCCCTTCCCCGTGGCGCAGTGTTAAAGCTGCATTACTGCAGCCCTAAACTCTGCTCATGACCTGAGTTCGATCCCAGCGGAAGCGGAAGCTGGATTCAGGTAGCCGGCTCGAGGTTGACTCAGCCTTCCATCCTTCCGAGGTCGGTAAAATGAGTAAAATGGGGAAGGCAATGGCAAACCGACCCGTAAAAAGTCTGCCATGAAAACATTGTGAGAGCAACGTCACCCCAGAGTCGGAAACGACTGGTGTTGGCACAGGGGACCTTTCCTTTCCTTTTCCTATATAATGTCTGTCCAGGAGGAAAATGCAAGCTAGAGGGGAGCTAGAGGTCTAGGCTAGAAGGGAGCAGGGTCTTCAGAAGGGGTGTTACACTTTCCCCCATAGAACTAGTGAGGAAAAACGGAGAGGTTTTTGCCCCAAGCAGCTGAACTTGGGGTTGTAAGTACCCAGTCACTTGGTACTAGGCAGAGTTTTGTCAGCGCGAAGATGGTAGTTCTCATTTCTGGCTGTTACAAAAATGAAGATAGGCAGGCCTATGCTGCTTGTTATTTGGTAACTTGGGCACTTCATTTTATTGCAGCACTTAAGAGCAGACAGCAGAGAAAGGGGACAGCGGGAGAAAGATTGCAGTCTTCGCTAACTGAACTTTTTACAGGATTCTATATATTGTCACACACGCTGCCCATGTGTGTTTGTGCCAGTTACACACGGAGGCTAACCTACCTCGAAGGGTTGCTGTGTGAGGATAAAATGGTGTAAGTCACTTTGGGTCCTGTTGGGGAGAAAAGCAGGGTAGATGTGAAATGAATTTTTAAAAATAAGAGTAATAATAAATAAGGCCTTGCATCAGAAAGGGCTTGAAACATTTCCAGTAGAATATTTTTGTCTGTCTTTTTAAAACATTATAATCTCAGATAAAGAGCTGATTTGCCCTATTGCTGAGTCAAGGCTCATGTTGGCGAAGAGGCCACAGCTGTCTCCAGTGCTTGGAAATACAGACTGAGCGGTTTTTCAGCCGCTGACGCATTTCTTGCATTGCTTGCAACGTCCTCTCGGCCGTTTGGTCGCAGCGTTAGGAAGGGCAGCTGGAAAGCTGGGGGGGGGGGGAATGGCCCATAAAAGAGAGGAAGTTGCAAGCATGCGAGTCAGCAGACCAAACGACTGGCCTCGATTATCATCCCGAGTCTGTGAAAAAAAAGTACAGCGGTGGCCAGTGGGAAGGATGCGTAGGATGCCGCTACAGTGGCATCTTGCGCAGGGGAGGTGGGGTGGAGCGTGCGAGGCTGCGCCGTCTGCCGATTGCAAATCCTGTTATGAAAGATTACTGTCCAATAGTTGGAGGGCGGGAGGAGTTTTGCCAGAGCAGGCCCAGGCTGGCCAAAATCCACCTGTAAACATTTAGCTTCAACGTCCCTGTTTTCAAAGTCGCTTGTCTGGTCCCCTAGGCACGTGCAGAGAACCGTCTCCAGGAGATCAGTTGGAAAGCTTTAATCAGTGGGGAGACAGTGGGGTCCTCTATGTGCTGTGTGCGGTCAGAGGCACATGATGCTGCTGCTGGAACTGTAAAAAAACTGAAGCTAAGGATATTCGTGAGAAGTGCCTTGCCATAATTGGAGCTTAGAGAAAGCCTGGAAGGCGAAAACGGGTTCTGAATGTCCAGATACCTCATTTAGCTCTTATACAGTAAGAATAGAAATTTTCTGCACGTCTTAAAAATCTGCATTGACCGACCGACGTTCGCCCATTCCCCTTGGCATTCTTAAGGTGGGCCTTCAGTTTGGCTCAGTAGCTGTGCTGTGCAATATAGAGAGTCTGCATAGTATCCCAGCAAAGTCCCATTTATATCAGATCCAGCCCTCATGAGTTCGGCACCCCTGCCTGAGTCTAAGCTGTAGAGTCTTGTGAGCAAAAATTCTACTTTGTGAGCTACTGGCATTGAAGTTGCAAGCTATTTCGTAAATGAGTTTGCTCTGGGGCCATTTTTCCTGAGCTGAGACAAAAAAATGTGTGAACCAGAGGCCTAAAAACTGTGAGTTAGCTTGGTGGGAACACTGGCTGGGACCAGGGAAGATGGGAGAGGGATAAACTCTCACACCACGCTTTCTAGCTGCTGGTGGCTTCTGCAAGCTGAGCCCTTGAGTGGCCTTGCTTGATGAAAAGGGCTTTCTTTTTGGAAGTGTACCTCCCTCCCAAGCAAATTTTAGCAAGGCTACTGTGGTTGTGGTCAGAATACAATTGCACAAGGAATCGCTCTCCCCCCACTTCAGAATGTGGGAACAGATGTGAATTCTCTGCCCAGCATTCCTTCCTGTATGCTGTACTGTATGTTTGATAAAAGGGGTTTTTTTCTCCACTGGGGAAGTGGTGGGCGGAGAGGTAGCTGTGAATTTCTAGCATTGTCAGTCTAGATGACCCTTGGGGTCCTTTCTGGTTCAGTGTTTCTATTTCTAGATCAGAAGCATTTTTGTCACTCTAGGCAGTCTTCAATCAGTAATTCATCCGTCCCTAAATAGTCCTCGCTTCTCTCTTTCTGCCTTCCCCTCATGTTTTTCTTAGGAGGGGACGAGAGGGAGTTGGGCAGCATTCAGAACTGCCCTTGTGCTTGTGAATCTTAATGGACTTGAAGCAAAAAAGAGAGGCTTGCATTTTGTTATTCCTGGAGAATCGCGATCCTGGCCCTCATGGCCGAATGAATGAGAGCTACGGAATTCATTTGTCAGAGTCCCCAGCTCCGCTCTTGCAGGCCTTAATCTCCCATGACTTCATCTGACTGCCACATTCATTTCTTTGGAGACTGACCAATGGTTCTCATCTCCATCCACAATCAGCTGTGCCTGCAGCCTTTGGCAGGAGAACCATGCAAAAAGAGGCCCCTTTGGCCAAACTCCGTCAACCTCCTGGAAGCCGACTGGGGCCTTCCAAAGCACAAAAGGGTACAACACATCATATAAAACCCTCCTAAAATTTTAGGAAACTCTGGAGGCAATCTACTTAGAAGTAAATCACATGTTTCGCCACTGGGTCTTACTCCAAGAGGAGTGTAGGGGAGTGTGTGGAGGCTTCAGGACGGCTCAAAAAGAGATGGACGGCTTCAGGACGGCTCAATTTGGGATGCCTCCCATCTGCCCCCAAATGTCTGTCTGTTATCAGCCATGTTTCCTTAATCCAAAAGCAACAGCGGAGTGAATTGTTCATTGTGGCAAACTTGAAACCGCATCCTTTTCATCATTCTGAGAAGACAAGATGCAAGGATGGAGTTTCTTTATCTCTCCATTCCCTTCATTTGCTTTTCTGTCTCCTCTCCCTGCCAGGCTGTTCCTTTTCTACTCCGAACACAGTGGCAGGTTTTGTTTCTGACTGTGGCCAGCTTGCGACTAGGTGGTATCTACTGCTGATTTCCACCCCCAACTCCGGTTCCTTTCAGCAAACTTGCATGCCTCTTTGAGCATCCTCCCTCCCAGTCGATCTGGAAGGGTGCGGCCCCCAGCTGTTGTCACTTCGAATTACTTCAATTTTTTTTTTTGCTTCAACCAAATATTTGTATAAGGAGGTTGTAGAATTGCATAAACTACCTGCTGACATACAGTTAGGTTGTGTGTGTCTGTCTGAGGATTCCTAGAGAGCTATAAACACAAGAAGGTGCCTTTTCAGTCTGGACCCCTACCCGGTGGAATGAGCTCCCGCTGGAGATCCGGGCCCTGCGGGACTTACCAAGGTTTCTCAGGGCCTGTAAAATGGAGCTCTTATTTCAGGCTTCTAATTAATCCAAAAGGCGTCTTTTTGAAAGTCATCACTGAGAGTCAGTTGGGTGTAGTGGTTAGGTGTGTGGACTCTTATCTGGGAGAACCGGGTTTGATTCCCCACTCCCACACCTGCTGGAATGGCCTTGGGTCAGCCATAGCCCTGGCAGAGGTTGTCCTTGAAAGGGCAGCTGCTGTGAGAGCCCTCTCCAGCCCCACCCACCTCACAGGGTGTCTGTTGTGGGGGAGGAAGGTAAAGGAGATTGTGAGCCGCTCTGAGACTCTTCGGAGTGGAGGGCGGGATATAAATCCAATATCTTCTTCTTCTTCCCCCAGCATTTCACTATTATGGTGTTTATATTATGCTGTTGGGTGGTTTTGCCACCTGTGTCCATAAGATTATTTACTGTGCTGCTCCTGATTTTGTAATGTTATATTATTTAGCTTCCCTCAGTCTGCTTAGGGGGATAGGGCGGGATATAAATTCAAAAATTAAATTAAATTTATGGCAACATCTCAAGGTCAATTTTGTCTTCTCTGACTGGTAGGGGCTTTCCAGGGTCTCAGGTCAGGGGCTTTCACATCACCTGCTACATGACCTTTTAAATTCAGATGCTGGGAATTGAACCTGGGTCCTTCTGCGAGCCAAAGAGATGCTCTGTTGGTGACCCATGAACCTAGTGTTGGGTAGTGATTGGATTAGGATCTGGGAGACCCAGGTTCGAATTCCCACTCAATCGTGGAAGCTCAGTGGATGATCTTGGGCCAGTCATATGCTCTCGGCTTAACTTACTTTGCACGACTGTTGTGACAATAGAGTGGGGGGAAAGGTCATGGTGTGTCTCCTCGGGGGGGGGGGGGCAGGATAAAAGGGTACTGGCTACAGAGACGTAAGTGGTCTCTTCTTTTCTAGCTTAGTTATTTCTCAGACTGTGTTTCCCAAGCTCCTGATACCGAGGCATTGTGGTGTGGTACAGTGCCAGTGTAAGAAACAGAAGTCACTGGTTAATTTATAATGTGGCAGCTGCAGCTCAAGTTTAGCATGATTTAGCCTTACTTGCAGAGGAGCTCTTTATACTTGCAGCTTTGGTTCTGCAAAGCTTGTGTCATTCGCCCGCACTGCTGAACATCCTGTGCGAGTTAAAGCGCTGAGAAGTTACTGAAGCAGGCTGGGACTGCTAGATGGCTTATCTTAATTGCCAGTAACCAGGGAAAGTAAAACCGGAGCAAAGACAAAGGTTGGGAGATTTCCAAGTGGGAGGAAGGGAGTCTCGCCTTTGAGCTGGCCTCTCCCTTGCTTTCAAAATGATTTTGCAAATGCGCTGGATTGGTGTAATGACTAAGAGTGAGTTGTGGGCAGGAAAGTCCCCAGTTTGCATGTTAAATGGGCTGCAGCCTCTCTTTGTAACTTTTGCCAGCCTCAGTATCTGCATTCTGCTGAACGGGGACAATGTATTTAATTGCTTTATTTATATCCCACCCAAAGTGGCTTGCATTGAGAGCCAGTTTGGTGTAGTGGTTAAGTGTGCGGACTCTTTATCTAGGAGAACCGGGTTTGATTCCCCACTCCTCCACTTGCACCTGCTGGAATGGCCTTGGGTCAGCTATACCTCTCGTAGGAGTTGTCCTTGAAAGAGCAGCTTCTGGGAGAGCTCTCTCAGCCCCACCTACCTCACAGGGTGTCTGTTGCGGAGGGTGGGGAAGGTAAAGGAGATTGTGACTGCTCTGAGACTCTTAAGATTCAGAATATAGGGCAGAATATAAATCCAGTATCATCATCATCTTCCTTGTCTCCATTTTATCCTCACAACAACCCTGCAAGGTAAGACTGAGACAGCATGACCAGAGCAAGGTCTCCTAGCAAGCTTCCAGGACAGAGTGGGCATTTGCACTCAGGTCTCCTGGGAATTCAGATCCTATTCTAACCACTGCAGCACATCGGCTCTCTATGGCTGGCTCTCTCTGAGTGGATAATACTGGCCCTCTTTGCAGGCCAATCGTCAAGGTTTGTCACGCTCAGTATTTTGAGCACTCCATTGTGTGCCCTCAATACTTGTGCTGATAAATTACTTTCAAGAGGCAGGTTTTGTTCAGTCCTTTGGCACATTATGAATAAAACTGTGTTCATTTACAGACACCTCCTCTTCCCCCCCCCCCCCAAAAAAAAACCAGGAAAAGAGATTTTGCTAGAATCTAGAGAATGTTTGCCCAGCACAGGTGGGCTCAGCTGTTTTGACAAAACCAGGGACTCGAAAACTCCGTGGAAGAGCCGGGACAATCCACTGGACTTCAGCATCGTCAGCACAGTAAGGATCAGATTGGCTGACGGTGCAGGTGGCCCCCCTATCTTGGCCTCGCTGAGGCTGGCCAGAAACTGGAGCAATCAGAAGGTCCAAAGAGAGGTTATGTTTCACCTTCTAGCTGGCCCTGCCTTCTCAGGCTGACCTGCCCCTTGTTAGAATGATAGAATCATAGGGTTGGAAGGGACATTCAGGGCCATCTAGTCCTACCCCCTCCACAATGCAGGAAATTCACAAATGCAACCCCCTAAATTCACAGGATCCTCATTACTGTCAGATGGCCATCAAACCTCTGTTTAAAAACCTCCAAGGAGAGAGAGCCCACCACCTCCTTAGGAAGCGTGTTCCACTGAGGAACTGCTATGGCGGTCAGGAAGTTCTTCCTATTGTTGAAACTCTTTTGGTATAATTTCAACCCATTGGTTCTGGTCCTGCCTTCTGAGAAGGTCTGGAGCAGGGGTGGCCAAACACATGTGGCTCTTTCACACACATGGTGTGGCTCTCAAAGCCCCCACTGCCCCATTGGCTGGCTTGGAGGAGGCATTTCTCTCTTTAAATCTCTTTGCCAAGCCAGCTGGCGGGTGAAGTTGTCTTCTGCTGAGTCAGGTCTACTCTAAGTCGCAGCAGCTCTCCAGGCTCTCAGGTTGCAGTCTTTCCTAACACCTGCTACCTGATTCTTCTATCTGGAGATGCCAGGGAGCCTGGGACCTTCTGCATACCAAGCAGATGCTCTGCCACTAAACCATGGCTCCTCCTCAAGGTGACACCTATAGCAAAGAAGCAAATTGGACAACTCGGTACCAGTTTTGGGAAAGATGTGTGGCGCTGGAGATCTTTTGGAGGACACTGAGTGGCCCTGTTGGCCACTTTGTCTCTTGCCAAATCAGGGTGATGTTCAAGGTGTCTAGTCATTGTAGGCTTCCGCACAGCTTTCCACTTGCCTGGCAGAGATTCCTCATCGTCGCAGGCCTATATCTGTTTGAACGCTGTGCTAATCTTAGTTGCCCGGCTGCCGAGAAGCAGACGGAATGAGCTGGTTGGCTGATTGGCAAGCAGGATGTCTGAACGGGAGCTGGGCTGTTGGCCAGTTGCCAGTTACTCATAGTTCTCTGTTCGGGCTTTGTGTCGGAAATGACTAGGCCTACATGCCTATTGCAAAGTTATGGGAGTGGGGCAGCGGCTGCATTTTCAGTTATGCTTCTCCGCGGTTGATCACAACATCTGGCACTGGGCAGCTGCCCGGGTGGCACAGATCTTGAAAGAGTCTACCAAGCTGTGTCCACGAACCTGGTGGTTTCCCCAAAAATTGCATTTATGTAATGCCAATTTGAACCACTCTCCCTTCCTTACAGCTGCACAAAAGATAGGTTACTTTATTTACAGGTCAGACACTGATGTTAATTAGCTAACAGGGGGAGGGGGATAGTTAGAATGCCAGACAAGGATCTGAGAGATGTGGTGCTGAAATCGTTCTCTAGTTGGGTTGCCAGCCTCCAGGTGTGGCCAGGAGATCTCCCAGAATTACAACTAATTTCCAGGCTATAGGCTTCCTCGGGAAGGTTGATGGCTCTCCTTTCTTGGTGGATCCTGTGAATTTAGGGGGAGGTGTTTTGTAAATTTCCTGGATTGTGCAGGGGGTTGGACTAGATGACCCTGGAGTTCCCTTCCAACTCTATGATTCTATAGAGATCAAGGTCTTCTGGACAAAATGGCTGCTTTAGATGGCTGGACAAAATGGCTGCTGTGACATTATAACCTGCCGATGTCTGTCCCCTCTTGAACTTCACTCTCCATAGGCTCTGCCCCCCACCCCCAATCTTCAGGTATTTCCCAACCTGGATCTACTGTTTGCCATGGAGATTCACCCAGCTCTTCATATTCGATCACCTAAGTTACCTCGCAGGGTGGTGGTTGTAAGGATAAAATGGAACAGTGGAAAGTGGTGTTGAATGCAGCTTTGAGTCTTTGTTTGGGAGAAAAGCAGAGTATACATATCTGAAAGAAAATCAACATAATTATTGAAACAAATGAGCAGGAGTTTGAAGGAGTAAGCAAAATGACAGTGAATTATTAAACTTTTGACCATGTTACATGGAGTCGAATCCTGTCAAAAATACCTGCACACATGGGGTGGGATACGTTCCCCTTCTGGGGCAGCCCTCCAATTAATTAGGAATTAGCTAATCAAGAATGTTTAAAAATATAAAATGGTAATAAAAATAAACTCACAGCACTACTATGGTCGTAAGAGGCAGCTTTGGTGAACCAATGCTTCTTTCTTGGGGTATTCGGTGTTCTAAAGTCAGACAAGCTGGTGGAAGTTCACTGTGCCAATAAATTTGCCTACAACTTCTCTTGGACTTGGGGCATGCTGCCTTTACTCCTAGCCATGTGAAGAAATAACACTGAATTGAAATAATATGAGAGAAGCCACTGAGTACACAGCGGTATGCTCAATTTCAGGGGATATTTGACAGTATTTAGCCGCAGTTCAACCACAGGTGGTTGTCTGACCAGACCATATTTGACCATAAAGTTGCCAGTTCTAGGCTGGGGAATACCTAGATATTTTTGAGGGGGAGGGAGCCTGAGGCAGGCAGGTTTGGAGAGGGGAGGGACTTCAGTGGAGTATGCCATAAAGTCCGCCTTCCAAAGCAGCCATTTTCTCTGGGCGAGCTGGTCTCTGTCACCTGAAGATTAGTTGTAATCCCAGATCTCCAGCCACTATCTGGAGGTTGGCAACTTAATTGACCATATGCCAGACCACCTCCATATCACCACCTCCAAAAAAATGTAGCTCCAGCTTGCACAATGGTGTTATGGAGAGAGAAGGGAACGAGTTGGAGCCTCTCACTTCCAAATGTGAATTTCATTTTCCTGGAGAGAGGGAGACAATATATCATTTCAAGAGCTGAATGAGAGGATTTCTTCTTCATCTGGCCAAAATCTGTGCGGTTACTCCTGGCAAGCTTCCACAGCAGTAAAGGCATCTGTGAGGGAACTATTTTGAGGGAAGCCATTAGTTCTGACCTCAGGCTGACCGCAGAGCTTCATATTGGAAGCCCTGGATGGCTCTGTGTCAGTACCCCCAGTAACCACCATGATTTAAAGCTGTGGACTCCACAAAACACAGATGCTTATAAAAGACTCTGGGGAACATTTAGCAGTTTGATACCGACTTCCAATTTGGTTTGAAGCACACCCTGAGCTGAGCGTAGTGAGCTCTTAAAGTTAGTCAGCCTTGTCTTTCTAAACATTGACCCCTTTTAAAAGGAGGAAAAGAGCTGATTCCTGAATCATTAAACTGCCTTCACTTGTCTCTTGAGAGGAAGTTGGGCAGGCAGCTTTTGCGGGAGACTCTGTGGTCGCCCTGCACGCCTCCTTCACTGCAGCGCTGGATTGACACACGACTTGTAGGGTTGCCAACCTCCCGGTGGGCTTTTCCCACAATTCTATGTCCAGACTACAGAGAACAGTTCCTGTGGGGAAAGTGGCAGCTTTGGAGGGGTGGCCTCTTACCCCACCAAGGCCAATTCCCAAGCCAGAGCTGGCAACTGTATGCACAAGAAAAGTAAATTGTGTTTAGGGGCTCTTGACTATGAAATCCTTCTAAATACCAAGAGGAGCTGTGGCTCACTGGTAGAGCATCTGCTTGGCAAGCAGAAGGTCCCAGGTTCGTGGATGAGTATGGGGGTTGTATCACAGTGAATATGCATCGATTTTATGCAAGAATTTTTCAGTGTGCATATTAAGTACAATCAAGAGAGGCAGTGTGGTGTGGTTAAGAGCAGCAGACTCTAATCCGGAGAACCAGGTTTGATTCCCCATTCCTCTGCATGAAGCTGGGTGACCATGGACTCAATGCCACCTGCCTCACAAGGAACCTGTTGTGGGGAGAGGAAGGGAAGGCGACTGTAAGCTGCTTTTAGACTTCATAAGGTAGAGAAAAGTGGGGTATAAAAACCAACTCATCTTCCTCCACATGAAGCCTGCTGGGTGACCTTGGGCCAGTCACAGTTCTCTCAGAGCCAGTTTGGTGTAGCGGTTAAGTGTGCAGATTTTTATCTGGGAGAACCGAGTTTGATTCCCCACTTCTCCACATGCAACTGCTGGAGTGGCCTTGAGTTAGTCATAACTCTGTCAGAGCTGTTCTGCTCAAGAGCAGTTCTTGGAGAGCTCTCTCAGCCCCACCTACCTCCCAGGGTGTCTGTTGTGGGGAGGGGAAGGGAAAGAAAATTGTAAGGCGTTCTGAGACTCTTTCAGGTAATGAAGGGCTGGGTATAAATCCAATCTCCTCCTCCTTTTTCTTCTTGTTCTTCTTCCCACTTACTTCACAAAGTGCCGGATGTGGGGAGAGAAAGGGATGGGACTCCTTAAGGTAAAGAAAAGTGGGGTATAAAAACCTGCTCTTCTACACTGTGCAAATACTGCACATGTGCCTGCTGCAATCTGTGAATACTGTTATCTGCCAGAGGTTAGATCCATATATCCTTACCTTTGTCCTGGGTTTGAATCGTTGTAAACTACTTCAGGGACCACCTTAGATTGAAAAGTATTCTATATAATTAAATAAGTCTGGAGTTCCTTCACAACGCATTCTTGAAATCAGTAGGTTTGGAAGAATATATCTCCATTTAGAATTGCACTGTTGGACTGCAGTCCTAAGAATATCTTCCTCAGAGTAAGTCCTGTTGACTAAAAGGAGGATTACTTCTGAAGAAATCTGCTTAGCTTTGTTCCCTTAACATCTCACTCATAACCATGAGGACTAGAAGCTATTAAAAAAAATAACTGAACAAATCCAAAATGGCGATTGTAAAGTTTCTGTGCTGTGTGTATTGGATGCTACTTGACAGATTCTGTACAGAATTCTAAAGTGGCCAACTGTGTGCTTTGAGGTTTTAAAAACACATAAAAGTTAGGTACTCCAATCTATGCCTTTGCCTTGGCTTCTAATGAATAACTAGCCCTGTTTGGTTTTAGCAAGGTTTCTCCTGCCTGTGTCCTACAAACAACTTCTGATGGCATGGGTATGGCTTTTTTTGTTGACTTATAGCTTGGAGACAGAGGCGGGCATTTGTGATAAAGCCCTCAGTGAGGCTGGAATGCAAAGAGAATCACACCCACGCTATCTGGGAAAAAAAGAGGTAAACTTCCTAATCTGTCTTCAGACATGGACTTTGGATAGCTAATGGCATAAAGGAAACTTAAGCAAGAACGAGAGTAATAATCTGAGATGTTGTCCCAGCCCTTCCACAAAGCAGCTTAGGGGAACATACACAATTCTCCTGTCCTTTTATTTTCAGAACAGCCCTATGAGGCAGGTTAGGCAGAGAGAGAGACTGACTGAGAGACTGGCCCAAGGTCACTCTTCAGTCTTTCCCAGCTGTGGGGAATGCAGGCTTATTTACAGGAATCTACTCTTTGCAGCTCTTGAGATCCACCCACCATATTCCGGGTGAGGATAACTAGATTAGGTGGGTTTGGAACCTTTTTGAGGAGCCAAATTGGGCAGTTTGGAGTAAGAAAAACCAAAGATGAGGGAAGAATACAAAATATGCATTGCCTCAGAGCAGGAGGAATCAAGCTGCAGCTTGGGAGCCACATGTGACTCTTTCACACATATTGTGTGGCTCTCAAGGCTGGATTCGAGAATGCAATTAAAATTCCTTTCTTTCCATCTATCTCTTCCCCATCTATTTGTGACTCTCAAACATCTTGTGTTTATCCTACGTGACTCTTTACATTGTGCAAGTTTGGCCACCCTTGCCTCAGAACGTGGCAGTATGCACAAACAGCTTTGAAATTTTCACCATCTGTTAGCTCAGTAGAACCTCCATGTTCAGAAGCAGCACAGCTTTGTGTATAAGTTGCTGAAGATCAACCCTCCTGTGGGTTTTCTGGGGACGTTTAGCTGGCCGCTGTGGGAAACAGGAACCATTTGTCTGATCAAGTTGGAGTCATTGATTGTTGTGGGGATCCATGTGTCAAATGGAAAAGAAATATTTTAAAGAAATAATTTGCTCATTGTGTTCCTGCCTTTTCTTTCATTCACTCCCCCCACCCTTTACTGAAAGGTAGGGTAGCATTTAACATTAAATTCTGCAGAAGCTACTTGATTATGCTTATGTAAATAAAAAGCATGGACAAACTGACAATGTTTAGGTAGTGGACAACCTACAGTATTATTTTTCCTCCAAAGCAAGGGATTGGGACTTGTTGGAAGGAAGGGGGCTTCCCTTATTTCATGTCTGTAAACTCATTCTTCTGTTCTATTCTGTTTTTGTCTGCCAGGTACGATGCAGGGAAAGATGGTTTCATAGATCTGATGGAATTGAAGCGTATGATGGAGAAGCTTGGAGCTCCGCAGACTCACCTGGGGTTGAAAAACATGATTAAGGAGGTGGATGAAGACTTTGATGGCAAACTGAGCTTCCGAGAGGTAGTACCTGATACATAGCAACCGTGAGAATGTATGTTAACTCATTTGAGTAGTCAGAACAGTTCACAGTCATTATGTCAGTAATCCTTACCAATAACCCTGCAAGGTAGGCCAGGGCTATATACAAGTGCACCCTTGAATATCAGTCCCATTTTGTATCATCCTTCCAGTTTACTCAAGCAGTGCTTGTGTGCATGGGCCTTGGTCAAGCCAGCCGGAACTGCGTTCCTGTGTGTTCCTGCTAAAAAAACAAAACAAAAACCTGAATATGGTAATTTGGACCTGTGTTCTCCCTCAGAGGTTGTCGGACATCTCTGTGGGTTATTCCTACTATTCCTTCAGGGAGGCAGGAACACTTTTTTCAACTTCCTGTTGGCGCCTTCGGAATAACCCCGCCCTCAGTTTTGTTCCTGCCTCTACAGGGAGCAGCAGCACAAGGCTAGGCTCAGCCTTTTTTCTCTGTTTCTTCTTCTCAATTTCCATTCCATATCCTTTCCTTTCCATATCTACTTATCCCTCCTTTTCCTTCTGCCTTTGCTGATCAAAGACTACCGAGGAAACTTGTTCTGGGTCGTTTTAGAATGGCCTGTAGTAGGGACGGTTTCCTATCGGACGAGGAGGGAGAGTCGCGCGCCGCGCTTCTAGCAGCGCCGACTCACGTCGAAGGAGCCGACCTGCCTTTGCGGCTTGTTCGCGCCCTTCCTGACGCGGCCGCAGACGAGCCAGCTGCCAGCGCCAAGAAACGGCGCGTAATGAAGGCCCAGGCTACGTCCCTCGGGGCGGCAGCAAGCAGCGGCGGCCATTTTGGAAGTGCGGAGCGTAGCTCTCAGACCTTCCAACCCCCAGGAGCAGGCACTCCGGAGACTCGGAACTACCTGCAACCGCGCATCGAAGGCTTCCAGGACGGGGGTAATGTACAAATGGGCAACCCTCTGAACCCAGAGGCTATGCTTTTTATTAGAAGAGCTATGCAGGAGGAAATGGGCTCCTTTTGCGCCCGGCTGGGGCTTCTCCCTCAAGGATCAACCTTTCCTGCAGACCCTCCCCGCTCTTTCTCCTGGCCCACTAAGGCAGCGCGAAAGGCCCCAGTGCAGTCTTCCCAATCCTTAGAGCTCGAGACTATGGCATCTGACTCTGACCAGGAAGACAGGGAAGAGGGGGAATGTTTCTCTGAGGAGGAACAGGAGGAGGTTAAAATTCCTGAACAGGCTAGTCGTTTCTTCCATCAGGAAGATTACCAGTTTCTTCTAGCCAAAACGCTTTCAGCCTTAGAAATTGAGGAGGGCCCTATTGATGAGGAAGTCAAGGTAGCTAAATCTAAGAAGTTTAAGTCAAGAACCAGTGGTAATTCTGAGTTCTTGCCCAGGGGGGAAGCTTCTGAACAAGTCTTCCCTTTTCCAGAATACTTTGAAAAGCAGGTTAGAGCAGAATGGGAAAAGCCAGCTTCCCTTAAGCAGTTTCCTCACTTAGTAAAGAAGTTATATGCACTGCCTGCCTATACCAATGAGTTGTTACAAGCTCCAACTGTGGACGGCCCAGTAGCAGCTCTACAGTCTTCGGGACTGGTTTCAGAGGACGGCCAGGGTTCTCTTAGAGATCCCCTGGACAAAAAAGCTGAGGCAACCTTGAAGAGATTGTACGAATCTGTGGCCATGATAGTTAAGGCGTCCTCCGCGTCCTCCCTGGTCTCCAGGGCGTCCATTGTTTGGGTACGTAAGTTACTCCAGATGTTACCAGAGGACAACAGACGCATGTTAGAGGGCGCCTCACGCATCCTTAAGGCAGCGTCATTCACAGCTGACGCAACCTTAGATATACTGACCTTTGCCTCTAAAACAATGGCTTCCGCTACTGTGGCTAGACGCCTCCTGTGGCTTAGGGCTTGGCAAGCTGACTTCCTCTCTAAGTCCACAGTGGCAGCTTATCCCTTTCAAGGGGATCGTCTCTTCGGGGACGCTTTGGACAAGATCCTAGTAGAGACTAGGGATAAAAAGAAGGCCATGCCCAAATCCATTCGGAGGAATGAAAAGAGGGGCCCCCAGTCCTTTCGGACCCAACATTCCTTGGCCAGATATCGTTCTGAATCAAAGAAGTTTAATTGGGAAACACCAAAGAATTCCTTCAAAAGAGGCTCATTCGGCTCCAAATTCAATCGTAATAACTTCTCCAAAATGGACAAGCCTGACAGAGAGGGCAAGTCCAAGCAGGCATGACTACGGTCACGTACCGGTGGGAGCTCGACTACTCCACTTTGCAGAAGCCTGGGAGGCCTCTCAGGCAGACCAATGGTCTTTAGAAATTGTAAAAGAGGGGTATTCAATAGAGTTTCACCGCATTCCACCAGACAGATTTGTCAGATCACCTTCCCCCAAGCAGAAGCACAAACGTCTCATCACCTCAAAAGCAATTCAGCATCTTATCGACATTCGAGCAGTCGAACTAGTCCCAGGGTTGGAGAAGGGGAAAGGCATATACTCCATCCTTTTCACCATACCCAAGAAGAATGGCGACTGGAGGGCCATCTTGGATCTCAAGTTTCTAAATCGCTATGTCAAAGTACGTCACTTCAGAATGGAAACCTTGAGATTCATTATGGACTCTCTATTGTCAGGGGAGTACCTCACTTCCATAGACCTGACCGAAGCTTATCTCCACATCCCTATCCACCCTTCTCATCGTCGTTTTCTAAGGTTCGTGGTACTGAATCAGCACTTCCAATACAGGGCCTTACCCTTTGGCCTGTCAACAGCGCCCAGAGTTTTTTCCAAAATGTTAATTCACCCAATAGCCCAGCTGAGGAAGCAGGGTATTCACATTCACCCCTATCTGGACGACCTCTTGGTCAGATCCAACAGCAAAGAGAAATCCCTTCGGGGGACAACTCTGGCCATTCAGTGTCTTCAGTCTCACGGATTCCTGGTGAACAAAGAAAAGAGTTCACTTCAGCCGAGTCAGAGGTTGGAACACCTAGGCGCAATGATCGACTCCACTTGCAATTCGCTATTTCTACCTCTGTCCAAGGCCAGGGCCATCAAGGATTTGGCTTCCAGGGTCATCCAGAGCAAATCATCACCTCTGATGTTGCTTGCCAAACTAATGGGACTTTTGATATCGACCATAGACATGATTCAATGGGCCAGATTCCATTCCAGGCCTCTTCAACTGTTCCTACGACCATTTCAACTTCAGATAATGGAGAGAAAGGCCATAAATCTGATAATTCCGTTGTCAGTCAAGAGGAGTTTGCGATGGTGGACGGACTTGTCTCATCTTCGCCAGGGCAAGTTGTTCCATCCTCCCTCATACCTGGAGGTATTCACAGATGCCAGCCTGGGGGGCTGGGGAGCTTCTCTTCAGGACAAGCCAGTCCAAGGCAGGTGGTCTCAGTCCGAGAGTCTGCTTCCCATCAATCTGCTGGAAATCAGAGCCATACGTCTAGCCCTGGTTGCATTCAGGACCCAATTGTTCCAGAAGCATGTGCTTGTCAGAACGGACAATATCGCAGCCAAGGCGTATCTGAACAACCAGGGGGGCTCCAGGTCTTCACAGTTGCACCGGGAAGCATCAAGAATTCTGACATGGGCAGAAAAACATCTGGCCTCTCTAAGGGCGGAACACATCAGAGGCCAGGACAACATACAGGCAGATTGGTTGAGCAGACAGGAAATCTGCGAGGGCGAGTGGGCCCTCAGCTCAGACATATTCGACCTCATATGCCAGCGTTGGGGTCTACCAGAGGTGGATCTTTTCGCTTCAAACACAAATTCGCAACTACCAAGGTACTTCACAAGGTTCTCCCATCCAGAAGCCGAACAGACAGATGCCTTGACAGCCATATGGCCTCCAGGTCTCTTGTATGCGTTTCCTCCGGTCCCTCTGGTTTCTCGAGTACTGCGGAGGGTGAGAGCTCTACAGGCGGAAATCATCATGGTAGCTCCCTATTGGCCACGGCGTCCGTGGTTCTCAATGTTGACAGAGCTATCAATAGACCTTCCAATGTCACTTCCAGTTCTTCCCGACATGCTTCATCAGGGTCCGGTGTGGCACCCCGACCCGGGGTGGTTTCATCTGACCGCGTGGAGATTGAGCGGGAGACATTCAGAAATCTAGGTTACTCTCCGGAGGTGACGGACACTATGCTAGCATCAAGAAGGCCCTCCACAGTTCGCATATACAACACCACCTGGAAGGCCTTTGTCCGATGGTGTCGTAGGAAAAAGGTTCCTTCGCTTTCCCCTTCCATTGCGGAGATACTAGCGTTTTTACAGGAGGGCCTGGAGTCCAGGTTAAAACCAGCTACGCTGAGAAGGCAGATAGCTGCCCTGTCCACTGTCTTACCGGTCGTTGGAGGGTATAGGCTATCTCAACATCCACACATCCAGTTATTTTTGCAGGGGGCAAAATCGAAATCTCCTCCGACAGTCCATCGCTTTCCGTCTTGGCGGCTCCATACCGTTTTATCAGCGCTTACCAAGAAGCCATTTGAGCCCCTTCGAGAGGTGGACTTAAAATGGGTGCGAATGAAAACTCTCTTCTTAGTAGCCATCACGTCTGCACGTCGAGTCTCGGAACTGGGGGCCTTATCAGTGAAGGCGGGTCTTTGCGTGTTCCACAAAGAAAAGGTGGTTCTGCGCACGGATCCCTCCTTCATTCCTAAGGCTGCTTCTAGGTTCCACCGCTCACAAGAAATCTACTTACCCACCTTTTGTCCAGAACCCAAACACCCAAAGGAGGTAGTCTGGCATACGTTAGATGTGCGCAGGGCCTTGAAGATTTTCATTCTAAGATCTGAGTCAATTAGAAAAACTGAATCCATGTTCATCAACATCTCTCCTCCAAGAGTGGGAGACAAGATGTCTAATTCATCCATCAGTGCAGTGCTGAAGGCCTGTATCAGCGAAGCATATAGGGCATCAGGGTTACAGGTACCTGGAGGAATCACTGCACATTCTCTTAGGAGTGCCTCCACAAACGCGGCACTGCTGAATAGGGCTTCAGTCGAAGAGGTGTGTAGAGCTGCTACTTGGTCCTCTCCGTCTACGTTCATAAGACATTATAAGATCCATTCCATGGCATCAGCAGATGCAGCATTTGGGAGAAAGGTATTACTGCATGTTCTGGGGGAGGTCAGCGATGAAGACCCACCCGATTAAAGGGGACTGCTCTGGTAGGTCCCACAGAGATGTCCGACAACCTCTGAGGGAGAACGGCCCATTGGACTTACCGTGAGGGGTCCTTCTCCTCAGAGGTTCGGAGGACATCTCGCCACTCCCAGATTCATTTTCATCGCTTAGGTTTCTTTCTATAGCCTATCTCCCTTGTACTGTGTTACTTTCAGTATTATCGGAGTTCAAGTTTACAGTTTACATGTTAAAACGAGTTGTTAGTTGTGTTTATAGTCCTTCTAGTTAGAGGGAAGACGACACTGCTTTCGGAGTCCCACAACTGAGGGCGGGGTTATTCCGAAGGCGCCAACAGGAAGTTGAAAAAAGTGTTCCTGCCTCCCTGAAGGAATAGTAGGAAAAACCCACAGAGATGTCCTCCGAACCTCTGAGGAGAAGGACCCCTCACGGTAAGTCCAATGGGCCGATCTCACTGGCAACTTATTTCCCTGTCTTCCCAATGTATCCCAGTCAGTAAAGTGCTTGTAGTGTTACTCATCTGGTGTTTTTTGACTTTTAAAAAAATTAATTGCCTTTATTTTACACAAGTGTGCAATAAAAAGTTCAGAAAACAAACCTATTTACTGGCAAATAATTAAAACCTACAACAACAACAACAACAAATTTTATTTGTATCCCGCCCTCCCCGCCGGAGCAGGCTCAGGGCGGCTAACAACATAGTTCAGGTTGAATTATACAAATGGATAAAATTACATTAAACATTATAAGCATTTAATTAAAATCTGGTTAAGTTTTAAAATTAAATTAATTAATTTTTAAAAGTGCTAATGCTATGTTTACTTTTTCTGATGGCGGTTTCCTTCGCAATTTCCATTTTCATCAGCGAAAGCCAGTCTGAAGAGGAAGGTCTTGCAGGCCCTGCGGAACTGTTCTAGGTCCCGCAGGGCCCGCATTTCCTCTGGAAGTTGGTTCCATAGGCTCGGGGCTATAGAGGAGAAGGCCCGGTTACGGGTGCTTTGCAACTTCACCTCTCTCGGTCCGGGGATAGTCAGCAAGTTTTTCCCGGCTGACCTCAGTGCTCTCTGCCTCCAGAGCTCTTAGCCTCCTAGTGTTTTAGTTTGCGTTTGAGGCACATGGTACTACACTCCATTATGGTAGACTGATAGTGGTATGCTGATATCCATTGTGCAGGATGGAATCTTTCTTCTTCAGCTGGTTTGGTGAAGTGTGCAGACTCTAATCTGAAGAACTGAGTTTGATTCCCCACTCCTCCTCCACAGGCAGCCAGCTGGGTGACCTTGGATCAGTCACAGTGCTCTCAGAGCAGTTCTTTCGAGGTTCTCTCAGACTCACCTGCCTCACAAGGTGTCTGTTGTGGGGAGAGGAAGGGAAGGAGATTGTAAGCCACTCCAAGCGAAGGACAGAGTATAAATCCAATATCTTCCTCCTCCTTCTGGGGCAAGTGATGCTCTGTATTGTCGGTGCTTGGGAGGGGCAACAGTGTGAGGACTTCTAGTGGTCTGGCCCCACTGATGGGGCACCTGGGTTTTTTGGCCACCTTGTGACACAGAGTGTCGGACCGGATGGGCCTTTGGCCTGATCCAACATGGCTTCTCTTATGATGTTATTCCTCTGTGAATTGAGCTCTCCTATGCCTCAGAGTCGGAAATGACTGGTGCTTGCACAGGGGGACTACCTTTACCTTTTTTTTGTGGTGTTCTGCCCTTTCCTGGACAGCCCATGCTAGCCAGATCTTGTCAGGTCTCAGATGCTAAGCAGGGTCGACCCTGGTTAGTTTTTGGATGAGAGACCACCAGGGGATGCCAGGCTCACAACCTGGAGGCAGGCAAAGGCAAACCACTTCTGAACATCTCTTGCCTTGAAAACCCCACAAGGGGTCACCGGAAGTCACCTGTTACTGACCGACAAAAAAAAAGATATGATGGACTTGAGGACATTGCCTTTAAAGAGAAGTGTAGTTACCATATGGGACTTTTTGGAGTCTTAGTGGTTAACCAAAGGTACCCTGGGAAACCAGTCTAGCATTGTTGGAACTCTCTGTCTGGGGCAGTGATGCTCTGTATTCTTGGTACTTGGGGGGGGCACAGTGGGAGGGCTTCTAGCCCCACTGGTGGACCTCCTGATAGTACTTGGTTTTTTTGGCCACTGTGTGACACAGAGTGTTGAACTGAATGGGCCATTGGCCTGATCCAACATGGCTTCTCTTATGTTCTTATTTTGCCCTTACCAGGGTTTCCTTGGGACCAGAGACACATTTAACCTCGCTGTACGTTTGTGTTCCTTTTTTCCTCGCTTCAGTTCCTTCTGATCTTCCGCAAAGCCGCTGCAGGGGAACTGGAGGAGGACAGCGGCCTCCATGCCTTAGCCCGCCTGTCAGAGATCGACGTCTCAACGGAGGGTGTCAAAGGAGCCAAAAGCTTTTTTGAAGCCAAAGTAAGGAGAGAGAAACTGGGAATGCTGGGGGAAGGGGGGGCTTGCCCAGGGCTGTCATAGAAACAGATCAACTGTGCCATTTCCACCAGTGTGCCTACGATCAGTTGAGGAGACAGTTGTCACTACACTTGGGTCTTTTGGGTCCTAGTCTGGCAGTCTTAGCCACGACCCCACGCTAAATGAGAGAAGAGGCGATAACAGCCTTCAGGTATTTGAAGGGCTGTCATGAAGGATGGAGCAGACTTGTTTTCTGTTGCTCTGGAAGGCTGGACCAGAACTAGTGGATTGAAACGAAATCAAAAGAGTTTTTGGGTAAACATCAGGAAAAACTTCCTGACAGAGTGGTTCCTCAGCGAAACAGGCTTTCTCCAAAGGTGGTGACCTCTCCTTCTCTGGAGGTTTTTAAGCAGAGGCTATGTGGCCATCTGACAGCATTACTGATTCTGTGAACTTAGGGAGGGCAGGAAGGGATGGGCCATTGCTTGACTCTCATGGTCCTTTCTTATAAGACCAGGGTAATACCAATTGCCACTTTGGGGTCAGGAGGGAATTTTCCTCTAGGCCAGATTGGCTCAGGGATCCTGGAGGTTTTTTGCCGTCCTCTAGGCATAGAGCCAGGGGGTCACTGAAGGAGTGGCGGCAGGGAGCTGTGAATTTCTTTCATGTGCATGGGGTTGGACTAGATGACCGTTGAGGCCCTTTCCAGTGCTGTTTCTAAATGTCAGCTAACCATAACACTGTTAGGATTTCGTTACCAGAGTAATGCAGACCAAACTACAAAATAGCCAGGCACATAAACGTACAGCAAAGCTTTTTCCCCAGACCATCCCCAATCTATTGATTACCCAAATAGGGCTTCCCCTTACAGGTTAATATGCATATCGACACCTAGCTTCTGGCGGGAGATATGTGCAGAGCTGCTGACAGGTCCTACCACTGACTAGCTAAGTACCAGCATGCAAACAATTAATTAACTCATGACTCCAGGAAGTGAAATTGCCAAAACCCAGCAAACATGCACTCAGCCTCCCCCTCCTCATGAACATATGAAGCTGCCTTCTACTGAATCAGACCCTCAGTCCATCAAAGTCAGTATTGTCTACTCAGACAGGCAGCGGCTCTCCAGGGTCTCAAGCTGAGGTTTTTCACACCTATTTGCCTGGACCCTTTTTTAGTGGAGATGCCAGGGATTGAACCTGGGACCTTCTGCTTCCCAAGGAGATACTGTGCCACTGAGCCACCGTCCCTCATGAGCTTGTTATGAGAATAACAGGGGAGAAAGGATCACAGAAAGCCATCCTGAGCTCCTTCAAAGATAAAAATGGGGGGCTGTGATAGAGCCTGCACTCTGTGCGCTCTGCTCAGGGCTTTTTTTGCAGCAGGAGCTCCTTTGCATATTAGGCCAAACCCTTGATGTAGCCAATCCTCCAAGACTTTACAGTAGGCCCTGTACTAAGAGCCCTGTAAGCTCCAGGAGGATTGGCTGTATCAGGGGTGTGCGGCCTGATATGCAAAGGAGTTCCTGCTACCAAAAAAAAAGCCCTGGTTCTGCGAACCGTGAGCTGCTTGTTCATTTATTTTTTCAATTCGATTTACCTTTCCTTCCACTCAGGTGCAAGCCATAAACGTCTCCAGCCGCTTCGAAGAGGAG